>NW_020884947.1:2704442-3048604 GCF_003945725.1 Corapipo altera
GAAGGAAAGAAAGAAAAGAAGGAAAGAAAGAAAAGAAGGAAAGAAAGAAAAGAAGGAAAGAAAGAAAAGAAGGAAAGAAAGAAAAGAAAAGAAGGAAAGAAAGAAAGAAAAGAAAAGAAGGAAAGAAAGAAAAGAAAAGAAGGAAAGAAAGAAAAAAACCCCAACCAAAACAAACAATCGACAAAAAAACCCTTAACTATAATCTTATCACCTGTGCATATCCCAGGTGCAAGAAATGTGTACTCTGTATTAAAAACCACAGTTTTAAAACAAAAAAGGGGAATGTGACACCCCAAGTAGACAAAGCTGTATTTACCCTTAATTTTTTTAATTTGGATCAATAGGTTTTGTACAAAAACTCACGAAGATGCCCTGTGGCAAGGTCCTAGTGAGTTGCTGGCACAGGGAAGGAGCATGCCTGTGTTTTGTCTCCCTCAGGACCCTGCTGACTTCCAGCACATTTGATGAAACCTCATCATGAGTAGAACAGACCTGAAATGAATCCAATTCTGCAGACACAGAGGTTGTCCCTCAGAGAATCCTGGAAGGAGACCAGGGAACGCTGAGCGGCGCAAGGCCTGCCTGGATGTCACATGGAAGAAAATATTCTAGGGATAATTCATTGTGTCTACTAACTCTTACTAACTGGCATAATGACTCAGTCATGAGTCTCACTCACATGCCTTCTTGGCCACACCTGATGTTGTGATTAGTGTGACTAACAATACCTTTAACATTCCCGTAGGTAATCCCTATTATTTTAATTGTATTACAAATCAGAATGTATCAACTCTCAATTTATCAGTAATAATATCCATGTGCAGAAGAGCCAAACTGTGGTTCCCAGGGAACCTAACCAGAAGCTGGGAGGACGATGCAGGATATAGTAAATTAATAAAACTGTTAACACAATCAAGAAATCATCATTGGATGGCTAATTGCTTTTGTCATCCCTGCAGTAATCATGGCAGCTACTACAGCCATGGCTACTGCTGCACTGGCCCGTTCAGTGCAGGCCATGCATACAGGGACCAGTGTATTGGGTAATATGTCAGCATCAACAGCAGGTTTTTTAATAATTTGTCTGGTTTTAATATTTAAAGTCCTCTGGAAGTGCATCGGACAAACCCGAAGACAAAAAGCCCGGGTCCTGGCCCTCTCCACAGTGAACACTGTGGGTCCAAACAAAACAGGGGGAGATGGGGGAACAAGCTGAGTCACTCTGCACCTGCATTTGGTTAATTGGCACCAAAAGAGAGGACCAACCTCGGCTAAGTGTTTTGACAGAGAGAATGTTGTGCTTCTGAGTGGAAAACCACTCCACACGATAGCGTGTTTTCCTCTCATGGCTGAACACAGCCACTATATGCTGTGAGAGTGTGGGATCAAAACACTGGTTTAGGACAATCCTGGGAAATCTGGTTAACTAAAAGACAACACCAGGTGCTGTTTACAGGAGAACATGAATAAAAGGGGAAAGCTGAAAATGGTCAGCAGAGAAATTCCAAAACCGAATTCTGTGTGGAGTGCAGCCTCATCTTTCCAGTGCCCATAGCTTACCTTGTCCAAGGACTGCAGCATGCTCTCTGCACATTTGACAGCTGATTTCATGCCCTCCTCTTCAGCCTGCAGCTGAATTAGCTGATGCTGAGCACAAATATATGCTGTCTGGAGCCTGGCTACCTCTTGAGTCTCTTCAGAAGTTTCATCAGTCCCCTCACAAGCGACTGGCTCGCTTAAATCTTCAAGCTGAAAGCTGCCTTCATGTGAATTTTCAACACATTCAGACATACCTTGATTTAAATGGTTTTTTATGTGTGAGATAAGTGCTGCAGTGCTTTGTTCTTCCAGAGAAAAATACTTGTCCAAAGAAAGCTGGGAAAAAAACACTGGATGTTCTGAATCTGAGGCAGTGAAGAAAGAGGCAAATTTCTCTGCTGCATCCGCAAGAGACTGCAGTTCACCGTCGAGCTTCTTATTTGCTACAATAAACACTTCCAGAGCTTCTTTCAAATCTTTCTGTGCTTCTTCCTCTTTGCTTTGCAGCGTTTGTAACGAATGGTGGTTTGCAGTGACCAGCAGTTGAAGCTTATTATGCCGATGAATTTGAAGTTTTTTTAACTTTTGAAGAGTTTGAAGCTCATCCTCTAACATCTTCAGTTCCTCCTCTTCCTCCTCCTTCTCTTGGCTACTGTTCTTCGAATCCATGGGCTTCAAAGTTTTAAGGGCTTCATCCAGTGCATGTCCTTCCAAGATGGGCTTACCACACTCGACAAGATTATCAAAATCTTGCAGTTCTTTTTCAGATACATGCTGCTCGTTTATGCTTCCACAAAACCACTCCAGAAACGATCTCTCTTCTGAAGACTCGAACATCCAGTCAAAATCTTCTCCATCAAGCTCATCAGCTTTTGGATATCCAATTTTCTTAAGGGTTTCCACAAAATCCTTTCCACAGCTCATGATTAAAATATTTTTTGTAAGCAGAAAAGATCCAAATGCATGAAAAAAATCCGGGGAATTATTCCAGCTGTAATTTTTTTGCCATTTAAAATGAATATTCAGTATTTTAATAAAAAAAGGGTCTGCATAGGAAAAAGAAAGTGTCAGATCACACCAAAAAAACCAAATGATGTTTTGGATTAGAGTGGCTATTCAAAGATTAGGAACCAATTTTTATTTCAAGGATATATTTTGTTAATCAAATCAGGACACATTTTTACATCAGTTATAACCCTGATCTTTGCAAGTATTTACATTTTTCTTTAATTCACATAAATTATTAAAATAGAATAGCATCATTAAAAGCAACAGGTGTAAATACTGTGCAATTCACTGGCCTGCAAAAGTGATTTACTTACAGTTTTCTTCACATTCATTTAAAAAAACCCCCACAATCATTTTAATGCTTCCAAAATTAGTGGGGTTTTCAGTTTGTTCTAAAAACAAAACCACAGTGGTATTACACTGCACTTCAAGATCTAGGTTATAAAGGGTTATTTTTTACCTCAGTAGCCAGCAGAATCTTGTCTTCTAAACCTTCATTTAAAAGATTCCTCTGAAAATGGAACAAGAAATACTTTAACATATAAATATCTCAATATAATACTGCAGGCTTTTTGACCAATTATAACAAATTAAAATTAAGATCAGTGTAAATACTCTTGTGAAAATAGTCACAACTTAAAAGTTACAGGGAAAAGAAGTTTGCTGCTTTGCTGTTTCCCAGCAAATAAATCATCAGCTCTGGGATCCTAAAGTGTGTGCAACAGACAGCAATGGATAATTTATCAAAAAAGTCAAGAGGCCTTGTCTGCAATAGTCTGGTAATACTAAGACTTTTTTTTTAGTTTGATATTGTTTAATACTTTGTTTCTAAAACACCACAAAACCCCACTTTGCCAGCCAGCCCGGAGAGCTGAACCAAATAAAGGCGTCCCTCTAAAATTCCATGCATCTGACTTAACTCAGAGTTACAGATTACATATGAAACAAAACGTTATGCGAGTTTCGTGTCACAGGGTGGCCTTCCAGCTCTGCCCTCAGTGCTAAACAGGGCATAAATAAATACGGGTGCCAAGAGGATGGCGCCAGATTCTTTTCAGTGGCGCCCAGAGGCAGGGCAAGGGTTAATAGCCATAAACTAAAATACAGCAAGCATAACCTCAGCATGAGGCAGAACTTTACGCTGAGGGTGTCAGAGCACTGGAACAGGATGCCAAGGGAGGGTGTGGAGTCTCCCTCTCTGGAGACATTTCAAACCCACCGGGACGCGTTCCGGTGTCACCTGCTCCAGGTGACTCTGTCTCGGAAGGGGAGTCGGACTGGAGACCTGAGGCCCCTTCCAACCTTAACTGTTCTGTGGTTCTGTGCGACAAAGGGCCCACGCAGCTTTATGCACGGGCACGCCGGGCCACCACGGCCCTGGCGCTGCCACTGAACACCGCAAACAATAACCCCGGAGCCCCGAGGAAGCACCCGCCAACCCCGTCCCAACACGGGGCCGCACAAAGGCCGCCCAAAGGCCCTCCAGCCCCGCGGGCATCCCGGCCAGGAGCCCGCCCGGAGCGGGACGAGGCGCGACGAGGGGACGGAGGAAGGCGGCGGTGGCGGCTGATCCGGCCCCGCTGGGAGCGAGCCCCGATCCCACAGCACCCGCTCCGTACTCACCGCAGCGTCTGCTCGGCCCCAGTGGCGGCTCCACGGGAGGGGAGCGGGGCGGGAAATGGCGGGAAAACTGAGGGGAGGCGCAGGGAAGGCAGCGGGAAGGCTGAGGGGAGGCCTGAAGGAAAGCGGCGGGAAGGCTGAGGGGAGGCCTGAAGGAACGGTGAGGGAGAGCTGAGAGAAGGCTGCGGGAAGGCTCAAGGAAAGCCGAGGGCAGGCTCAGGGCGCGCCCGCAGCTCGAACCGCCCGCCACGCGCCGCCTCCGTCCCCGCGGGGGCGCACGCGCACGCGCCCTCGCGCCAGGCCCGCTGATGACGTCAGGGGCTGCCACTCCCCTCAGGGCCGCCGCGGGACACGGATTGTGTCCCCTCAGCCGCGGCCTCTCAGCTCCCTTCGGCTGTGTCCCCTCAGCTGCCCTGGGTTGTGTCCTCTCAGCCGCAGTGCCTCGCTCCCGTCGGCTGTGTCTCCTCAGCCCCGGCCCCTCAGCTCCCTTCGGCTGTGTCCCCTCAGCCCCGGCTCCTCAGCTCCCCCCGGCTCTTGCCCCCCATTTTCCCCTTCGCAGCACACGGGAACTGGAGGACGGGGCAGACCTGAGTGCAACTGATGTCGCTCAGCGCTTTGACCGCTGGACCCACCAGCTTCCCCGTGCCTGTACCCAAACACGACGCTTCTGCCACCCGTGCCCACTGTTGCTGTGTCGGTGATTTTCACCCCTGATGAAAATCCATGGCCTTTATGTGCATGGATTTGTCTGATGTCGTCTTCAACATGCTGGTATCCCCCCAAAACTTCACAAGGCAACATCCCAGAACCTGCTGCTTGGAAAGGCACTTCCTATATTGTTTTTTAGCCCTTTCCAAAACCTGTCAGATGATTCCTGGCACTAGCATTGATTTTGTCAATGCCACCTCTGCATCTACCTTACCCATGGTATTCATGGCAACTTAGAAACCATCAGTACATTGCTCTTCAGCTTTGTCCTCTCCAGTTTGGACAATTCCAAAATTTAGCCTCTATAAAGGCAGTGCTCCATTCCTCCCATTATTCCAGATGTCCCCTGAACCTTTTAGAGCATCACTGTGCCTTGCTGGAGGTGCAGACATGAGACTGCATAGCAGAGTCCTAAGGTGTGAGGTTTTCTACAAAATCTTCATTTCCAGTGCCCTTCCTTACAGTGCTCCCTGTTTTCTTGGCTTTTTGGCTGCTGTGGCCCACAGAGTCACCAGAAAGCTCTCAGCATGGATTGTGGGACCTCTTCTGCATTGCAAGGGCTAGTTCTCAGTTAAGCACCATGTAAACTTGTCATTAACAGTTTGAGCATCCCTTATCAGCCACTCCTTGAGTTTAGACGTCTTTGCTTCCTGTTTACATTTTGTGTGCCACGTTTTTCTGGGCTGCCCTATTTGCCCTGCAATAGACTCCTTAAATTTCTCATTGAGTCATGCAAAGGGAGGTTTGTGCCACGTTTCTCTATTTGTGTCAGATATTATACCTGGACTTCTAGAACTGTATTTTTTAAGCCTTCTGGGTGTTTGTAGGCTTCTTCATTTCAAACTGGGCATTTAAGGGTTTTTGGCATTTTCCCCACTTTTGCATAGGTCTTTTTGGTCATTTTCTTAAAACTGAGTATCTGCTTTATTTGTCTTGATCTCTTCTTAGTGTTAAATTTAATTATATTGTGGTTGCTACTATTTAGTAGCTAATAGGTCTTGAATGAGATCCTCTGTACTGCTGAAGACTAAATTCAGAATGACTTTTCCTTGTGGTTCGTAGGGTCACTTATTCTAGAAATTTATTGCATCCAGAAATGTTCTCTATACATTTCACCCTGATAAGCATTGACCCAGTCCATATGAGGGTAGCTGAGCCCTCCCACTGCTTGTCCTAAGTGTTCAGCTTCTCTGATCTCAATGCAATTGTTGCAATGAACCAACACAGGGCAATGAGCAACCTTGCAGCTCAGCATAGCTAAGGCTAACTCGCATGAGGTTTTCTAGATCAAAATCAGCACCTGTATCACTCACAAAGTACAGAATGCTGATTTCTGGTATAATGTGGTCCATGCAAGACACTTTTAGATTAAACCCTGACCTGGCAGTGAGTTCTCCTGGGTAAAAGGAGCTGTAATGTTGAATTCCTTCCCATCAGAGTACAGCCTGATATGCAGCTGCAAGTTAGGCTGGCTGAAGTTTTCAAATTGTCTTGCAGCTGGGAGTGCATTGCGTCTTTCTGGTAAAGGAACAAAAGCATTCACCAGCTTATTTCATAAGACTGTGCTGTTTCAGTTCAGTCAGTTACTTGCAGTAAAATCAGCTTCTCCTACAGCAGCATTTTGCAGGGTTGTGCTTCACAGTATTGTGGTTTGGGTTTTTTTGTTTCATAAATATCAATGTTTCAGTGTTACTCATGCAAAAAATGCCTGAGTAAAGGCAAATTTTAAAGACCTAGAAAACTTCCTAAAATTCTGCCGTCCTGAGAGCAATTCAGCTCTTCCACTGAAGTCCACATCCTAGATGAAAGAAGACACATCTGATAAAAGACTGTCTGTCTTTTTTCTATCCAATTGTCTCTCTGGGTTGCTGCAACTAATGCCTTCAGTTCCCTGCGTGACTGGTTCCTCTCCCTCTTTCCAGACTCACATGGCTACAATGTCCCACTTCCCAAAACCTATGTCCCTGTCTGTGTAGCTGGGCAAGCAGCACTATATGCTCATTCTGTAGCTGGTTTGGAGCTACATCCATGCTGGCCAGTGGCCACCTCTTGAAAACAGTGAAGAGCTCAACTGGGCCACAATCAATGCAGGAAATAATTTGTTTTTCTTTCTACCCAGACAGGGAATTTCTCTGAAAGTTTTCATCATGGATTATTATTGCAGCTTCCATCCTATCTCTGATTTGTCAAATTTGGTGAAAATTAGCCAGAAGGTTCAGAAGTTATCAAGGAAAGGAGGAGGGGAACAGATGGACGAAAGAGGAGTTGACAGACAGCATGATCTCATAATCCCCGCTGGCATAGGAATTCAGGCTAGAATTGAAATATTTTAGGTCAGAACATTGTGCACATAAAATTCTCATTTTGAAAGAACAAGCCTCTAAAGGGAAACAAATTTTCATTTGTTAGACCTTCCATTGGCTTCAAGGGCAGAGATTAAACAACACACTTCCCCTACAAAGATGTCTTCAAAATTTCTTACAGCCCCTCTCCCCACCCGACCTCACCCCATGTGCTTCACTGTTTCCTTTTGCAGATCCTTATGGGTCAAGATTGTTTTTCTCTGATTCATTTTTTTTCTTGGTTGTGTTCAGTCAAAACATAATTAAAGGCTTACCTTACCCTTTTTTTCCATAATACGAGCAGTCATTTTGCATCTATGTCTGAAAGCTGGATGGGTTGCTGAGATAGGATACTGCCTTTGCAAGCCATTTAATGGTGAATTCCAGCAGATTAAGACATAAACATTTCTGGAAGGATGTCTGCAAGCTCTGCACTATTCCATCCATATCATGTTGTGTTTATTCCACTGCAAAATATGACATCACTGTGCCTGATACCTCAGAGAGTTCTTGGTTACCCATCATCCAAGGTTGTAATAAACAGCCACCAAGCAGGTGTCACAGCTGGGCAGTCTAAACTCTCCCACTGGGATACATCTGTCAGATGAAAAACTCTCATAAAAGTGGTTTGCTTGTTACTGCTTTAGGATTTGTTTTTGTTTGGGTTTTTGTTTGTTTGTTTGTTTGTTTCATGGGGGGTTTTATTTGTTTTTTTGTTCCGTGGAAAAAAACCCTCAGAGGAGACATGGAAATAGGTTTTTAGCTGGTGAACTGTAACTGTATTGAAGCTTTTTCATTTTGCATCATACTGCACGCCTGCTGGCAGCAGCAGGATGGTAGAGGTCCCTGCTGGAGATTGCTGGAGTAACAATCAGTCTTTGGAAACACCCTGTTTTAAAAGGTAATTCATTCCTTTAAGCAAATATATATTCTGAATTAAGCATGGCTTTTGAAGTGCCATGTGAACTTTTATTATAACAAAGTCATAAGACAGGAATTTGGCACCAGCTTGCTTTCTCTCCCAAGTGCATGTATCTTCTCTCCAGAGGAACGGTGGATTTCATTCTGAGACCTTGTATTCCCAGAAAAGCAGGTCAAAGTGATTAGATTTCTTCAGCTTTGTTGGATTCACTGCCATAAATATACAAGAAGCTCCTCCACCTTTGGGCTAACACTCCTATGTATTTAAACATGTAATGCACAAGGGGATTTGTTTTGTTCTAGAAAATGGTTTGTTTACTCGCCTGACCCTATTTTGAATGAGTACCCCAAGCAGGGCTGCTGAGCCAGGCAGTCTGCAAATGGGTTTTGTTCTTAAGAAACTGAACCCGTGTGTGGGAACATGCACTGGGACTCAGCAGGAACCTCGGCAGGGACTGTGCAGGACCACATCACTTCCTCCCACTTCCTTGCTCTGCTCCCTCTCTCCCATCAGCCTCCCCACAGCTCATCCCCAGTGGGGCAGCGGTGGCACAGGAGAGCAAGCTTTTGGGGGCTTTCACAGAGCTGTGGGGAGTATAAAACCATAGTGGGCATAAAGAAATCAGCAGCAATCTCTGTTTGTCCAGGCCCAGCTCTTCTAAGGCAGCAGTGACTCCAGCACTCTGCTCTTCCTCTGGCTCACACACCATAATCACACCTTTCTTGCCATACCACGGTCCTTAAAAACACTGGGTAATTCACAGTTTACAGAAGAATAATAACTGATAACTTTTCCATTAAATTCACTTTAAAGTACCTCTTTTAGAGGAACCTGATGGTTTTATCATTATGATTTTAATTATAATTTAAGGCTCTTTCTTATTTAAATACATTTTGACAAAATATCTTCATCCTGATAGGTAAGGCAAGCTCCTGGACATGAGGAAACCTGCTTTGCTTATAAACAGGATAGGACATGACAGATGTCATAAAAGAAGCTGTGCAGGTCATAAACTGTACAGGATTTACAAAAATAGTGTCACCACATTTGTCATAATTCTGTTACCCCATACAATTCTTGTGCTGAGAAAAGTGCTGTCACAAAATACAGCACTGCTAAAAGTTTGCTAGCTTTTTTCCTGTTGGAGATTAATTTACAGTAAGTTAGTAAGGACTGGATTGTATTTTATGCTTATTCTGTGATAGTGTTAATTTCAAAGAAAGCTGTGATAAATTAGTTTACTATGCTTTGCGCAGGAGTACTTTTACTGATTCAGCAGCTTAACTTACTCAAATCAAACATAAACATATCAACAAGCTACTTGCCACGATTTCAACTTAAAATACTATTTCTGTATTTTTAAGACATTGCTGTATTTAAGTCCAACATGTGTGACAAACACACACAAACCAGTGGATGTCACACCTTGCAGCTGAGAGTAATCAGTGTAATTCACAAAAGCATTTCAGCTCTGTCCCTCATCTCGTCTCTCCTAGTAACAAACTAAAATACTGATTTTTGTCTGGCTACACGTCACTTATGATCTGACTTTCATATTCAACAAAATACACATGCAGAACTTGCAGACTGCCTCTTAATGCTTTTTTTTCTGCCTTGTACAGAGCTGGAATGATTTCAAGCATAACTACTCAGAACAGACACTAATGCATTTCAGCTGGCACTTTGTTTTACAGGTTGGTTTGTCTTCAGAAAGGTAATAGTGGAAATTTATACAGCACCCATGGTTAGAGGCAAATAATATTAATAACTATTGGGGTTTCATCAGGCCAGTGTGTGTAAAAGAACTTTTAACAGCACTTCAGCCTCCATTCCATGCCGTTCATTTGAATTGCTAAAACTCAGTGAGCTCCTTATGAAATAGTCATTAAATCAATATGTAAAGATTTGCAGCATGTAAAGACTTTCAAATAGAAGAAACACTATGCACAAAAAAACAAACAATGACATTTTTTAAAAAAAACTGGATACCACAACAAAAAGGTATAAAAATTTGTATTTATATTATGATGAGATAATGATACAACACAGTACTCCGTGTGCTACAGAACGTAGCAAGCGCCATGTACGTGCGTACAAATGAATCTGTATAATACAGTAAAATGCATCTCACAGACTATGAACCACTCCTTTGGCTCTGGGACCCAGAGGCTCTGGCACAGAACCCACTCGTAACACCTTTAGGTAACAATTTCACCAGTAAGCAGCAGAAGGCTCTCAGTCAGTGCTTTACCTGCACCAAAGTTTCATCACTTGAACATCCGTATTGCACAGACCCTTCCAATGCCATAAATCCCGTGTAACCACAGTTTATGCCTCTCGTGCAAAATGGAAGAAAGAAATTCTGAAATTGGGGTGCCTTCCCTCTGCTTTGCCAATGGGCCAGCCTCTGGCTGGCCATGCCTCCCTAGGAATCCTTTCCTGGGATTATTTACAATACTTCAGGCAGAGAGAACAACCAAGGTGACCAAATGGTTTCTGGACTTTTCTGTTTCATATATCCCCTGGATTTTAATTCTGGGTGGTTACAGAACACACTTGAATGTTTTCTTTGCAGCTACCAATTAAGAACAGTGCTTTTAGGCAGTCACTTAAGCAAATTGGCTCATTTCATTGCTGGTGAAATTAATTTCTGGTGTGTTTGCCCCATTAGTATTTGTAGGGAGTACAGCTCTTCCTTAAAGGGTATCTAAAGAGATTCAATTATCCTTCCACCAATTTTGGAAAGTGCAAGTTAGTGCACTGTTACTGGCTCATACCACACAAGACAGTGGCCTCTACCAGTTAAAAAAAAAAAAAACACAACAGGTTTCTGAAAGAGTAATTTGTTTTGCAAACATTCCTTTATCAGTGCCATCATAAAATGAAGTGTATAAAATTAATATTACTTAATTAAAAACTGTGATGATGTGGCTGTTTTCAAAAATATTTCTTCTCCACAGGGCTGCTCTGTGAGGATCAAAAATTTCACCGCTAATTACCAGTCTGCCAAAAAGTTGGTAAAATGGTGAAATAATCACCTGTTCTGGGAGCAGAGACTGCGGTAAGTACCTCCAGGAAAAGCAGAAGTCCCCACCCTGGAGCGGGTCTGCAGGCAGAGCCCACAGTCCCACAACTTCACCTCTTTCCGTTTCTCAGTTCTCCTCTTTTGGCATTTAAGTTCATGTGCTGAATGAAATGGGTACAGTTGGATGCTCAGAATTTTATTTTATTTTTTTTACTTTTAATACTAATGTTGGTGGGCTGTGTGTGGTACAGCTGAATCCATACTCATCCATGTCAAAAAAAGTAACACACAGCCTTAATTCTATAAGTTAGATGCAAGTTGTGTTAGATTTTTATCTTTTTTTTTTTCCATCCCAAAGCTTACACTAATAAATTAGGATAGAAACTAATCTACAAACACCAGATGAAAAACTATCCTTCTCATGGATTTTTAGGGGGCTTATTATTTCTGATTTAATCCAGTAAAACTCTCTGAACCGAGTTTGTCCTTTGCACAAGACAATACAGGATCCAGTCTCTGGTTAACAATGTGTCGAAGAGTTTCTACTCCCAAACCTGCTCTTTTCAGAAGATAAATAAATCAGCTGCAATGGGCCTGGCAGGGTACAAGCTGGGCAGAGAGACTGGATGTGAAGGAGGATTCATCCCCTGAATTACAGTGGAGATTGTGCAGAAAAAGCTAACAATTTTAGGCTGGTTTTTTATGCCTCTCTGTGGTGATGACAGAGTGCACTCCTGGAGCTGGAGGAAGCGCTAATCCAGGAGCAG
The DNA here is from genome assembly GCF_003945725.1 of Corapipo altera. NCBI lineage: Eukaryota > Metazoa > Chordata > Aves > Passeriformes > Pipridae > Corapipo > Corapipo altera. The sequence continues at coordinate 2,716,374 of NW_020884947.1, forward strand.
TGAGGAGGCGCGTATCCTCCCGACACCTGCCTGCTGCAAGGGAAAACCCTTCCTTTCTTCTCCACTCAGGAAACAGGCCAAACCTCCACGTCTCCATAAAAAGAACTTCTCGATGACTTCATCTCTCCAGAGCCCTTTCCACAGAGGAAAAGACCTAGCAGCCCTGTAATCTTGCCTCTGCTCCTTCTTTTCCAATGTGCTAATTGCAGGGGAATTAAGATGAACACTGGTACCTCCTCGCCTGCTAAAAGCACTGTCATGACACAACATGGCAGAGCTGCCGAGGTGGTGGCAGGATTTAATCTTGCAGCCAACAGTTTGCTTTTTGCAGTCATGTCGTGGTTACAGGTACAGTTATGTGCACACACAGATGCACGCACAAATGTCCAGCTTAAAAAAATTAATAACAGTAACACACTTCGCATCCCACGGGGTTACGGCCACAGGTAGCGCTGCACTGGCTGCTCAGCAGCAGGAGAATCGTGTCCCTGAAGGAATGTCAGAGCCCAACTACACCTGTGGGACTGCAGCTCTGCTGGGGGGGCCAGACCAGCCACCAAGCCCGACACTTGGAACTGTTGTGCCATTGCCTCTAACTGGGCTGCTGCTGTCTGGGGAAGCTGTGCCTGAAAATTCCACCTTAAATTAGGCTGCGCTTGAGGGAGAATGACACAGGCAGTATGGTGTCATTTTTCTTTACCAGCATAATAGCTCCCAGCTGTAATAACTGAAAAAGTAAAAACAAATAAACCCTTTTTATTTCCACTCAAGATTATTCGAGTAATTTTTATTGAAAATATAAGATCTACAAAGCCATGGATACCCAGCGTGGAAGAACTCATTAAGTTAGCACATTCATCTTTAAAAGGAAAATTTCAGGTTGACCTAAGGTACAATAATGTTCAATTTAAAGTCTCGTTTTTCCTTCTGTAAGTTTCAAATCTTTTTTCATTCGGAGGTTCTGTGCAAGAGCTGCTTGTCATGAAAGGAAACACTTTACAATCCATGAATGTGTTCATTATATAATAAATGAACAGCAACAATATACTAGCCTTTTTTTTTCCTGTTAACAGTCGTGTGTTAAAGTAAACTCTTTTTTTTTTTTCCATGATTTGGAAATTAGTTACATATGCACCAAAGGAGCTAGTAATTTCTGCTGCTTGTCAGCTACACACAATGAGTATATTGCTGTGTGCTTTCCCCAACAATGAGGATTTTAGTAATATGCAAGGTGTATAGAACGTAATACCAAAACCTGCATCACAGAAAATTGTTAATTGTTTTTTAATTCAGCTGCCAGAGTTGATAACCTTAGGCCCCTCCCCAGAGCCAAAGTAGGGGTGGCCATCCATTAGGTTATGTAAATTAAATGTATGTTTTCCTTGTTGGCAAGTTCCAAGCAGTAAGCGAGAGTGCAAACAAGGATCTGTAAGCTGCCACAAAATGATTTCATATTTCTACCCCGTGTTGTAAGAGCCAAAGGGAGGACACGTATGTCAGATGTTGAAAGAACAACTGAACCTTTGTTTTTGATCATTATGGTCAGTCTGTCATGAGGTCTTGTATCCAAATGCTAAAAATGGCACCACACTTGGACATCCCATAGCCTTACACAGTACGTTCGTGTTTCCTCAGCCACTGAGCGCTGGTCTCACAGAGACCCTGACTTTATAAGCTAACAAAATATAGATTTGGGTGCTGAAGAATCCAAGGGAGGGCTCATACAAAGACAATTAACCCTCGCACCAAAACCTAATGTTATGATTTTACTTAAAGCCACACTGAATCAGTTGTGAGAGGGTGAAGATATAAATACACACCTCTGCTTCGTCCGCAAGAAGGTGGACAACTGACCATTTGAACAGAGGGTCTTGAAACAAAGCTTAGTTGTCCTTTAAACAATGAAAAGGAGAGGCATACATAAATGGTCACCAAGGCACAATATGACAAAGGTGAAGAGTCCCTGAGACTCTGGTCTGGGTCTGTACCATTCCCCTCCCTATACAAGTAAATGAGAACATTTAGGAAAATATAATACAAAATCTCTTACAGGAAATATAGACTACACTTGCTAAAATCACTTCCCTAAAAGTCTTTATAGCTTTTTTCTTTTTTTTTTTTTAATTTTTAATTTTTTTCCTTTTTTTTTTTCCTTCCTTTATTTTTTTTTTAAAAGACCTTCTTTAAACAGGTAATGCAAAGACTGGTCCATTTTTTTCTTACCCGGCAAGCCAAGCTCTAATGACTTCACTAAGCAGAAGTTGTATTAAAATACATCTTCATAGTATTGCTACAAGTTGGGTAAATATGTTCTGAACAGCTTGATGAGTACTAAATAAACTTTGCTGTTTTACAGCATACATTTTCATTTTTTTGCACTTTTTTTTAAGAATAGAAAATGCAATTATAGTGTGCAAAAGAAAAAAAATAATTATCTTCTAGCTGAATACTGTAATCTTAAGCCATGCCTTCCATAAAAATGTATTGACATGTGTAAATAGAAGAAAAGAAAAAAAATACAAGCAAACAGATTTCATTTCCTTGCAAGGAAAGATTAACTATCACAAACTGGATCACTTGAGTTCTGTATTCTTCAGAGAAAGAAATGAAAACAACAACCCTTAAAACCACTGAAATGCTTCAGATGTCATCCATTCCACAATAACAGGTTAAAACTGCCATGTTGCTTTCTACTGCTCCCATTAACATGGATAGAATGATTTGCTGCTGGTTGGATATTGAGTACAAAAAGCAAAAGAAAGTTGAGATCATCCCACATGAAGTCATTATTAGAGCTGGCTTTTCCCCCATTTTGAAGTACAGTAGTGACTTGTAAATACAACCTTTTCTAAAGATCATCTGAGATTTGAAGATTTATCTGCCTGCTTTACCCAAACAACGACTGCTGAAAGAATTTGCTCTATGAAGCCCACTATGCAGCATTCAAAATATTTTGGGGTTTTGGTTTTCTTTTTTCATGAAAAAATACCACAAAAAGTAGTTTTTTGTATCTCTGAATCACTAACACATTGTAGATTCCATTTATTCTTCCATGTTCGAAAAATGGTTTCTGCAAAATCAAAATAACTGTCAAACTCCCTTAGCCATGCTTCCAACAGTTTGAATTTAATTCTTCTTGAATGGAATGACATAATTTATTTCCTTTAATTTGCAGTATGGCTACATCAAGCTAGCTTTAAGTCACAACTGTACCTAACCACAGTTCTCTGCAGCAAACCCATGATTTACAATATCTAATATTGTGGTTACAGTGCAGGGAACCGTGGGTAAGAAACCTCCATGTCAGAGTACTGTGGTTGGGGTTTCCCGGAAGAGTGGCAGTTGACACCTCTGGAATATTCATATATAAGTGCTTCAGTCAGATGGTCCTGAGTTGAACAGGTAACTCAGGCACTATGAGAGCCTGGCATTCAGTCTGCGGGAATGTGTGTAACCTCCGTCACTCGAACCGCTTTGCAAACTGTAGTGGTCTTCAGCATCACTGGCACTTCCAATACTGTCCATTTCACCTGGAGTAAACTCCATTCCTTCAATGTCTACTTCTAAAGAAAACATAAGAAGGCACATTTTCAGAAAGGCAGCAGCTATAGCAAGTAATTATGGGCCAGTGTCAATCAGCGTTCAGGTGGAACCTGAATCATGCTTCATTTTCAGTAATCAAAACAAAAAGAACTGGCACAGTAACTCCTGAGGAAATGATCATCTTGTCCACCTGAGAATTAAAATCCCTTCTGTCCTCAACCACATAAATACACTGCATGACATCAGTACCAAATGCTGTCCCAGAACTGTTCCAACCTGCACATGACACTGATCTAGCAAGAACCCGACCCTCAAAGGCTGTAATACTGCAAGCCCCATTCCTGGTAATTCCAACCCATACAGGTGTTGGCTGGCGAGGACTGTGGCGTGACCATCTGTCCCCAGTAACTGCCCCGAGACCGACCACTCAGCTCCCACAGGCCCTGAAAGAGCCTGGGCGAGTGCTCAGCACAGAAAAACTTCCAAATGGGAAACTAAGAAATGGCGACGGGCAGCTTCAAGAGCTCTGTCTTAAATGAGAACCAAATGCAGAGAACCCTTGGTTGATTGTTACACAGAAGATGCTTTAAAATTTCACAATAAATGATGTGGAATTAATTTATTCACACAAATGAATTAAGCCCAATAAGACTTCTTTTTCCAAGAGAAAATATTATGCCAGCCTTACCAGTAATTACACTAAAAACTCAAAACATGAAATGGTAATTGTTTAAAAAACTGGCAAAAACACACACAGGATAAATAGCTTCAAAAATACACACAGCATTAATAGCTTCAAAACTGATTAGAAAAAAGAACATTTTCCAAAGAATGTAAAAAAGTTGCAGCAGTTTTTTATTCCTCAAATAGCATTATGGAACAATTTTGTCTGGGTTTTGTTGAAAGCTCGGTTTTAGTTCTAAATGACAGTTTCTCGTTCCCCTACTTCCCTTTTCCTTCCTGCTCCTGTGAGTCCCCTTGGGAAGCCCTGGTTCAATTACCTTGTTCAGAGTCAGTGGATATTGTTGATCCCATGCTGTCAGTGCGGATACGCTCCATGCCCTGCACGGAGAGCTGCTCCAATCTGCGCTTGAGGTAGCGGTGTTCCCGCTGTAATTGTTCTTTAATATTTAGAGCTTTTCGGTCCTGTTCTTCCAATTTCTTAAAGGGAGAGGAACACAGTAAGCTGACTGCTTTTACCCACGTTAAAGCAGAAGTAACTTAAGGTCTTCTCATAAACAGTAATTTAAAAGCAATATAAACACTTTAATTCAGTTAAAATGAAATTTAGGAATTTAATTTTTTAGTTAGCATTCTGCAGAGGTCAGTACAGTTTTGGCAGGCTAGGTCACAGCTGAATTTGTCTCACAATAAGATATATGGATGCAGGAGAAAAAATTAATGAAAGAAAAAAATCCCTCAGAGACTCTCCTGCCACTGGCAGATATTCCTTGGCTAGGGCCAAATTATTGTTGCCTTGGTTGTGGGGAATATTTAAATCATTTTATCAGGCAAAACTGGCATCATCTTTGATAACTTGAGTGCAGCTCAGGTTTCAGTGAGAACATAACACCACTTTAGGTGAAATAAGAGACTTATCTATCACCATAAAGGAACCATCCTGAGCTTTTGAATGCTCTCCCTCCTACCACAAGCCATGGAAAATTTTAGTATTTAAAAAGCTTAATAAACAATAAGCAGCATTAATTATATATAGCAGGAGGAATTTACTAACAATTCTCTTTATTCTTAGATTTTTTTCCTTGAACCTCTGCAGAGCAAATATGATAATTCTGTGATATCTCCGACAAAATCAATGGTACGAATCCAAAATTTCTCAGCAAACAGACTGTGAAAGGATTTTTCCACACTACCTAAAATCTCCCCTCTGATAGAATAACAGCAGGTATTAATTTTGCAAATAAAAAGAATACATGCTGCACAGTTGGTCCAAATGCAGTAACAGAAGTAGCATCTTTTAATATTTCAACTGAACCCTCTTCCAAATCACTGATAGCTGGGTTTGACGGTATAATTAGGGAAAAAAGTGTAATGAGTAAGATGGGATTAAAAGCATGAAGGACACACAAATCAAACCACCTTTTATTACTAAAAAAATTATCTAACTGATGCAGTAAATTACAGGTTATAGCAGTAAAAGCACTTATAAGAAAGAGCAGACTTCTCTGTGAGCTGTGTTTACACGACTACTGAGATTTAGGAGATGTGCAGGGAGTGAATACAGCTGCTGACAGTGTCTCTCCGCCATCTGAATGAACCTGGGCTTGGTTTTCTGAGGAGAGCAGGCTGGGACAGTGCACAGCAAACCACAAGCAAACCCCTCAGAGATTTTGCTGTTCCAGTGCAAGCCTGAAATAAAAGCATTTCTCTCTGAAAAAATAACTAACACTCTTAAACTGGGCAGTTTCCTGGCTGAATGAGATCTATGCTCTTCAGCCCCCTCCCAGGCAATACACTCCGTAGAAATGCATCAGAGGTGGATACACAATGTTAAAATAAGAAAAGGGGTTGGTACATCCATGTACACAACAAACCAAATGTGCCCAATTGATCAGATTTCCTCTTCCTGTATTTTCCTGGCTGCAATCCCAAACTCTAACAGCTATTTTAGGAATGAACTCAGTGATTCATATCCAGGAGACTCAAAACTGTCCAATCTTTCAGAGTAAGTTTCAATACATGGGGGTGTGTGTGAAAAGTTCAAAACTAATGACTGTGTTAGAAATGGGAGCCGGGCACAGCCATGCTCTGGCAGTGCAGCGGGGAGGGAGCTGACCTGACAAAGAGGAGCAATTAAGTGCCAACCCAGTTAGGGCAGGTTCAGTTAAAATGTTAAAAAGAAAGTTAAACTTCAGTCTCAGTTTTCAGAAAATGAGTACTTGGTACTGTGCGCAGTGGATTTGGAAAGAAGCTGTTCCTAGCTTTTTTTATCAGCAGCTGAAATGGTAACTACAGGGCTAATCTCTCACACTCGCCACTTGTAAAAACAGTTTTTCAATTTGTATGCATAAGCCCATGATAGGGGGGCAGCCCAAGACAAAAACCACATGCAGTGCCTTTCACGCATGTTAGCCTGAATTATAAACAAGAGGCCAAAATCTCAAATGGTAAAAACAGGGGTTGCCCAGCTGGAGTAAATGTGCTTAGAAGAGCTGAAGAAGTAGCTCTGCAGATCTGTTCACACAAATAGTTTTGCTTAAATTAATCTTTAATTCTTCATATGAATTACATTTCTGTAACTGCAGTGCATCTTAATGATGTACATCAGCAGGCTGTTCTCCAAAATATGCTAAGATTACTGGCAGTGTTCAACCTTTCCTGACACTTTTCTTGACCTGTTTCCCTGTAACACTGAAAAAAATGCCAGATGAGTAATTATAGTCCTGGACACAGCAGCAGAAACCTGTTCTTTAACTTTTACATTTGAATACCTCTTTGTCTTATTTCTGCACATAACCAGGTTCCCTGAAAATGACAGCAGTGAAAATGGGAGTGAAGGTGTCTTTGGAGAGAGGAGGCCTAAGGAGTGATTCACTTTGAATTACCTTTGCCAATGTAGAACCTGCACTGCTGCTGGATCACAGGTGAGATTTTGGGCTGTTTTTTTTGTTTAAAACTTGTAACAAGTGGAGTCAGCAACTAGCAGGAGATTGTATTTAATTTGGGGGTTCATTTAAATGTTTAAAAAATGCTTCAGAACCTGGGTGGATAAGGCTCACTAGTAGCTATAATCCTTTTGACTCTGTTATTTTTTTTCATCATGAATGGATCTGGCTTTTTACATTGAAAGCAATGCAATACAATGTTACCTTGCTCAGTCCTTAAAAACCAAACATATTAATCAACAGCTTTGATACATATATATTATTTTTTAAACTACAGTGTAAATAATTACATTAGTTTGTAACTAAGCAGAAATGACTCTTTTATATATCTGAGACTGCCGGGTAAATTGCAAAACCTTGATACTGTGACTGAAATCCTTGCAACTAATAAAGGCCAATATATCCAGAACATTGGACATATGGATACGGATTTTGTGTGAAAATTAGTTTCCTCTCTATGGATACACATTCTGGAAGATTCTCCTTCAAAAGAAACAAAAACATGCGTGAATGTTTTTACCTTGATATGCATCTTAGCTCTTTTCAACAGACTTAGAGTGGTGTGTCTGGTGCTGTCCGGCCCGAGAGGCACAAGCTGTTTTAGCTGTTCCAAATATAGCCGGAGTTTAGCCCGCCTGCAATCATTAAAAACGGAGAGCGTTGTAGTAGAGTTGCACCCGAACAGCATATCCTACATGCAAACACCATCTGTTTGCAGGATCTCTGTGCAGGACTCGAGTGGCTTCCTTTCCCCTCCCTTTGGCAAAGTTTCAGACTGAAAGGTCACTTGAAATGCAATAATGCTGCTGGCACACTCAGACTGGAGTCTCATACCTGTGTTTCAAAGCAGTCTGCTCAGCCTGGTCAGTCCCATCTCAACCAAGGGGGAGTATGAGCAGAGATCTGAGAATGCCAGGCAAGACTGCACACTCAGCCCATGGCTGGGTAAGGAATTAAAACTGGGATCACACAGTGATTTCTGCAGGCAAAGACAGAGCTGTGGGCAGCTGCAGACCCCAGTTCCCCTCTCCCCATTCCTATCCCTGCCTGCTGCCATAGGACACACTCCTGCTCTGCAAGGCAAGGGCACCCAGGCAGCTCTGCACAACTCAGAGCTGTTCCCAGACGTAGTTTATCAATATTGTAACAGGAAGGTCCTGATGCCCCTTATCTTCCCTTCTACTGACCCACAGTCCCCCCGAGAAGGAGACATTCTTCCTCTCACTGTACAGCATTTATTATAAATACACAAGAGAAAACAGTTCCAGCCATATTCTTCAACAACTGGGTCCTGCTTCCTCTGTTACTGCTTTGCAAGTGTCACTACTGCTGCCCTCAACAATCTCTCCTGTACTGATGACATTAATCTATCAGCAAAAACAGGATGAACAAAGTAGTATTTCTAAAAATATCTCTTTTCCAAATCATCTCTCTTTGAGAAAGAGAAGCTGGCAATACAATAGTCCACGAAGCAGTTGCTTCAACTATCCAAAACAAGGCAGTGGCGAACCAAAGAACCACGTGTGAGTGTGTTTCTACAGCTAAATCCTAAAGAAGGTCTCTCCTGCTCTTAATTCACAATTCTTGAACAGGAATCCACATGGTTCAATGAGACATAAATGGATGCTGAAGCACTTCCACGACCAACATGGCTACTATTTTCCTTTCTCCCAGCCTGTTACAGGCTGAACAAAGCGATGACCTGGAGCTGACATCCCCCCCACAGCCATAAGAATAACTGAAGCAGATCTCAAGGGTGAGATGAATAATCATCTTTTTCAAATCTGCTCAATGCTGCATGAAGGAAACAAACATTGCAGGGAACTCAATGCTTCTGGTCGAGAATGAACTTTCTTTTGAACAGTCAGTTCAGAATCACAACCCAGCATCAGTGTTTGAAATGCAGCTGAAGAGGATTTAATATGCACCAAATGACAAATTACACATGTGTAATTGGAATGATTACGGCAATGTGAAAACAACCTGAAAATTAATGGGGAAAAAACCCAAAGCAAAATAAAATCAAATTTAAATACAGAACAGCGATGACTACACACTCACACATCTAGTTCTAGCTGCCTAAAAATCAGCAATGTATTAGGCAAGAAAGAAAACAGCATCTCTATAAAACTGTCAATTCTTTCTTCAAGCCACTTAGGGAAAAAGGAATATTGCTGAAAATGTGATTCACAGGAGAAAACTAATGACAGACCTTTTGTTTAGGCCTGGGGTTTGTTTTTAAATACAAGGCTCTAAACTTACCCATCTAAATCCTTTCATTTAAACAACATCAACAAAGGCTGGGCTAAGTATTCATAAAAACAGCCCCATCAGATCCCCGAGGCTGCTGCCTTAAACTGGGATATTGATCTTTAAAACAGCGAAATACCCGAATTATATCTGGTATTTATACAGAAAATCCTAATCAGGTAAATTTTTATTCCTGTGCCTGTAATCTCTCACAGCTGCCTGGCCGGGTTTGCATTTTAAATACAAAAACTTGTTTCAGGGACTAAATTCGAATAATCTTTTTGTATTCTAAGTGGCCTCTAAACACACACGCAATCGTCTGCGTCACTCAGCAAAACTTGGATGCAACTGTATTTAGACAGCTGACAAGAAAGTGGGGACTGAAGATAAAGGAGGATATGGAAAGGAACAGGACAAGAATAGTAACGAGGTGGTAAATAAAGAGTTAAATGCATTGAAATGGAATGATCTATATACTTGGAGTAATTAAAAGTCTGATAAGGAATATACAGAGTTGTTGATCTAAGATCTACTTCGTATTAATCCTGGAAAACGTTCATGAAACCAGACTATGTACTCGGCTTATCTGCCACTATTGCTATTTGAGGAAAGTCTGCTTTCCACAGGGAGAAAGTAAGGCTTTAGTGCACATCCTTACCATCGACTGGGGAGGCAACAGAAATATTGCCAGGATTCAGGGGCATGGCTGTATGCCTTTTTAAATCACTAATTCTTTTAGGTTATCTGCCAACCCAGTAAAGCAGGACTTCACAGAAGTGCCATGAAAAACACTGGACTGAAGTTAAGAAGACTATTTTAACTGACCAATGAGAAGAGTTAAAAAGAACTAAATATTAACAAAAATGCTTTAGGCATTCTCAGCAATAATGAGTGATAGCAGTAAATGTAATAAACACACTTGCTGAAAGATCTGCTCTAACTTCACCTTTTTTTCTTTTTTAAGGGACTTTTCCTTTCATCTAGTTACTCAGCATCTATAAATCTGTTAAAGATTTTAAAGCATAAGCTTTACGTAGATCTTTACATAAATGCAGGCATGCTTATGTGACTAATTCATGTATTAGAATCGATGGCATAGATTGTGAACGTACAAAAAGAAAACCAGCCCACCACAATTCCTGTGGTGCTGGAGTAAATATCCCCATGTCTTTCATTTTGCACATCTTAGAAAAAACTGTAATAAGAATGTAAGAAAACATTTCAGGCATGTTATGTTAACAGATCACACCAGCAGGAACAAGGGACTCAAACTTCACAGCAGATAAGTTGTCTCGTACAGACTCTGCCAGCACTAATTTCTCTCTTTTTCTGCAGGGACCTGACAGCTTTTGCTTTTCCTCAGCTGCCTGCGACCACCGGAGGAGGGAAAGGCGCTCACAGAGGTAATCACAGCCGGAGCTGCTTTGTGTTTTGCAGCTCACACCTTAAATTCCACCAAAAAAAATAAGCAGAAAAAGCAGCCTGATCTCAAGAGCAACGGGGTAACAGTCTCTGTGTATGAAGTGTAGTTGAAGGTGGGTAATTACACTGTGCTCCAGCTTCAGACCCCGACTGCTACACCTTCGCCCACACCAAGTGTGGTGTCAGGCCAGGACAGTAGTGCCTACAGAAGTGGGCACTGTTCTCACCTCATGCGGATGCACAAAAATATCCCCCTCGTCACTGGTACTGAATCCATCAGGGAAGGTAGGGATCTAAAAAAATGCCATCCAAAATCCGAATCCTCAAGCCTGCAGCTCTCCATTTTGGATATAGCCCCACGTATGGAGAGGTGCACGGGTGCCCTATCTCTGATTTACCTCACTGTCCTTTGTGCCAGCTGATAAAGGGGTTTCAGACGTTCAGGACTTCAGCGTTTCTCCACGGGAAAGCTCACAACATGGTCCTATCAGTCTGCATTACAGCTCCTCTAATGCTTAATAAGCCCACAGATTGTCCCACTGGAGGGACAAAGCACCGAAACAGTGTTGTTAAGAATTTCCCTGTAGAAGGAGGACATCCACCAGAAGCAAATTTGAAGACCACTCACTGACTCTAGTCCTTGGAGACTCCACTTTGCTCCAGCATCCAGCTGTGGAAAGGCACATTCACCACTTCTCAAAAAAAGGCTGCCCCTAACCAATTCCAAAATTGTGTTAAATGAGTCTATTAAATAATGGTCAAGAAGCTTTGCCACATGTATGAAATCCCAGATGCAAATCCATTTTAATGCACCAAGAAATGGAATACCAAGATACAGAGAAAAAAAAAAAAAGAAACAAAAAAGTCTATTGTTCACCCTGGATAATCTTCATTCCAAGGAAACTGCAACAACTCCAAGAAATTCCTACAACTACTTGACAGGCAGTTGCAATGGGAACAAAATACTTCTCTGTAGGGTCAAATAATACTAGAGGCAATGGCTGTGAATTGTGAGGTTCAGGATGGATATTGGGAAACAAATTTTTTTATTAGGGCAGCAGTGCACAAACAGAATAGGTTGCCCTGAAATGCTGTAGAAGGTAGTCCCTGGAGGTTTTTAAAGATTTACTCAGACAGAGCCATAAACATTCACAGATTTACATTCATGTCTATGAACATGTAAATCAGATTGCCTGTAACGCTGCAGCATTTCACTCACAAGATTCCCATTCGTGTAACAGCAAAACACACACAACTGTGCAACTTGAACCTGCACCACTCTGATTGATACAGTGCTGGCATGTTTGTGAAGTGACCTGATCCACTGTAGCCTTTCCACAGGGACTCTCCAAGGCTTTTTCAGGCCCAGCACTGCAGACAGAAATGGCCTGCAGCCAGTCAGACAGCAGACAGTTGTTCAAGCAGCAGTTGCACAGTTTTCTGACAGCAGCAAAGGTGCATTTCCTAAACCATTCAAGTATAAATCTGCAGACTTTATTTGGAGGCCACTGAGCTGCACAAAGCCAGCTGGAAAGGCAAAGTGCACACCCCAAGCAAGCTCCTCAGTCCTTAGCATGGCATGGCTCAGCCAGGCTGTGGCAACATTAAATGGCCACAGACACTCATGATACAGGGTGACAGTGTCAAGTTGATGTGAAATGTGTGTCTGTCCATCCTGCCACTACAGCTGGGCACCCCATGCAGACAAGCTTCTGACAGCTGACATGTTTATGGTAGGTAGCATAGGGTGGGCACTTCCTTGAAGCTGCAACCAAAGACATAAACAACAGTTCCCGCTGCTGGCATCATGCTCCTGACTGCCAGAGGTCACTTGCTGAAAGTGTCAGAAGGGCTATGCTCATCTGTTTCTGAACATTTGTGGGCAAGAGCATAAAACTCACTAGAGAAAAGTAAAATTCATGACAAGTGTTCACCTTGCACATCCTCCAGGTCTCACTCCACAGCCTCCTGAAATTAGAATAATGACTCTCTCATGTGTACCCATTCTGTGCTGACCCAAAGCTGGTTGTAGAAAGGAAAAAGCAGCTCTATTAGCAGTTTGTCATCCCATGGGAAGTACGAGAACAGTTCCCTTTGGTCCACACCCCCTCCCTCCTACTAGCAGATTGCCCAGTCAAGACATGGAGCTGTCCTGGCCATACCGGGAGGCATCTTAGACCTGCAGCATCTCCAGCTGATGGGCAGCAAGGATCTGGAATGCTAGGAAGTGGACGAAAAGTCACTCAATGTCTGTATTCCCACACTGCCTGCTCTGAATTTCCCTTCCTGCTGGCTCCAGCAGAAGCTGGTTGCATTAGCCATGGTGTTGTTGCTTCAACATCCACAGCCCAAGGTACCTCTCACCGCAGTGCACCACCTTAGCATGTATGAGCATGGAACAATTCTGGCCTCACAAGAAGGCCCTACCTGTGCTTTCTGCAGGGTGCCTTAATGCTAAAAACACTTGTGTGGCTGAACATGTGTCTGTGTTTCAGCTGTCCCAAATTTAGTCTACTAAACTAGCTCTGTGTATGGGAGGTTGACATACTCTCGAATCAACTGCTAAATATACTTGTTTGGTGATGTTCTGAAAAGAAAAGGACACTTACAGATGAAACACTCAAATGACACTGAAAATGCAATCGCTACATGCCATGCTAGTGAGAACAAGAGGCACTTTTGAAATAGATGCAAAAATTAAAAATTCGTCATTTCTGTACGTTAACTGTTTCGGTCCAGAAACCAGACAGAATCAGACCCTATCACAAGGCAAATTTAGGACAAATTTAATACAAACAAAACCCCCACTTCAAAGAATAGAAACATATTTGAAATTGATCTAGAAGAAGGCACTACAAGCTAGACAAGAGTTACTGAAGCATTTCTGATTCCTTTTCTCATGTTTCACATTTTTTTCCACATTCAAACCCATCCTGGTGCTGTGCAATGAAGTTAATACACAAAGGTTTAAATATAGAGCAGTTACTAAATTTTTCATTGTTGCATAATGACTATGTAATCTGGCTTAATAGCGTACATAAGATAAAGTCAGAGAAGAATCTCTGCACCAAAAATTCACTTCTGGAATCAAATGTTCTCCAGGTACATGGTGAACCAAAGTAGTCTGGCCTGAGCCCACAACTCTGGGTCAGAGACACTGGCAGTGAATTAATGGTTATGTTTTCTCCTTAAAGAAACGAGAAAACCAGACATGAAATCCAGCATAAAATACAGAAGTGAACTAATTGTAAGACACTCATGTTTTTACAGGAAGACTCTTCACAGATTTATTTATGAAATGCAAATACCTGCATACAGGGAGCACTCAAGTTTTAGACAGAATCAGCAAACAGAAGCTCAGGATCCTTTGTAACATGCACTGGTCAGGATGAACACAGACAAAATCATTACCCATAAAGTTATCATTATTTCAAAGTTCTTAAGAAATGCAGAAATGCAGCAGTAGAAATTTCCACATTCTGACTTCAGGTTCACCTGCCACCAAGGTAAAATCAGGGTGAGGAACCCTGTCTGCCTTCTGACTCCAGCTTCAACCCTTTCTTACTGGAGCTTGACACAACAAAGCAGCATCTCTTCAGGGGTGCAGCTCTTTTTATTCTGTGCACAGTCACGCTCTACAGCAATGACAGAATTTTCCCGCAAACTGTTTTAATGATATTGAAAATTCAATGTGTTTGTATTATTTTGTATAGCCCTGGATATAATGGCCACACATGTAATGTAGGTAATTATGTAATTATATACCCAACTCTGTTTAGTAGAAGCTGGTACTGAAGCATACTTGCCTTGCTCCTAGTCTTTAAGCTAACACATTTACTGAAGTGTCAGGAATTACATATTTACAGCTCTACAAGACTTTTTATAAGCTACCAAAAATGATTCTGTACTAATTAAAACACATTTGTTTACAAAGCCATTTAAAGAGATTATATATAAACTTCTATCTTAAGAAATCACAGACATTCAATCAGATAAAAATGGTTCTAAAGAAACCTATTTATTAATAGTCCAGACAGCACTTACCATATCTCCAGAAAAATCTTAAATACAATGGAAGATAACAACCCTCACTGCAATATAAAATCCTGTCTCTTCTAGATTTATTTCAGTCAGAAACACTTCCAATACTTTCTCCTCTACAAAGGGTACCTCAAATACTTCTTTTTTTTTCCAAAGGATGCCCCAGCTCACACTTGAGCTGCACAATCTATTTCAACTGCACAACAAATCTGCTGTAGTGAAAAGGAAAGAAAACCTCTCAGTATTAAAGCACTGTACCATAGCAAGGCACCCAGTGTGCCGATTGCTACGAGATGTGTGAAAAGCTCACTCACAGCCTTAAAGAGTCAAACCCAGAGAATTCAGTCGCTCTCTTAACAGCAAACCTCTTGCCTTTTATTATCCAAGGGAAGATAAGCCAAACATCAGTGTTCTGCAATAGATGTAGGGGGGGGGTTTAAGAACAAAATCCTGAAGTTTGCGGTGCCAGTGAAGATTCATCAAAGGTTTGTTCCATGTGGCATTTTTTGCCTGTGTCTAAGACCTCACAGAGGCCTGTGCAACTAAATTCAGCAGCAAAGGCCGGGAAGGCACCGTGGAAACTAACAAGCAGAAGGAGCTGCGAGTGCCTAATTGCAGTGATTGTTAGTGAATTAAATGCAACAGCCCTACAATCAGTGAAACCACCCGCTTTATTTACTGTGGTAACCAGGAGTTTCATCCTCTATATGCTTTTTCAGTGTGCTGAATACTTGTTTGCATCTGTTTTGCTAAACTGAAACCAGCCAGATTGCTTTAACAGCCTTGGTCTTGGGGTACCTCAGAGTATCCAAACACAGGACATCAACCACCTATGAAGGCACAATTGCTGCATCTCTCACCATCACAAGCTTTGAGAGAGTCAGTGCTGCCACAGACTTATCTGCAAGTTTTCGTGGGAATACTGCTCAGAAACGTCTAGAGCTGTTCCTAATGCTAAGGAAGACAGAAAAAAACCCTCTGCTGCCTGTTATACAGCTAATGATTTCCATGTTTTGCACATTTTTATCACTCTGAGAAATATTTTAGTTCTCTTTTACAGTATATAAAAATGCACACTGCAGCACTCACAGTGCATTTTATTTACTTTCACTTGGTGCCACTTCAGCCTACTTGCTGAGCCTAGACTCCACACTTGACTTTTGCCTTTTTACCTTCCAAAAGATGCCACTTGTTCTGGAACATATGCACGGTATCAGAACTTATTCCTACATCGTTCAGTAAACATAAGTTAAGGGAGGCATCTGCAGTGCCTTAAATGTATGCATTTTTGGCCAGCTAAGCCTCTTGGCAGCAGTGCACAGAAAGCTACCTGGGATGCAAGCTGGGGACAGATGAAGAGTGGCTGGTCTCTGAGAGGGAAGCTGCTGACTCCTAAGAGAGGGAATGCCTCGCAGACCTTGCTGTCCACGTTGCCCTCTTCCTCTCTCCCTCCTTTCCCCATCCCTCCAGTAGCACCTTGCTGACTGTAGTGACAGTTGCCTGTCCTAAATTACAAGCACTGGACTACATCAATGTTTCTTCACCTCTCAAAATGCCCAAAGCAGACTTCGATGCACTTTATGCTCTGGTTCCCACCGGAAGGTGAGCTGTGGTGGCCTGTGTACTGCCATGAGGCAGGGACAGCAGCAAAGATGAGGAAATGACAGCAGCTCCTGAGGCTTGCTTTGGGCTGGAATGACCCTGTAAAGCAACACAGACAACACTAGCATGAGAGACCTGACCGGAGCCTCAGCAGCTGGTGCTGGTCAGACTGCCCAGTGCCGTCCCTTCAGGAGTGCACTGACAGCAGAAGCAGACAGACTGATGAGGGTCCCAGAGTCACATCTGACTTAGGCCAGCAGAAGGAATAAAAGCCCTGTGGCACAGTTAGTGCCTGTTGCTGCACTGTTCCTCAACCTTCTCCCACTTGAGCTCTCCTGCTGTGGCAGAGTGAGCACGAGCTGTCAGAGGTGTGTGAGGTGTGACAGAGATGTGTCACAGCACAGTGCACGCTCACCCACGGAGCTAAACTGCCCACAGACCAAGCCAGCAACACAGGAGGCACTCAGAGGAGCACTTGGACAAGGCAGGGCACAGGCAGGCCCATGTCAGCAAGGACTCTGGGGCAGGTGGAGCACCAGCAGCTCTGACTGGTATCTGGTTTACCCACTGGGAAACCATAGCCTCAGGCTCTGCAGTATTAAGAGCTGCAGGACCAACATCTGACCACTCCAATCTTCTCTCCTTGTTTTTTAATAGACTCCTCCCTGCAGCCAGGCTTGTCCTCACAGCTTGCCCCAGGCTTCAGCCATCCCACTGTCTTAAGCTGCTCTTATCTGAAGAGCAGCCATGAAGGGTTTAAAAGCCCTTCCTTGTCCTGGGTCTTGGTGATAACTAAAAGCAACATGCAGAAATTTGAGATGTGCTTCATGGGAAACGTCAACAGGAATTTACAAGCTATACAGAGATTCCCAAAAGCATCATAAGCAAAACTAATGGCAGCTAGATATAATTTGTCTTTCCTGGATGGTGACCATCACAAATTTACATGTATGAGATTCTACATCCTTCAACCACAGGCAATAAAATATCTGACCTTGCAAGAATCTGAGGCAGCAGAAATCAAACATTATGGAAACAGCTAAAACTCACTGCAGTATGTTTTTGCCCTTGTGTGAATTTCTCTTCTGCAAAGAAAAAAAAAAAAAGGAGATTCCAACCTATATTTTAGCATTTCAGCCTTTAGGTTTTGCTCATCCATAAAGAACAATTTTCTGTATTTTAAACCTTCAAAGTCAATGTCAGGCAAATACGAACAATTCTTAGAGCTACAGAAAGGGAATTTCTTTTTCAGGTGTTTTCTATTTTTAGCCCTGTTACCTAATGATTGCCTTTAACATTTACCTCTCAAATGCTTTTAAGCAACAGTGAGGGAGGTGTCACCTAGTACCACGAGCTCAGTGTCACACAGTACCTACCTAATCCAGGCAGATGAACAACAGTGCCTTATGGGGAAATAACACAAGTGATGGAAATACCTTTGTACACACTGAAAACAGAGTCCACAAAAAACTAATCAGCCATGCTTTTAATAAACTTATTTAATACTTCATTCAGCCAGCCTTCCACTCATTTGTTTCGCACACTGAAATGCACACACTGCAATTTAGTAGTCCTCCTAAATTAGACCTCTCAAACCCATCTGTCTTACTGGCACTCAAGTTTCTTAGATTACACTGCAGGGAGACTCAAGTTTGTCTGCTACCTCAGAATAGTGTCAGACCCAATTAGATAAGGAAAGTGCCATCACAAGATCATGCCACTACAGGATCAAGCAGTTCTAATTCCCACTTGAAGTTACATGGAGGCACACACGTACTTACACCCGCTGCCCACAGAAACCTCAAGAGTGGATTAGGACTTGCAACCATTTACATGAGAGCAGTAATGCCCTTGCTGGCAGTGGAACACACAAAGCAAATTTCCACAGCACATCCAAACCCACACCGTGGGTCTGCAGTTCTGCTACAGGTGTGTTTGCATTTGCCACCTTTCACAGTACTCTTGCAAGGAATTTGTTGAGGACTGCAGAGTGGGTCAAAGAGAACTGCATTTATTTAAACAAGGAAAAGCTGCATAACAACAACAGGTTTGCACCAGGTTAACACACAGAGGGGAAAAGGATGATAATGATAATTTTCCACGAATTAGCCATTCACCAACAGGTGGTTGAAGAAGATGCAGTCTGTCTCACCCAGAAGCGGCTCCTGAGAGCGTGTCTGTCCCTCTCACACGGAGTTTAAGGCACAAGGTATAGACTGGCTCTATACACAGAAGCTACACGTTTTATCGACTGACAACACCCCAGAGCAAGTCACTGCTTACAAATCAGCTCATGGCTTGAAACCGGCTTTAATTATCAGAACTGTTTCCCCACATCAAAATGCTAAGCAAGAACATCGTGTCTCAGGACAGCTGCCAACAGGAAGGATCTTAAAAAAAAAAAAAAAGGAGGGGGGGAGAGACTACAATGCTTAAATAAGCCTAGAGAAGTTGAGCTGCAGCACAGCACTAAGACAAGAGAGCACAGTACTGGGCCTAGTGAGCTTTTTTCTGCCTAATTTTAAACCTCCCTATAGACCTGGTTATTTTATACGTATGTCAAATGAGGGGAGAAATGTGTTTAAGATTTTTTTTCTTACACCACCACTGTATGATGCCAAATTAAAGGAGAGGCAAGTCAAGTTGAATTATTTTAGCTAAATTAAAAACCTGCATTGCTGTCACACACTGAGCACAAGGCCTTGGGATTGCAGACAGCCAGAATTAAGCAAACTTTTCCTGCATCAAGTTAAATGAGTGTGAAGCACTAATATCTGCAACACTGGATACCTGTGACTGTGGTTTTATTGTCTACTGTACCCCCATATCCAAATACCAAGTAAATACAAGCATCCAATTTAACTAGCCTGACAAATGCTGTAGGGACTCCACATTTCCATGTGCATGAGGCACCAAAAGAAACAACAGCAATTTACACCACTGTTTTAAAACCTAATCAGAGTTAAGGCAACTCTCTCCAGTTCAGCACCTAAACAACAATCATTCTCAGAGGTAGGAAGTTTTAAGCTCTGAGCAGGAAACTATCAAAAAGAGATATTCAGCGCTATGTGTTACTTCCATTTTTGCTTTTGCTATTACTTCCTCAGCGCATGTGCCCACCAAAGCTTTGTGGCCATCTTAGAGAGAGCAGCTAATGATGGCAGCTTGAGCACGCACAAGTGAAGTTTACTGGCTTTTGGGGAGGAAGGAGATGCTTGGGCGTTGCTGTCTTTTACAAATGTAGATACTTGAGATGTGCTCCAGCAAAACAGTTGAGGTGCCCTGAGACAACAGCAGGGTGACTGTTCCAGCCAACTGAAGGCTGGTTCAGACCCCAAGTGAGAATGCCAAATGAAGAGAAGAAAAGCAATCACACTGAAGTAATTAATAATACATGTCCCCAAATGTCTTGCTGTATGTCTCCAACTCCCTCATCTAAACCTTGTAATTAGAGGTGAATAGAAGACAGTGAGGTGTATATATAAACAAATTTAGGAGAAGGATTAAATGCACTGACTGTAATTAAAGATGGTCTCTTCTCTGCAATGGGTATTCTTACTTTCAGATGAATTGAAAGATGAGCAACATTTATTTCCCCCTGCCAAAGAGCAACAAAATACAGCATCATGGGGCAGTGGACACTTGCAGATATCTGACAGTCCTGCCCCAAAGTTTAGATATAGCTTGCCACAGCACAGATAGTGCCTTGTTTATAATTTAATTTCCATCCTATTTCCCTTTCCACTGAACAGTACAAAGCTGGTGGTCCCCGAGTCAGACAGGGTGCAGTCAATTAGAATCTGAAAATTATCCATTTGGAGATGCTAAGGTATGGAAAAGCTTTTCAAAACTCTTCTCCCCTTCCTCCTTCTTCTTTCCCACAAAACTCAGCCCAGATTTCTTAAGTGCAGTGTCCTGAGATTATCTGGCAATGGAAGGAAGGGCCGGAAGTTTGGACCCACTTGCCATGTGAGTATGTAAAGTCAGGCAGTGGGAACCAAGGCACCCAGCAGTCTATTTTAAACACCTCTTAGCACCTACACCCAATAACTGCTTCTAGCCAAACACACACAACAAGCTCCCAAATTTCCCTAGCAGAAATTACTTGCTCCACCCATGCTGTTCATTGCAGCAGTCAACACAACAGCACCTACCAATCGGGATTAAGTCAGCTTTCTTGGGGGAATTACAGGGTTTGCTACCTTTATGTTTTGTAAATACCAGCTAATGTGCTATGTAAGACACAAGAGTGTCTGTGCAGCCGGTATTTGCAAACAGTGATGGTATTCCTCACTTCAATAGGAGCTGCTGAGTCCTGGCAGCAATTACATGCCAGGCAGGTCTCTTACTTAGCACCTTGTATCTTCACTTACTTGTCTAAATTGAACCATCAAGGAAAGAAAAGCAGATAAATTTGTCAGGCATTAATCCCAAAGTGGCATTTGGGAAAAGAGGACTCACCACTAGTCCTCCAGCTTTTTAGAAACGTTTTACCATGGTCAGACGTAGTCTTTGACTGCTACCCAAATCTTCTGCTTTCTCGTTATAAGGCAGAATCTAATATAGGCTTGCTTAATGTAGGGCATGTAGCCTGTAACTAGAGTTGTTAGTTTTTCAAGTCAGAAGCATTGCAATGTGACCTCATGTACCTACATCCAAGCTCACATCTCTTCTGTGTCAGCTGTGCCAATCTCCACACACTACACAATTAGTTACACTAATCTGTATAGAAAAAAAATTGCACAGCATAAACTAGAATTAAACAATAATTTTAGCCACTTGACATCCTTTGACAAGTCCTGTCATCCTGCTCTAGTTTACCAGGGTGTGTACATAGCTCGGCATATGCATTTCCATCTCAAAACACAGCACTCTTATGAAGTCCCAAAACAACTCTCTCCTTCCAAAAATAGGGAGGGGCAGATAGAAGGAGTATCTTATCCATTCTTGTAGTTTGCACAGTTCTTTAGGACAAGAACAGTCAGTTTTAACTGGATCCCATGCATGGAGGTGGCAGGGGGGTTGGGTTTATTTTGTTTTTCAAAAAAAGGCTCAAATTAAGCTTCTGTGAAGGAACAGCATTATGCTTTTTCACATTTATGATCTACTGGCTAAATGTTCATGCTCAGTAACTTTCTGGAACCTTGACTGCATCCTCTGCAGCTGCCCGGATGTGATGTAGGGTTCAGGCTGCAGGCACAGCTCCTACTGAAATCCCCTGGGTGTGAGGCAGAGTCAGGCCCACAGCCTGCCACATGTTAAACCATCATGTGTACCAAGGGGAAAAAACACAGATTAAAAACTACTTGACCTGCAAAGGAATTCTGTGCAGTAAATCTAAGCACAAGTGTCTGCTGACAGAGACCACGAGAGGAAAGGGGCATGAGCTGCAACAGGGAAGTACACACTGTTCCATCCAGAAAGAGACATTTTGAATTTGGGACCAGGCCATGGCATATCCAATACTCAAACAGCATAGGCCCTCCAGGGAAAGGAGTGCTAAAAATAGAGCTAGAGATGCCAGTGTAGCATGGAGGCGGGGAGAAGAAGAGACAGGACAACCAACCCACGGAATACAGCCACTTCCTCCAGCTTAGATTGATCCCTTTTTGTCTGCTCCAACCAGGGACAACTGTGACATCAGTGCTCATGACATACTTGGAAAAAAGTAATCCAGCCTCCTGCATATTTGGTGTAAATCCTGAGTGCAGAGCCAACCTTGCCTTAAAGAGCTGGAGCTGCACTGCTGGCTTGCAGGTGCATTTGCCACTTCTTCAAACCACAGCAGGTACCACTTCCGTATACCCAGTTTTGGTCTGTGGGCTTCCACAGACTTGACTGGTTGGGCTGCAGCCAAAGATTCCCATGGCATTACGTAAGACTCATTTGAGAGGCCAACTTCTTAAAGCCCATTAGCTGCCTAAATACCTTTACAAAAAAAATCAAGTTCCAGCTCACTTGCCCAAATGTAGCTGAGCAAGCTTAAAAAAAAAATTTTTTTTTAATACCTAATTCAACAATTTTTTTTTTCTCCTCCAATCAAGAGAGCAGTCACCATCAGGCTTCTCTTCCCTTATTTGCAGGGAATCAGCACCTCGCTGTTGTCTGTGGAGTCCTGAAAGCAGCTGGAATTCCAGCCCACTCATCTCCTCTTCGTATGAGACCAGCCCACTCTCTCTACCATGCTGGGTAAGAACTGGTCAGGTCAATTAGCAGATGCTGAAAACATAAACCACCTTTCACATAGTCCATTAGAGGCTGACACACTGTGGACTATGTTTGGAGAGAGGCATGAACAAATTCAAGTGGAAAAAAACACATGCACTTGGTTCCTCGCCCATCTGCTCTCTGCTGGCTGCTGGGCTGGCCAGGAAGCACACGGCTTTCTGGAGCCCAGACCCAGGACTGCACTTGGGCTCCACAGTTTAAAGCCAACTTCAGCAGGAAGAAGGACATTACAATTGAGTCAAGGCTGTATTTTGGGCCCATTTTGCATTGCCAAATAGAAGCTTTGTCCAAAGCATGAGGATGTGCACATCTCTGACACCTGGAATATAACTTCCTGAGCAGATTAACTTCCAAGCTTCACCTGCTTAATATACCCCTCCTTTCCAAACCAGCAGTCTAGGTGGGAAGATACTATTGTTGGGAGTGCATAATCAGGTGAGTTGCTATGTGCACTGGAAAGACAGCAGTTCAGTGCAGAAGTATTTATAGTAGTTACTGCAGCAGGTAGTGCAGGAAAAGCCACAGGTCCAGACACTTGCTGATTCTCTAGAAATGGGGAAATGGTGAGGAAAGAACAGCATTTCAATGCAAAGTTTTAAACCTTTCAATTTCTTTAATTCCATAGATCAGTCAGACCCAGAAACATGGGATGTTTCAGCAAAAGCACAGAATTAAATCTTCAGTTCTGCGGGTCCAGTTTTTTATGGACTTCACTAAACAAGCTCTTCAAAAAAAAAACAACAACACACAACAGAAATTTAAGACACAAATGCCTCAGATTAAATTACAGGTAAAAGGGGGTTTAAGCTGAGATTCAGGCTTGCACTGGCTGAGTCAACACCATTCACCTGCCCACTACAGCTGGCACCCTCAGAGAAGCAGCCATAGCTGGGCAGGAGGAGCTGGTGCCCAAACCATGGTGGTCTTCAGATCACAAAAGGCAAGTCACGCTCCTAAGACACTACCTTGATAAAGCAGTGCAAAGGTATGTTTATTGCAATTCAATGGAATTGTAACAAACCATTTCACACCAATGAGATGGTGTAAAAAAGTTCTCATCTTACTCTATGAGAAAACCAGAACAGATCTAGTAGGGAGGTTAAGTTCAGCCAGTAAGACAACGTGGTTCCCACCAATAATGTAGCAGCCACATTATCTGGATGGTTTAGATATAATCTGGACACATCCTAGAAATGGCAGTTTTTATAGACCCATTATAACAATGAGATCTGTCCCAGGTCAGTAAGACCCATCCAGCACAGCACTCCAAGCAACAGCAGCCAAAACTGGATGTTTAGGAGAAACATTAAACTGACAGCGAAGTGAACTGTAACTGCTCTGTACTGTAAATTAACACTGTAAATTAACACTGTCACTCAAAGAAGCCATCCCACCCTCTCCCTGTGCTGGCATCAGGGTGTGCCTCTGACAGTGAGCTGGGTCAGGAAGCTTCTCCCCTCCTGCTGTGCCGGCAGGAAGCAGGGCCCAGCAGCACCAGTGTGTGACCAGGGTTAAACTCATGATGGAAGCACAGCAGTGAGACACATACTGGGTGACCCTTTCCTGGAAGGACTTTACCTCCACCACCAGTTTGGGGGCCTCCTCAGTTAGTGGTGGCACCACAGCCATTCAGAGTGATGGATCAATGCAGTTACATCTTTATGCTGCATAACCGTGCTGACCACAATGGTAATTTATGATTTTGAAAAGGCAGCCCATAACAAAAATAAACAGTAAGTATTGTTTTGGTATGCTATTATTTCAATGACCTTTCAGTTCTGTTTCAAAACTTCCAGGTTTATCAGCAACTGCCAATTACATGCTTTTCATTAACTCTGCAGTTTACTAGCATGAAGCACCACAGAGAGAATTTCAAGACATACTCTCAGCTTATGTAAATTTTAAACTCGAAGTAACTCTGGTGGGTGAAATTGAATGTAACTGTGCTCCTGCACTTGCACTTCCTTCATGAGAAAACTACCTATTAGAACTTAGCTTCAGAGGCACCTGTTCTATTTACTGTACTAGCTAATGTTGCACATTGTAAGGCTCTCATCAAAATATATACTGCTCATCAAAACCTATGTTTATATACAGATATCCATTTCATACACATGATGATGTAATAGAAAAAACCTTTTTCTGACAAGATACTACGTTTTAGGACTACACATAGCACTACCCAAACCTCTGGTCAGCATTACCTTCTTTGCACATGGCAACACTTTCAGTCTCCCCCTCATCAGCACTCTAATCAAAGCATACATTAGGCTCCTTTGGGAAGAAAGCAAGCATTTTTCTTTTCTTCTGTAAGGTTTTGCAAATTACATTGTTTCATGTGTTCCCCATCCTAGTCTTGTACTTCTAAAAATTCAGGGTTGTTTCCCTCAACTGATGCAGGCCACCTCCACAGCAGTCTCAGCCTTCTGCACTATAAACTAGTGAGCCCTGAACAAGAGGGAACTGCTCCCTGTCTCACCTGATATCCAGTGATGGAGCTAAACACTTATGCACTTCCACTTCTTGGAGCACCTTCCACAGGAAAGCAGGGAAATGCCCCTAGAGTACACCTCTGCCAACAGCAATGCCTGGCTTTTACCTCCATAGGGCTCAGCTCGTCAGCTTTTGTCAAACCTAAGCCTGGGGACCTGGGCCCTAGATCCAGCCATCCCAGGGTCAGACAGCACTTGTTCAGCTCACATGGTGCCAGTCTGGGGACAGCAGCACGTGGCTTGCCAATTTCAAGGCACGTTTTAATTCATTTCCTCACTAATTCTTAAAAGCTGTTCTTTAAAATCATCAAGTTTCACAAGCTGTTTTCAAAGACTTTGCCAGGGAAAGGGCAAGAATTCTTGCATTCCTCCTGCAGCAGAGCTCCTCATGACCAGGTAGGATTGAATAACTCTGATGGGTTGATCCCAGCATCCTTTGTCAGGGCTCCATCTGCTTCCAACAAAAAAGGATGGACCACGGCGGGGAGGTGCTGTTCCTGCTCCCTCCCATGGCTTTGCATGAGCTGGGGGGCGCAAGTCCAGATGTGAACAGCTGAAGGCAGGTGACTCTCTGCCTTCACAGAGCATTGCAGAGATCTCAGCACAGTCTTCAGGGGGATACACCTTGGCTTTTACCTTCTAATGTAGAACTAGTATAAATTGATGCAAATAAATGAGATTATGCTGTGTATTTTTAAGAAGCTTATGGCTTTCACGAATTCTTGCGGGTTTTTTACACTGTGAAAGTTGAATTCCTTTACACAATTGTCAGGTCAGGTCAATTTAAAAATTTCCTTGCAATAAGTCTGACTACTAATTTACTTACAGTTTACATTGCTCTGTGAAAGCCTACAGACATAATGGCCTGGCTGGAAACAACAAAAAATATATAAATGAATATACATGTATATATTTGTCATTAGGAACTAGTTACATCCAAGTGCCACTGTAACCTGTCTGTAATTATTAAAATATCTTCTAGGACCTCATCTGTCCTTAGGAGAGAAGATTTCCTGCCTTCCTACTTTTTATTTAAGGGGATTCCTGTTTCATGGCTCCAAGATGTAAATGTTGACCACACAGGACCAAAATAAGACTGCCATTAGAGGGTAAGTCCTTACAGTGTTTCGTTATAAGGAGCACACACTGAATTTCTGAGCAAGGTATTTTAGGGAGACTTAAAGCAGAAAAAAAAGGATGTATGAATTGCTGACAAACACTTTACCATAATTGTAATCTGAATTCTAACATATAACAAGATTTTTTTCTTGGAATTATGTCTCTGCTTCCATGCAAATTAAAGTAGTGGTGCCAAACGGCCAAGCCGGCACACGCAGAGATCAACAACCACTGCCATTCCCACCGACGTCAAATCCACCGGTAAAACCTGTGATGTGCAACACCAGTGCAGAACCTGCAACAGCACCACACACACAACAAGGCTACCATGGCTTTCCAGTCAGTGGCAGCTCTGGCCACCTTCATGCAGGACACAACGGCCCTGTAAATGAGGAAGCCATTTCCCTGCCCTCCAGCACCGAGTCCAGCCCACAGACACCACGGGAGGGACTGGGTAAGGAGGAGGATGAGCACGGCCATCTTCTCCGCTCCTCCTCGACAGGCTCCTGTGAGATAACCCAGTGTGTCTCGCCAGAGAAGCATCACGGCAGTGGTGAGTCAAAGGCACTGGTCCTGGAAAGGATACACCTCCAAAATCAACATCCAGTGCTTCCCAGCTGACAGGGCAGGGCTGTGCTGGGGAAGGAGGACAGGCTCTGCCGAAAGGACCAGCTGCTACAGGGACACACTACAGCTGTGAATCTTTCATTAAACTTTGCAAGACACTTGATAGATTTTAATGTAATTTTAGTGAAACACCGTGAAAAACACTGTGATCGGTTATTATCTGCTCATACACCCACAGCGCTGGAGGAGGGGGTTGTTAAAAAAAAGAGAAATAAAAATTGCAGGAGTCCTTCACGCCAATACATCAGGCAACTAGAACTGTACACATCTCATTTGCTTTTGCGAACACCCATTTGCACAAACAAGGATCTCACACTAATTTGCAGGTTCTCACCAGGAATAATAAAAATCTGGCTTCAAGTATAGTCTAACTGCAGGAGGCACAGCAAGCAGCAGCAGTTACAAACATCAGTTGTATAATCACACGACATACTGTGCAGTTTACCTATTTTGACCTTGAAATGGCAGAGAGAAAAGGTAGCAAGGAAAATACTATATGGTCCAACTACTACAAAGATACAACACAACTGAAAGTGAGAACAGCGATTGAACAATTAATAGATTCTCCTTCTGGCCCTGCATCTGCTGCTGATGCTGCTGTGCCTTATTTACTGTGCTGCTTAAACACATTAAGGCAGAGCAGAGGGAAGAAGAGGCAACTCCATGCTTGGGTTATAAAAATGACTGAAGGAAAAAAAAAGAGAATATGGAGTTTAGATGACAACAGGTCAGTAATGATGGAGCAGGGGGGAAGGAAGAAATGGAACAGAGTATCTAAAATGAGGATGGAAAAAAATGAGAGTGAGAAAGAATCACAGTTGGGGCCAATGATTTTTTTTTTATTATTTTAAAGAAGTGAGACCAAAGAACAGAATTTTACATGCAGCTATTTTCCTGAAGACTCTATCAGCAGAACTTCTGCCAGTTGATGTCACTGCCTTAGCCAATGCACTGCATTGCAATGCACTGCAATAGCTGAGGCCTGTGTTTGTGAGCTTGAGCCTTCTCCAGTTCCTCTCATCTCTAGGATGACCACGTGGCTATTAGGCAGAGCTACAGTTTACTCATATTACAATTAAACTACAGGAAAGCATGTAAGCATGCAAGGGAAGTGATGGTCTAGCTGCTACATAACTGCAGCCACAGAACAAGACACAAAAAAACCCCCACGAGTCCAATCTTGTTGTGCCATCAACCACGTTTCACGTATTTAGATGCATGCAAATAGTTTAAATCATATTCACACACACCACCCTTGCTTTCTCTGGATGCACAAAACCCGAAAGACCACAAGCTACACGAAATGAACAGAAAACTACCCGAAGGAGAGTTTATCCTGCTGCCTGAACGGTAAGTGAAAGGCAGCAATCCTGCAGTGAGGGAACCAAAAGGCAGAGCCAAGACAGGCACTGTTTGCTCTCAGAGCTCTCTGTGTGCACCCCAGAGACTTCAAACAGCTCAAAGGCCCATCTGCAAACAAACTCTGACATGATACAATGGACAGGGAACACTGCCTCCAAAACCTGAGTTCTATACATCTCAGGTCTGCAGGGTCTAATGTCTGTCCTGGATAAGTCCGGCTTTTCCCAGCGCTGGATACACCAGACCAGGGCTGCAGCTCAGGAGGTGCCCATTTCTATCACACACAGCTCTCCGGACAGGACACGCACCAGCAAGGAAGCAGACGGAGGGGAAAAACGTATCTGTAGGTACTTACATGCAAGATGAAAATTAACTGCACTTTAGGCATACTTTAAAAAAAAAAACAAACATAGAATAACCCTCTGTGACACATTGTTCCCGAAAATCATTCACCTCAGTCACAAAATACTTTGTACTTATAGCATTTAACACCTCTAGCAAACAGTTGCTGCAATCAGATTCTTTGTTAGCAACAATTTGGTTATCCAGTTACAGCATTAATCAGTCCAAAGCTAATTATCAGGGATGTTTCAAGAAGAGCACACCAAACAGGAAAAAAAAAAGCCAAATAATACTATACCTATCAGATTTTAGTTGATAAAAGAATCCAAAACAACTTTAATAACCTACTCAGTGCTGAATCAAAACAATTTCAGCAAAATATCCTTCAAAAAACATGGTAACCTGAATGTCAACCACACATCTTTTAATTAGCTTTTTTTTCAAGACTTACCTATGTTTTTCTAGTTCGTTGTGTGATGACCTATTAAAAAGAGAAAAGAAATATTAGAGAAAAGGATAAATAAACCAAGTTTTAGAATATTTAAAAGCCTACATCTGCATAAGTCACAAAAGAGTTCTCTAAAACATGCATTTATATGGATTATGAAACAGCTTTGCTATTAAATTGGTTCACTTTTACATCCCTTAGATACTTGAAGGTATCAACTTAATTTCCATGAGTAAACCGTGGGTTTGGGGAGGAATTACAATAAATTTGCATTTTTTAGTGTTCAATACACTCAGAGACAGAAAGGAACATAAAAAATGAGCAAGTTAGCAATAAAAACAGCCCACAAGATTTTTATCTGTAAAGAAAAATTATGAGGGGGCAGAAAGAGTTAGAAGATCTAAATGGTAGCAGGTAAGAGCAAAAAGCACCCAAAAAGCCAACTTTCAAGCCTACAGAGCAGCAGAAAGAAAAATCAGCAGCTAATCACTGCTGTTGTTGTTGTTGACATCTTAATGGCAAAAAAAACAGGAATCCTCTTAATTCTTCTGAGTCTACAAACAGAAAAAGAAACCAAAAATATCACTGTCTCTACTGACCACAGCAGTATACTATCCTCTTCCAGTCTACTAGGATTGGAGATTTTTTTTCCCCAACCAATGCCTCAGGTTTTTTGCCATTAGAAGGCAGCCCTAAATTCTTGAATGATTTTTTTTTTACTGATTCAGCTGAAAATATTAATTTTATTTATTTATACAGCTCAGATTAAAAACATCCCTAAAATGAAGTTATTGTCACCATTTCAAAACAAGCAATTTTCCAGACTTTTCAGTTTTGTCCCACCGAATGCATGCCCAGCACGTAAGGATCAAAAGATCCAGAGGCAGTGGCAGCTTTTAGGGCAGGCAGATGATGTCAGAGCAGCTCTGCTCCAGCGTGCTGCAGCCCCAGCCTGCAGCTGACCGAGGGGGCTTCAAGGAAGGGTGAGTGCACAGTTTCTTGGCTTTTTTGGAGGGGTAGGTGCACAGGCCCTCCAGCAAGCAACGACATCCTGAGGGGAGAAAGCCTTCCCGCAGAAACGCTGCCTGGTGGAGAGCTGTCCTGCCTCTCCCTGCACACACACGTGCAGCTGGATGCTGCAGCTCTACCTGGGTGTTACTGATGACAAAGCATCACTCCATCCATAGAGGGGGGAAAAAGAAAGCGAAGCTCAGGCAAACAAACACCCAGTGAACAAACCCGCAAGCGAGTGCAGCTCCTGATCCTGCAAGCACTTCAGTGAACTGCCCCTCTGCAGGTAAAACTGAAATGCTTACAAGGCTCAGCACTGATACTAATCCACTCTCCCAAAAAAGCACCTCAGTGTTGGTACCAAGACATCAATTACATCACTCACTACCTGCTGTCTCTTTCTGAAAAGCCTAGGAATTCTCTACGTGATTTTTTTTACAATCAAGTAATGTGTGTATTCCTAAGTGCTGTTGACCAATGCAGCAACACTGAAAGTGTTTTACACATATTCAGTGCTACATAAACAGGGCAGGGTGGGCTTGGTTTGCCGTGTTTTACTGCCTTTGCCATTTGACTACAATAAGGGGAAATTGGTTTTTATTTTCTACTACATGTCTTCAGAGAAAGAGATCAAACTTTTTCTCCACCCCGATGTTTACAAAAATTGACAAACACTACTGCCAAATCCACCAATGTTTATGAACATACATGGGAAACAGAAGTTCAGGAGGGTACCATTGTCCCCAAACATGCCCAGTGGGCCTGTCAAAGGCACGAAGACACTGTTTGCAGGGAACTCTGGAAGAGAGGTCTGGATTCATCCCTATAGCATGAAATACTTGACATTTCTGGCAATTAGACACGAAGATGAACACAATCAGTGGAACGGGCCCATTCCAAGCTGTCTGCTGCAGCAAAGCTCACGGTAGCTCCAGTGAGCACACACAGGGACAGCACAAGAACCACTGGCCAAGAAATTCAGCCTGCACTGAGTGTTTTGCTGGGTTAAGAGAGGATGCAGTGAGCAGCTGGAAGTCCTGCATGCAGCACACCCACAGGGCACCTCTGGTCCACAAAGGGTGATTGATCCCTGTGTTCTCCTGGGGTCTGTCCTGCCAAACCAGCTCTGGAGGGGCATGACTGCGGTTGTGCCAGCTACCAAACAGAGCAGTGGTGGGTGTGTGCCTCTTTGCAGAGCTCTTTGGGACATAAAAGCCTGCAGTGTGCAAACGTGGGCACCAGCCACACATTTCGGGAGGTGGGGGGGGGCTGACTAACGCCTCAACCATCAGGCCCTTATGCAGGAACCAAAACCGAGAGTCCTGACATTTACCTGAGAGTTGCTCCACCTACACAAGTTAAATGCCCTATCACAAGCATGATGGGGTTTTTTTTGTTGTTGGGTTTATTTACAGAAAAGATGAACTTCTCTCTAAATATTGTTTTTTATCTCCTTCACTGTCTACAGTACCATATATTGCAAGAATATCCATCTCCTTCTGCTTTTCATGCAACCTGAAGTGAGGGGAAAAAACATAAGAACTGGTCTGCACACAACCCAGTAGCCACCGTACCCTGTTTCAAAATGGAGTCTTTTATTGCTTCAGTAAAAGATAAGATGTAGGCCATGACTAAGAAGATATATCTATATGTGTATTTACATAAAAGAGACAGATGTACAACTGTGTTTTTCACACAAATGGTCTGTGGAGCCCTTAAAAAAAAGGCTGCAAGAGAAGAAAGATTTCTGGTGTTTAGCTTAGGTTCACTTGGCAGAGTTGGGAGTAGAAGTGATGAAAAGGTGACAGTGAAAAGGTGACAATAAAAAATTCAGATAAAAAAAGGGAAAAAGCCAATAAAAAAAATCATCAGCAAAATCACAGATCAGGAACGCTGCTGCCCAAACTACACCATTGACCTGAGACAGCTCTAATATTCCTTTAGCAGACGCTGAGCAGTTCACTGGCTATGAAATAGCAGTTAAATTTTCTTTGTGAAGAAACTGTCAAAAGAAGATTTGAAAGAACAAAGAGGAGCCAAGTAAATGCAGATGTTGGCCTCCAAGATGTTTTGCCACTTCCAACAGCACATCCCCAGAGCCGTCCCCCTCCACCATCCTTTCCCTAAACAACAATTCAAGGTACTGCATTTGAGAATTCTATTGATTCAGCAGACTCACCTAAGTAATTCAGACAGGTGCTAATTCAGATGGTGAGACTAAAACAGAAAAGGTGACGGCCCCCTCCAAGTCCACTTTCTGCCAGCTTAGAGGTGAGCCAGCAGGAACTGCTCACGTGCATAATAGGTTAAGATTTCACTCTATGCACGATGTGCAGCCTTAAGTTTATTTAAGTATTAAGTTTTCAGTATTAATACACCTTCCCTACTCCTCCATCTATTTACCCCACCAGATAGGGCATCTTGTCAATGGGAAACCAGCACAGCTCCTAACAAAAGCAGTGAACTGCTGAAGTTTATAGCCCAGTGTTAAGGTCTAGACCGTGAGTCACCAATACACTACCAGTTGCCAACACATTTTAAAGCACTATAGGGAGCAAAGCAGGCTAGTTAACGAAGTGCTTAAAACAGTGGCAAGCACCTCACCCGTGCCAGGGCTTTCTAGTACAGGCAGGGCTGCCAGGGTGTTATACAACCCATGTGCAGAGGATATAACTCCACCTAAGGTCACACAGCCATGTGCAAACTACGCTGCCTGCACTTCACCTTTTGTCCAGGCCAAAAAAGTAAGAACAAACAGAGCAAGAAGTTTTACAAGGTGCTACACGTTAAGTGTCTACATCCAGTTCCCACTCCCAAAAGAGCAGGTGTGTAAAAGCACGAGGCTTACACCTGCAGTCCTCTGTGAATGCGACTGCTATGCAGCTTTTCACTGGAAGGATCCAGATGCGCTTCCAGGAAATTCCCTGTCTATACCTGTGACCTGCTGTGGGATGCACCTGAAAAGCACCAGATAAACCTGAACATAAGCACGTGACCTGCCTGGTATTCACTGCTCCTTGGTTGTTGGGTTTTTTCCATTTGTTTCAAACTGGACACGTTGCTCACAGCCTGTCAAAGAGCGAGCCTGTTTGGAATGAATCCACTAAAAATTAATTTTGCATTCTCCTCATAGCAAAATTTAACCGGTTCTGCAGATTCAGCTGGGATCTGGGAACCAGGCATACCGGCACAGCCTCGATGCAGAGTTCTGTCTCCAGTATCCCATTCAAGTTTGTGCTGCCACATGTTTGCAGTGGCCAGGTCCGAACGTGCTTCTAATACTGTGGCGATTTGTTTTCCTCAATTGCAGGAGCAGTGCAGCTCCCAAACATTGCAGACCTACTGCAGTTCCTCAGGGGCGAGAGGCCTGCTGGCGAGATGTTTCATTGGGACTAAAATGCCTCAGTTTTAAAACCATGCGCGGTGACATCAGTTGCTGTCCCTGTGCTGCCAGCTTTAGGAAAGCAAACCCAGAAGGATCTATCGAATTCAGGAATCCAGGCAAAAAAATCAGAGGAGCTGTGCCTGCACAGTCTGCTTTGCAGTGTTTTATTCTTGGTCTCCCACAAAAAAAAAAAAAAAAAAAAAAGAAAAAAAATAAGGAAAAATAAAATAAAAATCAGGCTGCGATCCCTAAGCTGCTCTGTACGGGCACAGAATAACATCTGCAGAGAGCAAGGGGCTTGTTTCGCGGGCCACAGGTTCACCCTCGCCATGAGCCAACAGCAACAGAGGAATTCGGACATGAAGCTCTGTTTTTATTTGAAACACCAAATGCAGCTTTCATCTTTTTCTACATATAACCCTTCGCCAAAACATAGCACAAAGTACAAGTCTATTTATATAACATATGAACAAAAATATTAATTGATAAAGAAGATATATTTATTAGCTGGCATTTATTTTGCTCCCTCTCCCTCAGTAAACCAGCTCCTAAATTAACAGGCCAAACACACTGCACCACCAGTTCCTTTCTCTGCAAGTAAATTTAACCGTGACCTCAGCAGACTGGCATCTAACACTAAGATTTTAGTTTTCATTTTACCTTATTTCTGACCCTTTCATGGCAAAGCAGCTGCCCGAGCTCCCCTGTGCATGGGCACATATGCAACTCACACCCACATGCAGCTCAAGGTACCCCACACCTGGTGAGTGTCATTACAGCCAGGGCAGAAGCAGCCCAATTTTCTGCAGGCTTGCGTGTTTCTCTGTCAGAGTGCCCTGCCTTGTGAGCAAACGTCACCAAATTTCGGATTTGTGTCGCATTCCTCCTCGGCACATCGCACACATGTAACCTATCCATTTCCCTGGAACAAACAGCAAGCTCAACTTTAGAATATTTGTTATTCACTAAATCCAGCTGTTTGTTTTATGCCTTTTTTTCAATTCCAACTACACCTTAAGAAGAATTATTAAACTGCATGGTACTGCTTTAGGAGCTACATACAGCTACTGCTCTGTGAAGAGGAGACATTTATTATACAGTAGTCAAGTACCTGGTAAGTATTATTGTAACAAGAAGATGTGACCTAGGTTTACCTCCCTGCAAAAAATAATATTGTGGCTTTCTCTAATCTCCTGTCCTCTTCACAAAACAAGAATCCAGCTTCATTTGCCAGAGGATTTTGGTCAAAATTACTGGGGGGAAACAAGTCTGAATCTCAGCTGAGGACACAGAACGAATGGCAAGCCAGAGAGAAAACAAAGCAGTTTGGTTTGTGTGACATGGGAAAGGGCACATCACAGGAAGCTGAGAAGAAAACACATAACATCAACTATTTTAATGTACAAATGAAAAAGAAA
Source organism: Corapipo altera (assembly GCF_003945725.1). Lineage (NCBI taxonomy): Eukaryota > Metazoa > Chordata > Aves > Passeriformes > Pipridae > Corapipo > Corapipo altera. Next base: position 2,751,290 of record NW_020884947.1, read on the forward strand.
TGGCTAAAAATTGTGTCTGATTGCTACCAATAACCCCCGAGAATATTGTTTATCAACAAACTGTTAACACCTGCTTTCAATTTTCATTTAAAGCTAGTGGTGGACAAAGCAAAAATGTTAAATTCCTACAGTGAACAGAAGGCTTATAGATTTTGGTTAATTAGATGTAATTCTGCAGGTGTTTTCCCCTGCATGAATCCAGACCTGTCAAAATTACTTCTCACTTAGTCACAGTCAAGAGGCCAGCAAGCTTTCAGCCCAGAGCCGAGCATCCCGTTCAAAGGACAGGCACCCTTTCCTCCCCCTTCTCCTGTGGGTCTGGGCCTTGCCAGCCATCGACAGGGGATGGAGCTCTCAGGATATGATTTCTTACATGAACATCACCCCCTCCTCAGTAGAGGAAGGAGGTGTCGATCAGTGCCCCTGCTGAACAACAGGGCAGCTGGAATCCATCCATGTCCCCCTGCCCACGGGGGCTGCCCAGCACACCTGTGCTACATGGGGTGCATTTTTCTCCCCACAGGCAGGCAACATGTTTTGAAATATAAAGAAAATACAGAACAAAGAGGAAGGGTACAGCACACCAGGCTTCCTCAAATCTGACAGTTCTCCTCCTCCTTCCCTCTTTTCTCATTTTCCAAGAATAAGGAAGATGTTTTTATATATGTAAAGCTCATAAAGCATGAAAAAAATATATACACATACATATGTGTATCTCACTTTTTAATCTGATCAGATGCTGCAAGCAGCGGGATACAAAAACAGATGATGAAAACAACAATGCCCCTGCAGATTTGAAATGTGTGGTTATCTGCTCCTTTCCTACTCCTCTGACCTTAAGTATATATTTTTATATCCAGAAAAATAATGCAATAATAAGGCATGTATTTCAGGCATGTATGCAGTCATACCTGCCTGCCTCTGATGCTCCGAACCAGCACTTCTGCAGAATGGTTAAGGTGGAACAATACAGCAAATGCTTTGCCCAGTGGTTCACATCATCCACGACCACTCCAGATCCTAGGAACTTTGGGCAGTTGTCTGCCTCTGTTAGTCTTTGAATTGCTTAGGAAGAATTAACTGTCTTATAAAAAATTCAGTCTAGTCTGGGGCTTGGCCCCTATAGCCTCTAAGTAAAAATAAAACAGTGATGCTGGTACACATCATGGATTTTCAACTGCATGTTCAAATGTAAGGGTAATTTCTCCCCCATAAATCTAAGCACTCAGGCAAATGTGAGCAGCAATTGCTGGACACAGGCACAGAGCCCATAAGGACAAGGGAGAGGTGCCCACAGGGCCCTGCTGCCGCTGCCCTGTCCCTGAAGGAACAGTGAGCTGCATTAAAGCAATGTGCCACTGCTTCCCATGCCAGTGTCCATGCTGAACCAGGGCAACCACTGTCCCAGGAGTGACCACACTGGAAACAATTCCTCGACAAGCATCCTCCTGTCCTGTTACACAGACGACCCATTCCTCACCTAACCACTGCAGCTAGAAGAAAGTGTAAGTAAACATCCTGCTGCACACTGCAGGATGGCATTTCTGAAGGTTGCCACTGCTACAGAGTGAGAATCAGAGCAAAACACTGAACAGGTAAATAAACATAAGGCTGCAGGTAGAAAAAAATGCAGGAGGGTAACTGCAAGTAGATGTGTCTGCCTCAGCTTTAATAACACCAGCAAATCTGTAACCAAAAATCTTTTAATTCTGCTGTATTTGATAGATTACAAATCCTCTCCTAAAAACTCCTGAAAGCAGCTTACAGTTCAGACAAATAACTATTTTACAGTGGATGGCAAGAGCCCTAAGAACGGAAAACGATGGAATAATAGCTCTGTAAGTAAGACAGAATTCCTGAATGCAAGAAACAGACAAGAAATCTGTACAAATCGAGGAGCAGTTTACAGCTAGAAATCCTATGAAACCTGTTTTGAATTTTTTTTAAAGGCAGCGAGCATACTTTATAAGAAAATAATTAAAAATCTCCAGGAGCGAAGTGTCTCAGGACACAAGACACGCCTCCCACTCCTGATGACTTTCTTTTTCAAAATGCACTGACGTCTTCTCTGTGCTCCAAGATGAGACAAAGAATTCAACTAAAACTGAAAAAAGTAGGAGTACTGCAATCAATACCCCCCAAAATGGTTGCCTTTCTCAGAGCAGGGGCGTGGGGGAACAATTTGCTCCCCCTCAGTTCATCTTCAAGACACACTGCTCGGCCACGGCAGGCACGAACAGGGCGCTCACCAGCTCGTGTTTTTCTCGAGGAGGGAGCTCGTCAGCTTTTGATTTCGGTTTGCACCTCCAGTGCCCCACGAACAGCTCCTGGCCATCTGCCCAGCACCTCCCCAGCACCACCCGGCCCGGCTGCCCCGCCGCTGTGCAGGATGCCCGCCGGAGCAGCAAGAGCCGAGCGGGCCTGCCGAGACTCTCTGCTCCTTTGGAAAACAAGTCACGTGCAAGCCAAGTTCATTTTAGGCTATTCTACAGGAGCCACCATTCAGCATGACCATGCAGAGCGGAGCCTGCGCTGGGGCAGAGCATCGCTGCTCCGGGACGAAGCAGGCCCAAGCTGGGCACGGTCCTCGGTCCTCTCCGGAGCAGCAGCCCTGGAAGAGCAAAGCAGAGCAGGCAGAGCACGGGGCTGGGTTCGCTCTAGGCAGGGGCCGGCAGTGTCCCTGCAAGACGGGGAAGTCTCCTGCACGTACACAGCCGCTGCCCAAGCAGCAAACAAAGCTGCAGAGCCTGCGCACAGCAGCGCTCGGCCCCTGCCATCGCAGCGCAGGTAGCGGCGGCTGCGGGGGAACAACAGCCCCGCCGCCCCCGCGGCGGAGCGGCGGGCGGGCCATCGCCGGCACGGGGAGCCGCCGAGCCGTGCGCTGTGGCAGACCCGCATGGGGCGAGCGGGTAGGAGGGGATGGCGACCCGGCGGTGCGGCAGAACGCACGGCGAGGTCAGGTTCGCCCCGGCATCTCCTCACCTCGGGCCGGCGGGATAAGTTGGAGTTTGCGGTGGGTGTCCTCCCTCCCCCCCCCCGCCCCGCACACGCCGCTCCCCCGCCCGCAGCCCAGCGCCGCCGCAACCGGAGGCTGCATCTGCTCGGGCTGCGAGGGGGGGGGGGGGGGGGGGGGGGGGGGGGGCGGCGGGGGGTTTATAAAAAAATGGGGGGGGGGGGGGGGGGGGGGGGTGGAAATTAGTGCCATGCAAAGAGAAATCTGGGTGGCGATGATGGTGTTTGGGTCTGCAGCGAAAGCCGCTGTCGGTGAGCGCGGAGCAGAAGGAGCGATGAGGGCGGATGGCTCAGAAGTGCAGTGAGTACTAAGGAGATGGTGTACGCGTGGCAGTGTTTATATGAGAGATCAAAACAGAGCCAAGCCCATCCAGGGGAAAAATGGCGACTACCGGGATGGGGAAAACTGAGACACTGGATTAGTTATTATTTTTCATAAATGTATGCACTGCACATAAGATAGACACGTTGGAAAAGCTGCCGATTCATTCTGAAAAAGCGGTGCGTCTATTACCTGTTATTCTGGGATTTTCTGGCCATGGTGCCTGCCTTTGTTTTCTTTCTGGAATAGTCACTATCGAAGGGTAACACTGATGCATAGCCATGTTCTGCTTCTAGGGACAAAGTCAGCATTAGTGGCAATATATTTTTTCCATGCAATTTTTTCCTCCTTTGCAGGAACGCTAGGGTAAAGAACAGAATTTTTTCCGGTTGATTTGTTTGCATTTTATTCTGGCATCTCTTAAAGAAGCGAGACACACACAAAAAAAACCCCATAACTCGGTAAACCAAAAGGGGGGAAAAAAAAACCAAACCAAAACAAAAAACCACCACCGAAGTGCCGAAATTAGGAGGATTATTGGAATGCACACTAAAAACGAGGCGGATCATGCAAACCCTTGTCACGCTGCGCTGGGGGAGGGGAGCTGCCATACAATCACCGACTGCCACACACGGAGCAGCGAGAGGGATCCTGAGCGCTGCACACGCACCGTCCCCATCCAGGGCGGCACAGAACACCCGCCTCTGGTTTGTTTGGGGGGTTATATATAAATATATATATATGAAAAACAAGGCAGGCTCCGAGCAGCGGTGCTCCCCCAGCGCGGTGCCGCCGGCGCAGCCCGGGTCCCCCCCGGGCAGGTGCGGGCGCGGGGCCGCTGCCCCGGCCCGGCCGCCTCACAACAAAGGCCGAGAGCGGCGGGGAGCGCCTGCGGGTGCCTGACCGACTGCCCGCCTGCGCCCTGTACCTCGGTCTCTCCGCTCCAGGTACTCGGCCGCTTCCAGGAGGATTAACAGGGAGTTCAATTCCATGGCTGCCCGTCCCGAGCCCCCCGCGCCGAGTTCACGCGCGGGGACTCCCGAGCCCCCGGTTTTAAGGCACCTCGCTCAACCTACATTTGACACACGGCCGACGGGCAGCCCGCGTGGCCAATCGGGGGCCGCGGACGGGCGCGGGGGCGGGACGCGGGGCGGAGGCCGGGCCAATCGGCGGGCAGAGCGCCCCCCCCGGCGGGGCCGGGGATGTTGACAGATCCCCGCCGCCCGCGCCCATTGGCCGCCCGTGTAGTAACAATTTAGAAGCCGAAGCTTAGCAACAGCACGTGGTGGCCCGGCCCCCGCGCCCGCTGATTGGCCGCCTCCTTGCATGCTAAGCAGGCAGCGGCCGCCCATTGGTGGCTGGGGCGTCATGCAAATGAAGGGCGGGGAAGGGGCCAATGGGGCGGGAGGCGCGTGCCGCGCGGCGGGGGGGGCGGGGAGCGGGGCGGGGGCAGCCAATGGGGGGGCGGGGGCGTGGCGTTGCCGTGAGGAAGAGGCAGGCGGAGGGGCGGGGCCCGGCTGAGGTTCCGCTCCTCCCCTTGCGCGGAGCCGTGAGGGGACGCGGCAGGGCTGGCACGGACCGGGAAACGGGAGGGAAAGGGGGAAAGAGGGACCGGGACGGGGGTGGGGGAGTCCGTGGTGGGGAGTACGGCAAGAAATAAGTCGGAACGGAAAAGGCGATACAAATGGGATGCGCAGAGATGCTGTAAAAACGCGTCCGGCACGAGCACCCGTGACCCCCCTCACAGTGCGCGGGCGGGAGAGGAAGACAAGCGGTGCTGCAAAAACGCGCAGGGAGGTTTTAAAGGAATTGCTGAACTCTACGCAATAGTCCGGCCTGCTGGGATAAAAAGGAGCAATGGGAAGCTCTCAGAAGTGCGGGCAGAGTTGCTGCCGGCTTTCCAGCCCGTGCCAGCACATGGAGCCGCCTGTCGTCATCTGGGTACACAGAATCCATCTACCAGAATAGCCCGGCTCCTGGCGCGCAGGCTGAGCAGGAAGGAGCCCGGCACCTTTCCTGTCCACACCACCCTATTCGCGCTGCTAGCTCTGCATCCTTATCTCAGATGGCTCCCGCACAACTGCTGCCTGAAACTGGCTGGTTTTAACGCGAGCAAGTAGTTTTAAAATAGGCGTATTTTAAGCTGTGCTGTGATCACACGTTGGTACATCTTCAGGCCAGAAGTGCCGAAGCCTGTAATCAGCTCTCCTGCAGGATGTCACTTAGGCATACAAGTGGTTCCGTTGGTTCTAATAGAGCTGTTTGGGTTAAGAGCTATTCAGCATATAGGAGGGATGCAGAATATTGTCTTGTGTGTTTATTCCTTGGCAAAAGATGTCAGCCAGTTTCCCTTTAAGAGGATAATAGCAATTCAGATAAAAACAAGGATTATGCTTTACTGTTTTTGCAGCATTGAGGTAAAGCCACATATACATTACACCTGATTTTGTATTAAATCTGTATCTTGTTGCCTCAGATGTACAACTGTAATGCGGCTCTTGAACATTGCTGAAACACAGATCACATTTTACTGACATTTAGTCCAGGCACAAGGGATAAGAGAAAATACAAGACAGTGAAGAAAGCAGCATTGTGATTGTAATTTAAGAGAATTTTATATCTGTTTGGAAAAAGTCTGACTCCGTGAGTTACAAGGTGGAAGGGAATTTGGTGCATAGATTACAAAGGTAAAAAAGAAATTGCTGCAACGTTTTCCACTCGCTGCTTGAACTGTTGAAATTCTGCTGCATATGGGTGAGACAGTGCAGTTTTTACTGTAAACCCATTGAAACTTATGGCAGTTTTGCTGTTAACTGGAAGTAGGTTTAGACACTATTTGACATTGCTTTCTGTTACGAAACAGCATGAAACCATATATGCATAGGTCTGTGTTGTCCACACAGGAAAGAAAGTTCCCTTTGCCCGACCACATGCATAGGGCACTTAGTGAAAAAGATGCAAAGAGGTATAGATAAGGCACCGTTGTTCTCTTCTGCAGCCACAGCAATCCAGCAGGACCTCAGATCTTCAGAACACCTATATTTCTTTGTATACGTGTCTAAATGTATCTTAAACTGTTTTGTACATGCGCTGTGGAATCAGTCACACGTCCGGAAAGGAAGACGAATGTGCTGGCTATATAAATGCACCTTGGTGAAGGTGGTATATGCTTGTATGAAAGCCTGGGATTCAGGTGTGGATTTACTGAGGCTCTGAAGGTCTGAAGCTTCTCCTGCTCTTCCCCACCAGACTATGAGCACACACTGTTTGCCTCCGGAAACGCACAGGAGTCCAAAGAAGCACAGCACTGCACAGGGCAGTGCTTCAGGAGGGTGCATGGCCTGTGCTGAGCACCCCACTGGCCATTGGTGACAATGAGCAATGAACAAACACTCTTCAGAGCTCTGACTGCTGACCTGAAGCTGCCTCAGCCTCCACTGCACTCCCTGGGACCCAAATCCAGAACCTCTAGCCACTCCTGGAGTAAAAAACATCAGACTCAATGTGATTGCTCTCTCTGCTGTTCAATGTGGGCAGAAATATTTTGAATATAGTTGTTTTAAGGTCATCAAGCACAATTTCACATTGATATTGTTACTTTCCAGGGCCCTGTCCTTCTAGCCTTCCCTGCATAGAAAGGCTCCTTCGGGAAGAGAGGAGCCACTGGAGCCAGCTGGACTGTGCATGAGTAAGTGTCATGCAGTGGTGCTCAGGACTGCAAAATGGGGACCAGTGCAATCACAAAAGCCAGCTGATCTCTGTTCATGGTGGCTCTTGGCCCCAGGAGTCATAAACTGGTTTAGTCTGCTTGAACTGTAAGAAGAATCCGTGTAAACCCCCCACACACACACAGAGCCCCTGCTGATGAAATCCAGAGTAAACCCACACGCATTTGGGAAGGACAATGTATGGGCTGGCTTATTCCAAACAAACAGTGACACACATTGACCTGTAGGTGCATCTCCCAGGGAGTGAACTCAACTGAGTCCATCTCAGGAGGCACTATAAAAACTTTAAATACCAAGAAGGAATAGTTCTGGATGTGTTTTTATTGGTGCCAGGGAACCAGGACTAGCCTTGGTGGTGTCAGTGTGGGTGCAGAGGTGTAAAATGGGTGTGAAAGAAGATCAACTGAATTACTTTAAGATCTGAAGGACAGGCTCTAAGATACATGTGCTCGAAGGCTTTGCAGATTTGCGTCTCTAAATAGCTTTTTTCCATTTCTACGAGCAAGCAGCAGGGACAGCTGAGTGCTAAAGAAACAGCTGGCCTTCAGTGATAAGGGGTAGCTGTCACTTCATGGTGAAGTTTGAAAAACTTTATATTTAGAAGCAGAAGGGACAGCTATCAGCAGCCACACCCCAAAACCTGAACTGTTTGCGGTTTCTTTGCCGCCTGCACTTGGTGATCGGAGTGGTACTATTTACAATTTTAAATGTTACAGTGCCTTTCTTTTCCAAAATCCGTCCTGTGGCATGACATAGTATGTGAGATCAGTGACATCAGAACAGCTCACTGCTGTGAGCTGTGGTGAGGGCAGAGGTCTGAAGCTGACAATTAATAATTCGAGCAACTTCATTCACTATTCCCCACCTGTGACCTTAAAGGAATAATTAGGCCTATGCTGCTTTTCATATTTGGCTCATTGCAGCTATTGAATGTATCTTTCGTCTATCTTTTTAAATTCCCTACTGCATCTTATCCCTATGTCCAAAGATAACCCCCTACACTGTGCCTTGGAGTCCATCCCCCTGTTTCCTTGAGTGTTGCAAGGTTTAAGTAATCAGCAAAGAGTTAGTTATCTTCCCACACAGGAGGGGATCTGCACTCAGGGCTGCCACTGACAAATTTCAACTCCCTGACTCAGCATCTCAAATCCCATTTAATTTCTCATCTTACCTGTGATTGAGATCATGAACTCTGTTTCCTAGGTGCAGAAGCCAAAACACCTGAAAGTTGAATAGAAAGAAGTTTCAGAAGTAACAGTTTTGTCAGTGCCCAAGCCCAGTTGAAGACACTGATTCTGTTTGCCAAGTAAAGTGAGATCAAAGACCGTTCTCCATCCCTGATTTCAGAGGGCAGGGCTTGGCCCTGTATCTCCTCTGGACTGCTACTGGTGCACGTGTGGCTTTTAGTCATCACTCTATTTTATGTGTGGTTTGCTTTTAGTTTGGGGTTAAGTTTTTTAAGTTTCAAGTGCCTGAAGATGTGTGGCAGCCCATTAGGGAGCTGCTTTCAGACCTTAAAGCTGAGGTTACGTGACATGAAGGTATGTGGGGTATTAGGGTTAACGAGTTGCTGCTGCAGTGTGGAGGGACTCTGTGGTGTGGAGGGGTCATGTCTGTGCAATCTCACCCCATGTGCTTCCTGGGTTGGTCCTTGACCTGTCACACCCCTTGAATTGTACTCAGGCATAGACTTGGAGAGTAGCTTGGTCCAGGATCACAGCAGCAAGTACTATGGATACTGTGGGGTCCTATGGACCCGAATGACTCCCACACATTTGAGTTGGTGGGCTCTCTACGTGATGCTCACTAGCCCAGCTTGCTGCCTGGCCTTGTCCAGTTGTTTGCTGCACTGTTTGAGTCACTGGCTTTCCCAAAACAATTGAATTTTTCCTGGTTTTGTTTGGGATTTAGCAAGGATTTATGTAACATTATAGTACATACAGCCTTAAAAGTCAAATCTAAAAAAAAAAAAAAAGGTACTTCAAACTGAATGCCAGTCCCTTGTAACGTTCATTTCTTGTTAATTGCTGTTATTATGAAAGACAACATTTGTATCTTAGCGTCCTTGAGAGTTTGGCTGCAGGAACCTCGATTGCCCCTCTCTACCAGCACTCCCTGAGCAGCGAGACGTGCAGTACCCTGCCGCCAGGCCCTGCAGCCATTTCTGTGATCAGGCATGAAATTATTCTTAACTGATTGAAGTGAGGAATGGATTGAAAAGCTTGAGAGACGCTGATTTACTCCCATCATCCTGCTCTGCCTAAACCATGCCTGGTGATTTTGAACAGCATCATCCTAAAAATCCTCTCTGAGGCTGCCACACTGGAAGCACTTCACAGAAGGCAGTGGTGTCACCGCTTTCATTTTAAAAGACGAAAAAGAAACAAGGCAGTGGTGAAACAATTGGCCAGCATCACTCAGCAAAAGCAGGAGAAGGGCTGGGAGAGGGCTGGGTGTCCCAGTCCCCAGTCTGGCATGTTTGGCATTAAGATATATGCAGAGTAAGGATTTGTTACACAATTTCAGATCTGAATCTCAGGCATGTCATGGTCTTATTACATTCCCTTGGTGTAGGAAAGGGACCTTGTATATTCTTGTATTGCATCAAGCTTCCACAAGGGGCTTTGTGTACACTTCTGTTGCATTAAGCTTCCACAAAATATATAGACTAGTGCAATGCAAAGAGGCTTTGAAGAAATCATGGCTCAGACACACTTTGTTAGAGTGGCCTTCTTGTTAGGTAACTTTGACAAAAGCCCATCATATAGCAGTAAAAGAATATTCAGCCTTAATGCTTAGCACCCTGCTGCAGTCCAGGACAGAGAGAGAAACAGAGCACGGTTGTGCACATGTGCTAGCAAAGGGAGCTGAAGCCAGCCTGCCTTTGGCAAACAGAATGTCCACTTCAGGAGGGAGGCAATTGGGCTTTATGAACAAAATGAGTCAGTAACAAAGTCTCAGCGACATCTATGCTTAGAACATGGCACTCACTTACTGCCATGGTCTGGTTGATGTGGTGGTGTTCGGTCACAGGTTGAACTCGATGGTCTCAGAGGTCTTTTTCAACCTAATTGATTCTGTGATTCTGTAAAGTAAAAAACCTAGCATTTTCTCTACCCGAGGTACCGGCATCCTGGGTATCTGTCAGTCTGATACCCAGACTGCTGAGTTTATAAGAAGAAGCTCCAATGAATTTGTATTGCACTTTTGTCTGAAAATCCGTCTGGATATGGAAGAATGAGTTCATGTGTCCTATGGAGACCAATAAAATAGACAGAGGCTGTTAGTTTATAGAATATTTATTATGGAGGAGGAACTGAGAAAGAATAAGTTATATTTACAAATTTAAGCATGGAAATTGCTCACCTGGGTGCTTGGACATGCAAAATCTTCTGAGTTGTAATCTGGGTGAATCAGCTTTTGAGATGAGAAGGAAATTAGAGGTGGACCCGTGATGTCTTTCCATACAGCCATTCTCCAGGAGCCAAGTGTCTGCATACCTATATGGGAGAACAGGTTTTTATCAGAGGACAGATATCTGTAACATATTTATAGGCCTGCAGTAATTATGTAAGCAAATTGCTGAGTTCTATTCCCAGTAGGGAAAAAATAATACCTAATGTGGCTGATGAAAATCTACTGCCAGCCATAGGATTCTGTCACTTATTTGTATAAGCTGTAAGGGAACCAAGTGAATCTGTGACGGGAAGATTGTAGTTGCATCCCATATTGTGCAGTGATGATAATACTCTGCATTTCTATAGTGTGTCCAACTCACGCATTTTAGACTGCTTAGTCAAGATTTTCCAGTCCAGGCCCTTAATAGATATTAGTAATTAGGTAAATAAAATGCTGTTCAGCTGAATGATGGAGGAGTCAGTATTGATCTTGAGCTTCATACTGCTGGTATTGTTGGGCCAGTGTTATCGTGGTACAGATAAGAGAGCTCGTACATCAATACACACATTTGAGAGAAGATCAAAACATCCCAGGTGGTAAATAACCTGAACAATTGCCTGTAGGACCTAAAATTAGAGATCAGCACAAAGACTTGGCAGGTGAATACTCAGCAGATGCTGTCTTATCTCTCTATTTGCTTTGGAAGATTGGGTCTGACCCAAAACATGTTGAAATCAATTTGTGTCTTCTCCTTTATTTCGATAGGCTATGCACCAGGCTCTAATCAGTTGTGGGCCTAATTAAATGATTTTCCTCATTGCAAGCTAATTACTCCTATGGAGAAATGAAACTGAATGTTAGATGAGCACTCTGTAGGAACGGTATCTGTAACGTATGGTTTAGAATAAAAAATTATGGGCTTGATTTCACACTGTCTTGTAATCTCTTATTCCACCTAAAGCAAGGAAAATGGCCAACTCTCTTTTCGTGGTATATGTACGGAAACAGTGAAGTGTCAGGTGGGATGACTGTAACAAGCTCCCTTCCTTATGCAACAAAAAAGCTAGTGCAAGCAGGAAATCATCAGCTTTCAGCATCCAAGAGAGGAAGAAGCTGCAACAAGGAGGTCAGATATCAGCAAAATGTTCTGTTGATGAGGACAGTGGGCTAGGCTACCTGGGGAACCTTTGGCACCTCCAGCATGAGAAGCTGGCAAGAGACTTGGCTCCAGCCTCAGGCAGGGGATGGAGCACCCAGGGACCTCCTGGGCCACTCTTGCCAGTGCCTGATTGGAGTTTTGCACCAATTTGGGGAAAAACGCAAGGTACAAATTCAGTGCCATCACTTTGTGGTGATGGGCCATTTGCTGTTCTTGGACAAACGGCAAAGCAAGTAACATAAAAATGTGAAATCTGCAGTAATTAATTAGATAATGGGAAATCAATCATGTAAATGACTATCTAACTGTTGTTAGACTCCTACTATAGCTGTGTGGATAGGACTGATTTAGTGATTACTTTTTTTAGGGCTCACAAGTGGGATGCATAGGTCTGGCCAATGATCCTATGTGCAGCTTCCCTATAATTTTTCCCAGCTAAACCTTCAAGATGAATGTTGGGTTCAGGGCTTTGCTTGAGGCGCTAAATCCCGGCAAAGGAAAGATCTTTGCTCAACAACCCCAAAACACTTCTTTGACATCATGGAGGTAAAAAGGAATGGCCTCCAAAAGGGACAACTTGCCAAAAGCAATCTTACATGCAAAAAAATACCACTTAAACTGCTCTGTGTGTTTGGGGACCAGAATCTAAGATGCTGTAGCATGGGGGGTTTATGACCCAGCCTTATGTAACCCACACAGCACTGTATCTGCTAAATGTGATGTATGCAAAATGCAAACCTTTCTATGAGTCAGCAGTGCCCTGGCAGCCAGGAGGGCCAACCTTGTCCTGGGGGGCATCAGGCACAGCATCTCCAGCCAGTCCAGGGAGGGGATTGTCCTGCTCTGCTCTGCACTGGGGCAGCCTCACTGTGAACGTTGAGGCAGACTGGGGCACTGCAATATAAGAAAGATATTAAGCCATTAGAGAGAGTCCAAAGGAGGGCAACAAAAATGGAGAAGGGCCTTGAAGAGAAGCTGTATGTGGTGTGGCTGAGGTCCTTGGTCTGTTCAGTCTGGAGAAAAGGAGACTGAGGGAGACCTCACTGAAGTTACAACTTCCTTGGGAGGGGAAGAGGAGGGGCAGGCACTAATCCCTTCTCTGTGGTGACCAGTGACAGGACCCAAGGGAATGGCCTGAAATTGTGTCAGGGTGGGTTAGATATTAGGAAAAGATTCTTCACCCAGAGGGTGGTTGGGCACTGGAACAAGCTCCCCAGGGAAGTGGTTATAGCACCAAGCCTGACAGAGTTTAAGGAGTGTTTGGACAACACTCTCGGGCACATGGGGGTTCTTGGGGGTGTCCTGTGCAGGGCCAGAAGTTGGACTTTGATGATCCTTGTGGGTCCCTTCCAACTCAGTATATTCTGTGATTCTATGATTCATCCTCAAGCAGATGTTTTACCCTGCAAGTGTCATGTGGGATGCCATGTCCTTTGTGTTGATTTTAGCACTGGGAGAAAATTTCAGTAACAAGGAGCTAGTGAGGTGGAAGAAACTGGGAGGCAGGATGGAGAATTTAAACTTACTTTATTTGTTTTCCTACCAGTTTTCCACAGGTTTGTTTTTTTTGCCTTGTACTTGGCTCTGTGTCTCTGATCCCTTCTGTCCTGTTTTTGTTCGCCTTCCTTTGTTGCTGATGGTTTCACGCTGTTTCCATTCCTCTCTTTCGTGTGACACAGATTCTCTGCCTGAGCCACGTCCAAGGTGTTGGACTCCCTGCAGTTACAGCACAGAGACCTGATACCCAGGACACAACTTCCTGCCTCACTGACAGTGCCTGCATTGTGTAAGTGAATGTGTGTTTTACCAGCCCACAGAAAAGAAGTTTCAGGGCATTACTTAATGGATTCTCCTTTTTCCACCTTCTCAGGACACTGGCAGCTCTTCAGCTCTTCTTCATTGTTGCTGGTCTCTTTGTATCTACAGGAGACTAGTCTAGATGACCTACACACAGTGAGAGAGCTTTTTCTAATGTAAAGACCTTACAGTCAACACAGAGAAAACAGACAAAGGTAGGAGAAAGTAGTTACGAATAAATCTTCCCTATGAAAGGGGAAGTAGAAAAACAGAAAAATCCCTGGATCTCTTTACTAGAGGAATGGGATACCTGTAGTAACTTGTAGCAACTTGGATACCTCTAGTGCAGTTCAGGGCTTTCCCCACAAAATGGTCCTTCTGTTCACTGGGACCAGTGTAACACAGGGATGGACTTTCACTTTTGCCTCCCATTTGGATGTGATAAGGATGGTGAAAGGTAGACCTATATCAGACAACTGCCATGACAGTATTAGGAAAGGGCATTTCACCACTCACTCACATGAGAAAGTGTAAGTCATGCCAGATCACTCTGTCAACTCTCTGTTTTTGAATTAAATGATGAGGGTTGTTTAAGCGTTATGTATGCTGTCAGTTATGCCAGGGGGTTGAGAAGATTAGTAAAAGTATATTCCCTTTGTATAAAAAGATAGGTGTAATATTCAGAAGTGCACTGGTTCGACTTAAAGCTTTAACTTCTAATAAACATGTCTGGAGTTTGAAGGCGCCCCTGATCTATGGCTACAAGGTACTGTAATTAGCATCCAAACTCCTGTGAACTCAGGAAGTCCCTGAAGAGAGGTAACCCCTGATTGCTGAGCAGTAGTACTGCTCAGTTCTGAAACATTATCATAAACTACCCAATAACTGTGAATGAACAAAGGCTGACACAACCGGCTACAAAAGGTAGCTTTTGTTGAGACTCAAGGAGCCAAGACTGGTGCCAAAAGTGGCTGGAGCAGGACCTTGTTATGACCTTGTGCGAAGCAGCACCGGTCTTGCACCCAAGGGGAAAGACTTGGTGCTGGGGTAGATTGGCCCTACTCTGTGGGTCAGTAGTGGGGGAACAGGTTGTCTCTGGTGAGGGGAAAAAAAACCCAGGAGGTGGCAGGTTCTTGGTCCACCCCTGCTTATTCCTCTATGACTGGCCAAACAATACTCTTAAAGTCTTCTTTGACATCGAGCAGAAAATCCTCATCCTAGGACTCATTCTTGTGTTTAAAGCCTTACCTCTGCTTTCCAAATTCAGATATGTGCTTTACACTAGCAGGCAGTATGATGGCTTAATGAAGAAGAGGTCAGTATTATTACTTCCACGTGACCTCTGTTTTCATTGTCTGTACCTCTGACATCTAATCAAACACATTAAACTATCCAAAATGCACACATCTGGGCTCTTTGTAGAGTATGTTTGTTTTATTTTTTTAAAGCTTTGCTCACCTGTGGAGTCTACTATTTATTGTATGATGCTTTTTGCCACTTAGGCACTATGCTTAATCAGATTTGTAAATTAATTCTCTCCTGGGGTTTCTCTTTGTGTGTTCAGAAAGCATAAAAAGTGTTCATGACATGCTTCAAAACACACACTGGTTACATTAGTCATCCTCTCAGCATAATGGTTTTATGGTGCACACTTTCAGTTAAAAAAAGCCCACATTTCCTTTAATCCAGTTTCTTTCCCCCACTTTTGATCCCTAGAGTTATGTTACATGTTAGTAAACAGCTAGCAACACACAGAGGCTGTAATTGCCTTATTGCCTTTTTTTTCTTGCTAGAGGAAAAGAGCTACTGTTTACATCTTGAAATATCTGTTATTACTTTTTATGATATATTCAACTGAAAACATTTTCAAACAGAAACTTTGCCTTCTTCTGGCAGCTGGAATGCTGATTGCAAAAAGGAGTGCTGCTGAATCATGGCATGCCTTCCTCCTGCTTTCCCTGAACCATTTCCCCCTCCTGGCAGTCCCAGCCCATCTCAGGGCTGAGGCTTGGATGGGAAAGGGCAGCCTGATGGGGAGCACCAAGCTCTCCATCAGTGCTGCCCCCATCTTCATGGATGGACCGTCCCTCACTCTCCATGCCCCTTCCTTGTCAAGTTGTTCAAAACACCTCCTAGTCAACAAAACTTTTCTGTGGCAAACACTGCCATGTGGGAAAGGATTTTCACAGCAGAAAATGTCACTAACGTTGGTGAAGAAGAGGGTGCTTGGCCAGCACTGCAGGCCCCTTGGCGAGAGAGGAGGGCTGCCGTGGCCATTGAACCACAGCCTGAGAGCTACAGGGACAGCAAGCGGCAGCACATCCCTTTGGGAGCGAGGGATACTTCTCAGAAGTCAAGTCCACAGCCAAGAAGTCTAGTTCCACAGACAAATGTGGTTGCAGTCTTCTCTTTATGCCAGTGGGACCCAGGGAAAAATCTCTCCTCATGATTCTGCATGCTCATCCTTGTTCTCTCTAGGCAGCCTTATCTAAACACCCCACCCCACCCCACACACTCCCCCAATCTCTCAGCCCTTTGTGTTTCACAGGAAACAAGTAGATAAACCACAGCTCTCAATTTCCTAGTTATGCAAAAAAGTAGAAACTCCTACACTTTCAGAAGCTCAAAAATGCTGAAGTGGTTGGAAAAAAAGGCAAAGAGAAGACCTGAAACCGAATGGGGATTTCACACTGTGGATGCTGGGATGTCGTAGACATTACAAAGATGTGAGGGTGCTCTCATACCACACTCACTCATACATGTGTTTCCTGAAAGAGAACAGCAGTGGATGGTAGATAGAGCCCCATCTTTGAGGAAGGACCCGGTAGGAGGAAAATCTTTTGTCTGATGGAGCAATCCTTGATTCTGAGAAGAGCAAACATTGCGTTGATTGCTGCAGAGAGGAACTTGCTCAGCTCAGTGGGGAGGAACCTGGCTCTAGCACTGCTCTCCAGCAGGACCCTGGGGATTTCTAGACATGTTTTTGGCTAGACCATTTCTTCTCTCCCAGCTTCCCTCTTTCCCTGGATCTGTGCCTGCCTCAGAGCTGTGGGATAGCCAGATTCCCTCAGGACTTCACCCATTCTGCACCAGTGTGGGCACATGCAACTGCAATAAATGCATGTGATGGAGCCCCAGCAAGAAGCCAGAGGGCAGCTATGCCTGTGCTGTTGCTGCCCCACTTCTGAGTGATGCAGTCACTGCCGGTCCCGTTGCCTTCACCGTGGCTGCCAGGGCACGTGTTTGTGTTCCTGGGACACCTGGAGGGGCTGAGCTCATCCCATCAGAGCAGCTGCTTGTTCCCCTTCTCCCTGGTTTCACATGTTCACTCTCAAATCTTCTCCTTCTTGACAGTTGGTTCACAGCACGTGATTTAACCCCTTCCAAATTTTCCCACGTTAGGTAACAATTTTGGGAAATGGGATAGGCATCCAAATAAATGCACCTGGAGGGTAAGTGGGCTGTGCTGAATGCAGCCTGTCAGAGGGTCCCTCTCTCAACTGCCATTAGCAGGTCACGCTGCAGCTCATGGTACCGGTACTTGTGGAGCCTGTTTTTTCCCCAGTTCCTATATCATAAAAGCCTGTACATGTCTCTGTATTCTTACTTGCTATTTCCTTGTTCAAACTTTTTTTTTTTTTTTTTCCTTCGGGAGACAGCAGAGTGACATGGAGGAAGGAGGATTCCCTGATTCTGGTGAGTTCTGGGAACGAGTGCCACAATTTTCAGCCAGATGCCAAGAAACCCAGGTAATTCACAGGCACAACTCACATTTGTTTCCTTAGCAGCTCTTCTGTTTTCCGGCACATTGTCAAGGACACAGGGAGAGGAGAGGTTCATCAGGCACTGCAGGCAGCTGCCCAGGCTTGCAGGCAGCTTCAAATTTTAGGACCAAATCATGAACCACAGAGGACTGACTGGCAGCAGAGCAGGGGCAGGGCTTTCTGCAGCCTGTGCTGCTGCCTCCACATCAAACTACCCTTGGCCTGGTAGAGCTGTGCTGTCTGCAGGGCAGCTGCACCAGCTTCTCCTGGATGAGGACCTGCTGCCCATCCCATTCCAACTCTGCCTCAGCCTCCTTCTCTGTTCCCACATCGGGAGCAGAACATGAGAGTGGGTGTCTCTGTGGCTTTCCAGTCCCTGCTTTATCCAAGAGGATGTTTGTTTCCTGCAGAGAAAAGCACAGTCAGATGTCATGCTAGAGGAAAATCAAACACAGGGCCAGACTGGTGTCTTTTACAAGTCTATGTAGAGATTTCATCAGAGCTTAACTTGGCTTGTCAAACCAAGCTCTGATTTTGTCCATTGCTAGTGGACAAACTTGGGGGACTAACGCAGGGACAGGTAGATGCTCAGTTTGTTCCCAGTGTGGTGTGTCACATGGGGCAGTCCCAGTTGGAGTGTGCACTGGTTATCCTGTATTGAAAATGGGAGTGCTGACACTGACCATGCAGAGCTCTGGGAATGGAAAGATATGATAATAATGCGGCAGAACCTGCACATTGCTGGTGATCTGCTGCTGAATGGTGCCACATGGCTTCACTGCGTGATGCTTGTCCAACACATTTGTTGCTCCAATGAAACTTGGTTCCTCCAAAACACCACATATGCTGAAGCTGTACAGGTTGTCCCGTGGTAGCATTAGGTGGATCAGGAAGATGGACTTTTTAGGTGGGGAAGGACCTTACCACCCCCTCCTATTGGTGGCCTTGGGAGTGATTTGGAGAATTTCACACCAAAGGATCTCGACTCCCCCAGTTTCCTGAATCTTCCTGTTGTCACTTGCAATTCCTTTACCTGTATCCATTGTGGAATGGCTAATTGTGCCCATTTCAGCCTAACATTGTCCTGTTTCCTCTTGGTTTCTGCTGACGATATTACACATAGCAATCATTTTTGGTCACGGATATTTTTAATTTTGTTAATTGAGGTACTTCTCATAACAAAAATCTTTCTTAGTCTGGTTACTGTTTTCCCTTATTGAGAATATTCATTCAGCAATTACCTTTGCCAAAGATGATGTAGTGCAAGCAGGTGTCACAGCCATACTTTCAGCCATACGGAAAATACATTCCATTTCTGACAGCAATCCTGCTGTTTCAGTAGAAGGCTACCCCATGCAGAGATAGGCTGGTTAGATCAAACTGTACTAATTGCAGAGTGATTTGGAAATCTGTTCCACTTGCAAACAGAATGAATCCAACACTTTGTAACGTTGAATTAACAAAGGTCACATTTCATAAATATTACCAAGCAATTTTCATAGATAATGCAGCAGGCTAGTTAATGATTAGAGCAGTAAACTTCTGACGTAAAGCCATGATGAATAAGGGACATATTTTTAAAGCTTCTGTTATTATTGCCTTGGGGATCTTAACTAAAGGCAGCAGAAATTATTAGTGTCCAACATATATTCTAAAATCTCTTCAGTTTTCCAGTTCCTAACACAAAAGCCATTGGGAAGACCAGATATAGCCTGATGGGTTATATGATTTAAAGATATGTCAGATCCTCAATGGGAAAAAAGCATGTTGGCTTCAATCTAGTTCTACTGGATTCTGCACAGTAAAAACCAGCTTCAGTAACTGGTGGGAATTGGCAGAGCTAAAGCTAAGAAGGGATGCAATTCTCCCTCTTGTTCCAAATGCTGGATCTGCTGGATTAGGGCAGCAAATTTTAGTAAAGATCTAGTTCTGCTCCTAGGACTGACCGCAGAGATCCTCTCCTGAGACTGGGTCCAACACTGTTTCTTAGATGGAATGGTATTCAAGCAACCTGAGCAGTAACCTTGATCAAGTCTGTGGGATTAGCTCTGTAGGGAAGCAGTATTGTACATGTCATATGTGAGGGAAGGTGGTGGAACAAATCCTGGGATAAAACAGGAATCTTGGGCCCACGTACCAAGAGAGGACTTAAAACCAGAGAATGTAATTTTCCAGGATTTAGTTAGACATGTTTTGTGTCCAAGAGCCCCTCACTCACAGACAATCCATATTTCCCAGTGGAATTTTATCTTCTGTGAGCCATTCATGTCTGAATTTTATGGGGCAGAAAATCTTGGTATGCAACTGTGGGACAACTGTCATCCAGTAGTGCTTAAGGGTGGAGGGCTTGGGAATCAGCAAAATTCCAGCAAGCATTTTATATTTTTTTCATCCAGAAGAAACCTAGAGGGATAGAAAGTGGCTAGTGCCACTCTGTAATGAATTTTTGAGAGAAATGACATGTGAAATGTGCAGCCCTTTGTGAAACATGCAGCGATGTCCAGGCGCTTGGATGGAACCTGTTCCATCTCTATTTGGGAAAGCTGTTTGACAAGGTGAAACACAAATTGTCCATGCAGTGATGCCATTTGGACACAACATGTTTTAATTTTCAATTTTTACATGTTCATGCTTTGAGAGCATTACGAACCTAAACCTAAAAATGTAATTCCTTGAAAACCTAGTGCAATTCAAGTGACACCAAAAAAAACAAACAAAAAACCCACAACAAAACAAACCTCCAACATTCATGCAAACAGCAGCTCAGCTAAACATAAAACAACTCAATTGTGGAAACCAGCCCCAAAAACAATGAGCACCACTGTCAGAAGAAACCTAGAAGGCTTTTCCCACAGCTGGGGACCCCGCCAGGCAGAGGTCTGCAGGGTTGCTGCTCCCTGGAGGGCTCACCCTGCCTGCAGCCAGCACTTTCTCCAGCCCTGCCTCTATCCCAGCTGGAATGGGCTGAAAAATAACTGGAAGTTTCTTGTCAGAGCAGACGCACGGCACAGCCAGTTCTTCGCTGACAAACGAGCAAAAGAAAACAAAATATCACACTGTCATTTAAAAATAGCTTCAGTAAAAATACCACAGGGAGTGCTTTCACCAAGCAGAGATCAGCGACTGATTAGGGAGGGTTATCAGTGTACCTGGTGCCGGATAAAACCCGATCCTGCTGCAAGGCATTCTCTCTCAGTCAGAGTGTGGGTTTGTGCTGAATGCCTGAGAAACTCTAGAAGTTTTCTGATAATGCAGGAGTTTGAAACAAGGAGTTTCTGCTCTTCACCTGCAATGCAGCTGTAGAAAAGCTCCATGTGGTCTGATGCTGCCAAGTGGCACTCTTGGAGTTTGGTGGGACAGGGCCATTCCCTGCTCGTGCCAAATGCAAGCTGGCCTGGTCCGCTGCCAAACTGGGGTGAGCTGCCCTGTACAAGGGTGATCCCCTCCTGTAAATTGTAGTGAAAGCATTTGTAAAGGATGGGCACCATTGCAAAGTTCAGTCTAGGTTTGGAAACTTCCACAAGTGATATCTGTGCCTTGTAGCCATGCTCTGAAGTCAAATAGTTTGAACACAGACTTGAGTGATTGAGTGTTCTTGCAGGGTCATCAGTGTTGTTTTTAAAACACAGCATATATGTGCAACAGTTTTCCAATGGCAAAGCTCAAATTGCATGACCCAAGATTTAGGGTCATTGGAACTTTTAACATTCCTTCTGGTCTTCAGCCTCTTGATTCTGCTTATACAATGAATTTAGGTGTTAAAGTCAATGTATTTTTCTTGCTTTGTTTATTTTGAAGTAATCAAAGCATCATTTAATTTGCAATTCTTGTTTGGGTCTATTTGCATTATTCTAATTATTTCACCCAATAGGAGAATTAATATTCACTAGCTGAAGAAAATCATGCAATGAACAAAACCCACCAGTTTGCTTATGAGACTCTTGAACATATTTCAAGAAAAGAAGAAATTGGTGGAAAGACAGCAAGAGCAACTCCTGAGCTCTTCTGAGATGGTCTCATTTGTTAGTTTACCGTGGTCCCCTCAAGAGGTACCTTGACTCATCACTTGTCTAAAACTTCATAGTTGGAGCCACAGCTGAAATCCAAAGGGTTGAAGCACTGTCAGTACTGAAGAAAAAAAAATCAAGTGTATTAGAAGCAAAGCAACTGGACAAGTAGCTTTGCTAGGTCAAGTGTCATTCTCATGACCTTAAGATTAAAGAGCTTTCCTGTTTTTATGTATCCTGACTGTTTTTTACATGTGATTGCAAAAGCAAAGCGCAGCACAATGAAAATATGTGCAAAACCATCAAAACCATAAAAAGATATAAGTGAGGTAACATGGTGACCTACCCTAAAGCAGACAACCATCAGGCTGGGGCTGCCCTCACAGCTGGCACCTCTCCACAGCTGCCTGTGTCCTCTGATGGTTGGATCACATCACATGCAGCATGCTCAGGTAGAATCCCTGCTTCCACACTTGGGATTCAGGACACGGGATCTATTGGCCTGCCAAAGCCACTTCATGGAGTGGGCACCACCCCAAGAGCACAGCAGGGTCTGGAGTCAGCGTGGTGCTCCTCTGCTCCTGGGGTACATCTGCTTACAGTCAAGTTGTGCAGCAAGTCAGGGGACACAGAAGCCTCATTTTGGGTCTCCTTTGCAGGAGTGCACATCCCCATGGGATCATATTGCACCCCTCCTTTCCCCTCCCTTTGCCTCATCCCCAAGATCTTGGCCATGCAGAGTTCCCACCATTCTTGCTCTTCCAGGTTATCTTCAAAACACTGCCTTGGGTGATTCTTTCATTTCCTCAGAGAGCTGCATTTCAGAGATTTCCCTTCCTGCACAATGTCCATTCCCTGGTGGGATCCACTTGGGCCATTTCTGGGGACAGTTACAGATCCATCACACCATTGGCTCTGCTGTCCCATCTTGAGGCCAGTTTAATAATAGGAGGTTATTTAGGACTGGTGCTTTACTACAGTAATGAGTTACTGTTCTTCAGGCTGAGGGAACAGCAAGTGACACCTTAGACCTTTCACTCCCAGATCTGTTGTTTCTGCCCCAGGCACCACCTGAAGGGAAAACCAGCTGTCCCAGCTCACCCAGTAAACCATGAACAGCAAAGGTGGAAAAATACAACTCCCTCACCACAGCCTGAAGCCATGTCTACTCAGCCTGGACCAGCAACTCCAACAGTTTTGCTGCTGAGATCCCCTACAGGAAGGATAATACTGAATGCACGTTGTCAAAATGCCTTTTAGCGATAGTAGGATACTCTCTGCACCAGGCAGAGGAGGATACATATGAAGCCTTAAGCTGTTCCAGTCTTCACAGAGCAGCAAACATCAAAATACATGTGGCTTCATTGAGACATGTTGTTTTCAAAGCCCTGTGCGATAGCACCAAGTGGCATAAATCAGAATTATCTGTCACAAATTGTATGTCTCCATGGCCATTTCTCCAGTCCCGGCTGAGCAGCAGCTCAGACTCTCTGAGACAGCAAGACTAGAAAGAAAGCAAAGAAATGGCAATGCAGGAGATGGGGAGGTGGTAAAAAAGCAGTGATGCCTGAAAAAAAGGTTGAAATGCATCCCAATAGAAAGTAGTGCTGAGGATGTGTTAGGGCAGGAACATGAGGGGCTTTCCTGCTTCCGGAGAATGCAGAACTGGTTCCAAGAGCTGCTTTCTTTAGCATCAATTTCAGAGTTAAGATTTTGGCTTTTTTGTACGAAGAAGTGGAGGACTCTGCCCCAACATGCACATTCTGCAGCCCCAGGGTGCCCAGTCTTCTTCTAAAACTCTGCAAAACTTAGAACAGCTTTCAGTTAAAGCTCAGCCCATCCCCAGGGAACCTGTGGAGCGAGGCCAGCAGCACATCCTCCTTGAAGCAGGCAACTGTGCTGCTAAATACTTCACATTCTTCCAGGACACTAATCCAGACTGGAAGATGCACTGGAAACCTGACACGGAGGTTACTCAGCCTAAGACATTTGCCTCAGGGAACTGTTCAGAATAGCAACAAGTCAAAACCTCAGTCCAGACCTCAACTCCAAATCCAAGCCATATCCCAACCAGCCTCAACAGCCTAAATGCGAGGAGTCATAACCTGTTCTGGAGACAAACCCTTTGGCTCTGTATCCCAGGTGTTGTGCTACTGCCCATCTGTGGTATTTAAAAGCCTTTTTTCTAATTTATCTCCACAGCTGGGCTTCTATTGGGGTGCTGTCCTTCTCTCCATAAGTCTCTGCCAGCTTTGGTTTGAGTAACTCATTGCAAGACACATCTCATCAGAGTTGTCTTAAAACATAGGTAAGTTTCAGTTTCTTTTCACCTTCCAGTTTGGGTGAAGTCACCATGCCCATTTTCCTTTGGTATGTGAGCAGGTTAGCAGTGAACAGCAGTGTGGCTTGGACTTCCACTGCTGAATGGCTTCTGGGCACTGTGCTGTGGTAACTGAACAACTTTGCCCACATCCTTTGGGTCTCATAAGCATTTCCCATATATGAGGTCAAGATATTAAGAGCAGATATTGTAGAGTGCAACACCAACATGTCCTACTGAGAACAAAAGCATTTGCTGAAAAATCAAGTAAAAAGTAATTTGTCCATTAACAAGAGGTTCAGTGCTGAGATCAGCGTGCCAGGGCTCACAATTTCTACACCAGCTCTGCTGCTCTGGCATTTGGGGGTCAGAAGCTGAGATGGGCTGTATTTTTGGAAAGGAGAAGTCCTGTTCTTAGTTGGATTCAAGCATATAGCAGTCAGGACAAGAGCTTCATAAATTTATTTCCTTCTCCCTGCCTCACTCATCATTGACTTGTTCCCACACTTTTTGCCAGCCTGTAGCACCATTTTCATTTTCCCCACAGATTGCTGTGCTTCTTCTGTGGAGAGATAAGCTCGTGTAAGAGAGGCTTAGGCAGAAAGAAAAACAAACAGCCAAGGTCCGTATTTTAAGAATTATTGAAATATATTCTGGTATCACTTATTTCTTAGACCAAGAAATCATTTGTATATGTCAAAAACCTAAAGAAAACCCTGAAGTGTTGAATTTTCCCTTTCTATCACCATAGTTATTAAAAGAAGGAACCATTTGCCATCTGCTTCTGATGACACTACGCCCAGGTGGTCTTTCCACTTGTCCCAGAGTTTGTCCTGGGGTGCTGCTGTGCTTTGCTCATTACTGCTAATGCTGTCGTTCTGCAGGTTTATGGGAAGATGCAGCAGCACAAAGATTTTCAAATCCAGGTTTCAGAAAGAAATGAGAGACATGTATCTCTCCAGTCTGTTGGGGGAAAGAATGAAAAATAAATTGTTCTGGTGATATGCAGTTGCTGGCTATTAATTCCTTTGAGGATTTTGTATTGCTTCCAAGGCAAATATAAGATTAGCTGATGGAGTAATGGAGTAGCATGGGATACAGATCACATAGAGGTTCTTGTAACACAGATGTTATTTATTTAGCCTGTGCAGAGCAGAGCTACTTACAGATGTAATTTTTTATGTTCAACATGTTATCTATCTGCCCAGTAGCCCCCCACATAACCTGAGAAGTCAGGGATGCTGCCTTTGTGAGCCCCCAGCTCCCAGGCAGGGATGGCCGCCCCTTATACCCACCCCTGCTCAAGCAGGTGCCCCATCAGGGTGTCATGGTACTGCCACTTGTCAACATGGAGAGATGAGCAGGTAAAAAAGCAACAGGGCTGTGAGAGGGCAAGTGGAAAACAGGTCTCGGTCACCTGAAACCTTCCTGCTGATTCACCCAGCTGCAGGGGCTGCCCGTCCCAGCGCACCAGTCAGTGGTGGTGCTTGGAAGAAATGCTGCTTCTATAAGAATGCTGCTATTTTGTAAAAGCATTTTCAGGACCTTCCAGTGCCAGATATCCAGACGTGCTAATGTAAAATGCATTAGCCCAAGCAGCAGGAGCTCTGGGGCTGCTGGCGCCATTGAGTTCCACTCATTTCATCTTTATTATAAATACTGCATTGTCGTCTCATTCTTTTCTCTCATCCTCTCTTTGGAAAAGAATTATAAGGCTCTAGTTGACTGGTCCCTTTGACTTAGTACAGTTGTTAAACCACAGGCAGTAAATACCTCTTTCAATTGTTTTAGGCGGATGTATTTATTTCATTGGAACAACTGAATGAAATCTTGTAAGAGCTAAAAAATCCCCCCTTTCACGGCAGCTCCGCGCTTCTACCTCCGAGCCGAATGCAAAAGAAACTCCTCCTAAACCTACCGTGTGAAACCAGCCCACCTTCAGGCTCTCTCCCACTCTCGGCTTAATTTTTTTTTGGTTCAAAACGTATTGAAGCCTCGAAAAGACTCACCGCCTACTTGCAAATAGTGATCTTTCACCAGGCAGATCTCAGCTGACAAATGTTAATTGTTATGCAAACTATCCAGAAGATGAGCTCTTCTCCCAGGACCGAAGGGCAGCCACCTCCCAGATGAAACAAGGCAGCTGTTTAAACAGCGCGGGGTGCGCTGCCCCGGCTGCCAGAGCAGCGGGAGAGCGGAGTGGTGCTAGCGGAGCTGGAGCTGTGCCATGCCACCATGGTTAACACCCCCGCTTTTGTGGAGAAAACCTCCACAACACAGCTCGGGAACTTTAACTGACCCCGTGCGACCAGGAAAATGATGCTGTTTCAGGGGAGAACAGATATAAAAGTTGATTCTTTGGGCTCACGCGGTGGGATGCTCCCCCCTGCAACTGGGGAAAACAAATTCTGGTTGTTGGGGCAGGATAGGGGTGAGAGAGCAATGCTTTGACAACCTAGAGGATTTGACAGGGACCAGGGATGCTGAGAATGCCATGCAAGCCTTGTTCTTACCTGGAGGCAGGTTGTTGCCTGAGGCAGGTGGTGTTTTTGGGCCGTGGCTCCCACTGGAATCCCCTGGGGAGCTGGAAATCAGCTCCCCTCTCTTGGGAAAGGCACGTTTTAGTTCTACTGATGCTGCTTATAACTCCACCATAGGCTGAAGGGAAACTTCACCATGCTATCAGTTCATTTTTCCTTCCAGTCCCATTTAGTTCCTGCTCCTTCCCTCCTCGGCTGCTCTTGGTGCAGGGCTGCTCTGCCCAGTGCACAGTCTTTGGGATCACTGTGAAGCATGGGAATCACCCTAGAGAAAGAGAGGAACTCACCATGGCTGCTTGTAAAAACCATCCTGAGAGGGCTAGTGGGAATTTGTACGAGTAGCAAGTCTTGCTCTTTGCCTGCACCTGTCCAGCCCTCAGAGAGCACAGCCTTGGCAAGGAGAAGGTGGTTCAGCAGTGCAGAACAATTCCAGGAGACCAAGGTCCCACTTGTTATTCCTGCATTGAGTCTGTTGGGTCAGGCTGGCTGCAGAGAAAAGTTACATTTCAAGCCCTGTATGAGATGTGCACAGAGCCCACGAACTTAGTGTGTTGCTAAATTGTGTATCAGCCACTTCTGGGCTAAAAGAACCACCACTTTTCTGGCTATCAGATGACATGGAAAAATGTTTCTTTCCTGGCAGTTACTTTGGATAATTTAAACAGGTTGCTGTGCTTCCTGATGAACACGCAGAGAACTCTACTTCTGTTTGTGGCTGTGCTGACTTTATGAGCGCTGTATTTGACCAGGGCTTCATACCACTTTGTACTCCTTCGAACTGGTTTTGGAGGTTTTGTTGTTTGTTTGTGCATTTGTTTTAACTTTTAAGGTAGCTTTGTGTTATTGCAGCTGGGAACTTCAGTTTGGTTTTGTTTGGTTGGTTTTTTTTAATAAATAAAATGCTTTATCCCACTTGTACCTGCATAGTCTTCAGCTGTATAGGACTCCATGAGTTTGACCCAGTGCATTTTGAGACAAAAATACATAGAAGGGGAGAACAGAGGAAGGACTATGATTTGAAGATTCAGACAACAAGGAGAAGTTTTCAATGATTCTTACTTTCTTGAAATGCAATAGCAACATTTTCTTTGACTTCAGTGGCAGAAGGATGGCAGTCTACTTAAAAGGGAAAAAATTGGCATTTAACCCAAAAAATCTGTTCCAAGCTCACATCTCCTTCCCTGTTTTTGCATCAGTTCCCAGTATCAGGCTGAGCAGAGCAGCCATGTGCTATTTCCATGCTCCACTTTGCCCTTCAACAGCTCTGTCTGGCAATTTATTTTACACAATATGGTAAAACTCCTTCCCCAAAGGGCTGTAAAGCCATGGATTCAGTTGCCAGGGAAGGCCACTGATTTCCTCTCAGCAAGGGCACTTGGCTTGGCCCACAGTGTCCATGGTTGTTTTCAACTGAGACTGAGCTGATAAGGGGATTTCCTTTCAAGTGGAAAAGCATAAACTATGTTCATATGCAGATAATTTCCTATTTGTTGGATTTAGTGTAACAGGCTGAATTTCTGGCCTGTCTCTCCAGCACTCTCCGACCACATGAAACATGTTCTGAGTGGGAGTTGTTTTGCCAGAAGCTGGAGAGATGCCACAGTGCAGCTGGCTGTGGATGGCAGAGGTGGAAGGACATGACCAGTCCACTTTACTCTGCTTTTTCTATAAGGAGGTAACACAGACCACAGCACCTGCTTAGCATTTGCTCCCGTGTTCACTACAGGTGCTTATACCACTGACCCACCATTTTATCTGGGCAAAGTATGTATATTTTGAAAAATAATTTTAAAAAAGAAACCCTTGAAGCATAACTAATGCCTGCTGAGCCACCTTCAGGACTCAGTGGTTTTGCAGGCAAGTAGGACCATGCTCAGCTAAGGAGCAGAAGAGATGAAAATACATGTGTAGTAGAGGAAGGATTTACTGAGAAAGCTGGTAGAAGATTCCCAAACTATTAATGCCCAGGAGGAAGGGCATATCAAACCAGCAGTACTTCGTGTTCATCTGGGAAACCTACTCCATTCCTCTCTGCAGGGATTTCCAGAGGGTAAGACCCCAGTTCACAGCAAACTGATAATTATTAGTCTTCTATGTATCAATTTACACTTGCAAAGCACCTCAGGATCCCTCCCTGCAGGAATTGTTCATGTTTATTGTATTATCTGGGGGGGTTATATTGCATTCACTGCAGTGACTGCCAGGGGAGTATGCTCTTGAGGTTTAAAGATTAAGCTTTTATTTAAATATATATTCCTCTAATGTTACACATCTGGTTTTGCTTAAACTTGTTTTAGAAATCCTTTGTTTTCTGGGTCATTTACTACTGGTCCATCTAACTCTCAGGCTGTGGATGTTACCAGCAGCTCCACCTGAGCCAGTGTGCTTTGAAAGATCAGGACTCTTCCAGTTTCAACCTCCTGGGAATCTGTGTGTGGTGGATCAATGTACATGAAGGTTTTACAGAGGAACATCTTAAAGTCTCCTTTGCTTTATACTCCAAAAGTCCATAAAGTAATAAAAACATCTCTGAAAAACAATAAATACCTTACATTTTCTGGGAGTATTTAGTGCTTCTTGAGTCCTTTGAGATTTGGGCTGATGTCTTTCAAGAAACAGCACATAGCTCTGGCCCACACATCTCTATACAATCTTCTGGTTCTAGACAAAGTTTTTTAAATTCTGGGGTGCTGTCTGTCCTTTCTGCAGTAGGATCTTGTCTGTTTATGTCTTCCAGTTTTGGAGATTTTTGCTCTTTTTTTTTTTTAAGTAGAAGTTTTGCATGAAAACCCAAGTGCTCTGAGGACAGCTGATGGTCCTTGATGCCTTGAGTTGAAGCTTCTACTGTAAAAGGGCCATTAATCAGCACAGAAAGTTAAAGTTAATAGAAGAATTCAAATAGAACTTGTGCAGACCTAGGCAGGTCCACCAGGCCATGCGTGTGTGTATATAAACACATATGTATGTACTTACCTATGTCTGCATTTATACACGTATACAAATATAAATGAAAAAAATATATGCTGCATTCCAGCAAGAAAAGTGTCAATATAGAAAGCAGTACCATCTTCCTAGTTCTGCCCACTAGAACTGTGTAACCCTAACTATGCATTAGAATTTAAATGGTGTAAAATAGCAACATTTTTTCAGCTTTTGGTTTTCAGGGAACTTTTCTCCTCTAGAGTTTCTCAGCTTGAGAAAGTACTAAACTGCACCGTGGATTCCTGTACCTTGTGCAGCCATGCAAATCACCATCTAGTTTTCCCATGCCCAGCTCGAAATACAGCTCCCATCCTACTTAACCATATCCCGGTGTGAGACAATACAATATTGAGAAACACTTCAAGCTACAATAGTAGTAATGCAGATCTTTTGTTTTATCGTTAAGTGGAATGAATCCCTGAGGACTCAAAAGAACTCCACAGAAGCCTGATGTATGCAAAAAGAGGCTGGTTATGGTAAGCAAGGTTAGAGGTATGTGAATAGTCAACATGTACGTTCACACAATGAGTAGACAAACACCCAGTATCATGGGAATTTTGGTGAGGGAGCCTTCCTTCTTGCCTGTACGACAGACAAAGGGATAATATCCATCACAATTTATGAGATCTCAGGAAGGAGGGATGTAAAATTATCAATGCTCCATCCATTTCAGGCTGTACGTGGACCCTGACTGAGCTACAGCAGAGTGTGAAGTCTTTCACCTTCAGCATGTAAGATCACCAACTGAAAGTCAAGTGTATCATGCTAGGTAAATGCTTCTTGTCCCTTTCTGCTACTGGTGAAAAGCTCCTTTGTGGTGGGGAATAGGCATGTCCTAACAGAGAGAGCTGGATGTGTGAATGCCATGAGGAGCCAGGGATAAGCCTGGCTCGAGCTCTGCACAGGAAAAGCAGCAAAGGGAGGTGGCATTCCACAGAGGTCTTTGAAACAGGCAATTGAAATCCCAGTCATAGGAACAAGGCGGACACATTCAGGCAATCAGACCAAGCACAGGAGCAAAACCAAGTCCAGCCATGACCTTTGACGCCCTTTTTGAGGATGGCGGGTTCAACTCTTCTGCATTGGCATCTGCAGTAAATGTTTCTTTCCAAACGTCTTCAGTTCAAGAAACGAGTCTACAAGATGCCAGTGCTCATTTTCTGTGAGAGGTAGATCAGCCAGGTTGTCTATTAAAAGCACTCACTGAAGGTGAGCTGTGGATAAATTAATCTAATAGGAAAGCTCCATAGGTCAACAGCTTCCAGTCACGGATGGGGGAATGTCACAGCACATTGCTTGTGATTGCACATGATGGCAATACTGTCTGTAGTCACCTGAAGGCAATGTCCCTGGAAATGTTAATGACACCTTTGCCTGCAGCCTGCACGGTGCTGTGGTTCATCATGTTTGAGCTGAAGGTTTGCATCTGTACTGACCAAAGATCTTGTGCTACTGAAATGCCCACATGAGCATCCTGGATGGCTGTCTCTATGCTTGGGAAGCATCTCCTCCTCATTTACCAGAAGAGCAATTGTCACACACCCAAGAGGAAATGAGAATGGGTCATTTTGTAGACAGCACTATATGGAACCAAGATTACAAGCAGAGAAGGTGCAGTCTGACATGGGACATTACCAAAATACAAACATCCGGAGATCCTCACAGAGGTCAGCAGGATTTGGCAATAGTTGTTGGCTAAACCTCAAGGGACCAGTGGGTCCTGCATGCTCTGCAATCTGGCTCAAAAACACCAGCCGTGGAGTTGGAGTTGCTCCAAGGACTACACAGACTGAAGAGGTGGCCTCTGACCCTTCACAGTGAAGTCCTGCCCTCTGAAGCAGAACTGGCTCAAGATTACTGAAGATCAGTTCATTGGCCAGATATCCAGATAAGAAGGAATGAAGCCTTCCAGTCATCTCTGATAAGCTGCAAAGGTGGAAAAATCTCTGGTCAGAAGCAGCAGGGTGTAGGCACACTGACATGCAGAGTGACACTCGAAAATAGAACCCATTCTTCCAGCCATGACCAAGGTAAGAAGACAACCCACATCAAACATAGCTGAGTTTGGGGGAATATTCATCTTGTGCCCCCTGCGTTTACAGAATGGAATTTTCAGCTACAGGAAACACAAAAAGATATGATTGCACACATGGTATGGGAGAAGCAAATCTTTACACAACGTTCCTCAGAACTTCAGGGGAAGAGGTGGAAAAATCCAGATGCTCAGAAATACTCTCTAATGGACACATCCCTCAGTTATGTTTTGTTGTTTAGTATAATGTTTAAAACATTATATTATTGGCTATTGTTCCTCAACCAATCAGTTGATGTCTGGATTTTTTTGTAAACCTACTTCATATTTATCCTCCCAGAAACTTTCTAAACAGTAGTAGATGTTTTCAGAGATGCAAAAGGAATTCTGGATTAGTTTAGTTGAGGTTTTTTTCCAAGATATACAGAAATTTGAGAGCAAAAGCAGTTTATATTTACTCACCAAGGCCTTTATTTTATAATACAAATACCAGACCTGAATATGGAAAAATAATGATGGTTTCTCTCATGAACAAAAAGGTACCTTTCATCCATAAAATGTTTCAAAACAATTACAATCCAAGTAATGAAAAAATCCTCTAATTGGAGACAACTGGTTTGTCACTATTCAGACAAATATTTGTTATGCAAAAGCAATTCCTATTTTAAAAGGCGGTGTGGGATATTTGGGAATGTTCTCAAGAGTTGTATTCCCATCTCTGCAGAAAATATAAAATTATATGATTCAACCATTTGCATCACAGCAACTGGTCAAGTGCTCCAAAGGCACGATGGCTGGGTAGAGGAGCTGCCTCTGCCAGAAATCGTAGACATTTTACATCATGGACATTCTCGTTTTCAGTTTCCCGTTACTGTTTTCTTTCAGTTTAGGGATAATCCAAGATGTATGTTTCTTGCCATTTAAAACCAAGAGAAAAACCACAACAGTATTTTCCATGTAAGCCAAAATCTTTCACATGTGCCAACTGCCAAAGCAGACAAAAGAGCTTTGATCGTAGTCAGACACCATAACTAGCTACTTGTTTTAATTACAGAAAGTTTTAGCTATTATTACATGACAGGCTGGCACATTCAGCACATGACATAATTTTATGAAAGCTTTTAATTTCTCTCAGCACAGCTCCAGCCCTAGGCTATTCCACTCACAGCAGAATCATCAGTTTGAGCGAAGCCAGGGAGATACTGCAGACCAAGACCTGTGACTACCCAATCCTGCATCAACCCCACTCCCAGCCAGGGTGGGACACTGTCATTCCCGGTATCCCAGCTGAGGCAGAGCTATGAACTGCCTACAAGTCATGTATTTTCTTCTGTTCCATTAATTTTTCTGGATGAAACAATTCTAAATCCCTGGATTTTGGGACATCTTGCCTGTCGCTTTTACTTGATGTTGTCCTTCTATTTATAGTACATCAGCTATTTTAAGTAACTGATGAGCTAACACCCAAAATATTGGGGTTTTTTCCTGCCTGGGTCACTGTCAGACCACCAGAAAAAAATCAGCCATGGTGCAGGTCAGTCCAAACATTTTCACAGGTATTCCTGGGCTAGTGCATGCTTCCATGTCTCTTAGCAATACTTTCACTTTGGCAAAGCTTTCTGTGAACAAACTCGCAAAAGCACTGATGAAGAGAAAATCAAAGGGGCTGTGACAGTCCTCAAAAAGGCTCTGTGATTTCTGTTTGAACAAATGCTTATGAAGACTCATTTTCTCATAGCTCTGGAGCTCTAATCCTCATCTATTCAGCACATTGGAGAAAAATACCAAATTACATCCCCTATCACTGCATCTAATTTCAAATGAAATCAAATAAGCATAGTAAAGAGAATAAACACAAATAATTAGTGGCAATGATGACATAGGAATTGGGCTGAAAGAATATCTTTCCCTTGGAAAACACTGGAAAGCAGTGTCAGAGTTTAATTTCAGAGATTTCTGTTTAATGTAAGAGATTAATTTAACAGCCATTAAAACATCTTATTAACTCAAGTGCTAATTGAGTGCTTGGCAGGAATAACAGAGCAGTGCCAACCATACACATAAAAATGGCTAGAATCTGAAGGAATTCTGTGGCTTAGTATTTTATTGCTTTTATAACTTGCTTTTATATGTTCGGCTGGCTTAGGTGGCCTTACCTCCCTCCTTTGTACCTGGTTTGAAGATGCCATGCTCTGATGGTACACAATCTCAGCTGTCCTTTTGGCTGAGATCTTGCAGATTGGATTGAAACATTTGCCTTGCAGCGAAGCCGGAGTTTATAGGTGGAAAGGTGCAAACTGCTGAGCTTTGGGAATTCTCAGTGCCAGGATTGCTGACATGATGGGCACTGAGGGAACAGCTGTTCCAGTAAAGCATCCATGACCACCATGCTGACCACCACCCTCCTAGGACTGGTGTACCAGAAAATTTTTCTTTCTTGTACATGGACATCTACAGTTTGTAGGGAGAAGTTAAGACTAACAATACTCCTTCCTCTACATTTGACACCCAGCAGTGATGGTTTGTGTTTGACACACTTTGCTTGCTGGGTCCTTTTGTCTCTAGCACCCATAGCCTGCAAAGGCATCCTACAATGTCTCCTAGAGTGAGAGAGGATGGTCACAGATTGCTGTACTTTGCTTTTGCAGAACCACAGAGATTACCTCCGCTCCTTTCCCCACCATCACCCGCAGTGGGAGGAAAGCAACTTGTTTTTCTGGTCCAAGCAAAGCCAAGGCATCATATAGCCTGAATTTTGCTTGAGACCTCAAGGGAGGTCTATCTCACTGCTGAAAGTGTTACAGGGACGCAGCTCCAGACCCCTCCCCTTGATCACTACAAATGGAGGTGGGTGGTAGCGATCTCACTCCTTTAGGGCAAACCTGAACTTTCAAGTCACATCATCTAATTAGCTGAGCACATCCAGGAGATATTTTAGGCTCAGCACACCCTAAACAGACAACAGATACTTTGAAACCAAGTGAGAGCCATCAAAACAGATGAAAAGTTAAGGGTCATGAAGTTTGTCATATATAAAACCACCTGAAGTCTGTTATCTGTCCCTTGGCAGAGACACACCCCTAGCAATTTGTGTTTAGATACACAGAAAGCAATGGATGAAGCCAGGATTTACAGTCAAACCCACTAGCTGACCCAAGCTACAACACATGCTCCCATATGCTGGGAGTCTTTGCTGTGATTGCTGTGACTGCTTTATCTGCAGTGAGTGTGGCTTCCTCCAGCTCAGCAGCTGCAGCATTAGTGATTTTACACAGGGCTGCCTCGAGTCTGGACCCCCTGAAAGATTATTTAGCTCCAGCTTAAAAGCTACTCAACAGCCCTTGATGAAGCTCCAGTAAAGCATGGGCCAAGCAAGAGTGACCAGCAAGTTGTACCTGGGACAATGTTCAGGCCGCAAGGCTTGCACATGTACCCAGCACAGGTTATAAAGTGCTTCCAGTGGTCAAATCCAGTGGGAACCTCGTGCTCCATGTCATCTTCCCCAGCCACCTAGAAATGACCAGCCATTAAACAACTAGTGCTTATTAATAAACTTGCTTGAGGAAATTGGCTGGAGTCTTACTTTTCATTGTGCTGAATGAATGGAGCTAAATATAATCCAGAGCTCATTTTGCTGGGTAACAATGCAAGAGAAACTTCCTGTTCTAGCAGAAAAGTTTAAAAGTAGGAGCTTCTCTAGGCTGGGTGAAATTCTTCAAATCTCAAGAAACATAGAGGTCACTCTCTAAATTACTCTCTCCTCCCAAAGACAGATTTTATTTTAATACTCTCTGTGAAGAGTAATGTAGTGTCTCTATCAGAAGCCAGCTGAAAGCACAAGTTGTTTTAATCAATGAGCACTCAGAAACAAAGGTACTTCTTGGCTTAAGACCCAAATTCAGTAATTATTTTTTCAGCTGAACGGGAATAAAGACATTATTTAAACATGTATCTGTCATCTCACACTGCCTGCGGCTTGCTGCTGGATATCTGTTTCTCAGGAGCACTGTGGCAGCTCCTTATGTAAAGAGAAGAAAACATAATCCCAAAATGAAGTCATGTGAGGAAATGGTTATGTCTCCTTACATCTCCTTCCCTGGAGCATCCTGACAGGAGAGGGCTTCAGATACTAACAAACCTTGTGGTGGGTGTGCAAGTGCACAGTGATGTTTGCAAATAGGCCTGTTTGTGTTACAGATTTGCAAAACAAAGGGCCTCTGCATTTGATTTTTTGCTCAGTGCAAAATGAGCCACAGGCCGGTTGGGCTACAGGAGAGAGGGAATCGCTGGAGAACCAGGAGCTCAGCAGTGACACCACTGCTAGGGCTGGGAATCAGGAGATTCAGCCATGTAAAAGTACATTAATTCTGCCAGGTTCCTCTCCTTCATTTTGCCATTAGCTATGCTACCAACCCATCAACTTTCTGAGGAGTTTTCCAGGATCGGTTTCAATCCCACAGTGCTGCCTGTGCGAGCAGCCTCCTTGCAAAGACCTGTGCTCTCAGAGAAAAACAAGGAGCTAATCTGTGAATCCTTTTTAGCTCAGCAGGTGCAAAACCTGGTCTTTTTCCTTTGTGGCAGTGCCATGCATAATGGAGCTGAATGCAGTATTGCAAATGAACACTGCTCTTCAGCTCATGAGGCTCCTGTGTGTGTAGCTGCAAGATGGTGTTGGGCTGCCTTGAAACCCCGTGGGGCTGCAGCAATTCCCATTAGAAGAAGCAGTCAAGGAAGTCAGGTGAACCACAGCTGTTGTGGATGGGGTGGACACTTAACACCTACTGGGTGTCAGAAGTGTTAGGTGGCTGTTAATGCCACAGTAAGGTTTGGTGAGGCCCCTGGGCAGACCCGGCTCTGTCCTGTTGCTTCACTCATCTGGGGCCAAGACACTGGGTCAGGGTGAGTGAGCAAGGAGGAGGCAGAAGCTGGTGGCGTGTAAACAGAGGTGTATGTTGGAGGTGGAGAGTGGGCAAAAGGCCGTGACTTCAAGGTAAAAGTAAGAGGAGTTGGAAAACAAGAACCACGTTGGATACCTGACAAGTATCTTCTGGTGATGTCTTGGATGTCTCCTGTACAGGAATGTTCCTGGGAGACAACGGACTTGCTGTGCCAGATCTGTAGGGCTTGCATAGACAGATACTCAGGTATGCAAGATTTTACCATGACTGCAACAAACTATTTGCTAATCCTCTGCTTTTGAAGGGCTGCAGGTGTATACAGATAACAGACAGATCAACTTACCCTGCACCAGCAAGATCTGGGGCACTGCTGGTCTTTTCAAGGTGAGGTGACAGCTACACTGCTACAGAGCACATCATTTGGGGGAGGAAACACCTTGGAAGCCTTCAACCCAAGGCAGCATCACTCGAGTGCAAACTGCTGCCTTGAGCAGAAATCCACCTGAGCTGAATCTGCAAGAGAAACTAAATATTAGCAGTTGCTCCTGCAACTCCAGCAAGCTGAATAGTTAGGAACAGCTTTCAAAATCTGTGTGTGTACTCTCTGTATCACCTGTCCACCAAGTGGTGTTTGGCCTTTCAACCTGGAGCAGCACCATGTGGCACTTTCCCTCACTGTCCCATGGCTGTGTTTCTCTGCAGGAGACTTTCATACAATGTGGCCCTGAAAAGCTCGTGGTATAGGGTATGGGGTGTTTTTTTGGGGAGGGGACCACACTGTGGGTCTACCTCTATCCACTGGATGATGAACACAGAGGCTGGAGCTTGGGCTGTGCCCTTGGATGGATCCTGAGATGCTCTGGCACAGCCACAGTCCCCAAGCGTGGAGACAGGGCTTGAGAAAGACAGAGCATGCTTCTGTTCACGAGTAACTGAGATGGCTTTTTATACCTTAGTTGGGCCCTGCAGAAGCCCCTGAGCTGTGAGGAGCGGCTGGAGGATGCAGGAGCAGATTTCACGCTCTCACCCTGTGCTTTGATGCTCTTGCCTAATGAGTTAATCAGCTGCTTGATGTCGCGCCTGACATGGGAAAACAACAACAAACACAACCAGAGGATGAAGTGAAGACAGCAAAACATTTTCTGGCATGTGCTCCTTTGACTGCAACATCAAAGATCACATTAAGATTTTTGTAGAAGGTTATTTCTCTGGGTTTCTTTAGCTCTGAAATTATCAGGAGTGTCAAACTCCATTTGCAGGAAGACCTTTTGGGGAGGAGGATGCTGCTGAAAGGGCAGAGATGTTTAATATTTCACGAAGGGCATGCACAGACTAACACACAGTTCTTAAAACATCCTCATTAAAATACTTTAATTAACATTGGTTCAAACACTAGCAGACTTGGAGCTACACATGTCTCAGATACATTGGGGGTGCTGTGCACTGCTCAGGTCCCAGTTGGAGGAGCATCATTTCCCTCTCCCAGGGGATGGGATGCATCTTGAACTCCCTCACAACCTCCTTTTAACACCACATGAGTTTTATCATCTTGAAGGGCCAGGAGACATTTTTTACCTGACCACATGCCAGCCCAGTAACCATTCACGCAGAGCAAACAAAGTCAACAGTGTAAAGGGAGCAGCAGAGATGATCCTTTCCCTTTCACAGGCTGTAGTTTCAGTTCCCCAATGCCATTAATCTCATTAACTTTCTACCTGGCATCTGGATTAGGCATCACCCTGCTCCCACAAAGGCAAAGGGAGTGCTCCCCTGTCCTTGGCCGCCTTGTCTGTATTCTGGAGAAGGGGCAAGAAGAGTGCTTCATATAAAGCCAGACAATAGGAAAGCAGGGGCACGGTCCTATTTCAATGAGGTCTTTTTTAAAATGGAAAAAAGATGCTTCTTTTCTAACCCAGAAGAGACCGAGTGCCTTACATTTTCTGAAAAACTGGGGCTAATTTACTGAAAAAGAGATGTAAGGAAAGGTGGGTGGAAAAATACCTGCTGTGTCTATTGTTCCTTGGGCCAGGAAGGGTTTTGGGGATCTCCAAGACAGTGTCCTGCTCTGGGGGTGCATGGTTACACATGGGCTAAACATCTGCAGTGACTGTGGGACACCTGGTGCTGCAGACCCTGTCCCCATTGTGGGCGCTCATTTCCATCACAGAGCTCCAGCCTGACCCACTTTCTGCATCTGCACAGACCACAGGAAAAGGTCAAGGACTAAAACTGCCACCAAGACCAACCAGATTTGCTGATGGTAGCAGCTCATGAGGAAGTGCCCTTCGACACTGGCCACTTTATCTGTGTGGAGATAAGAGGAAGGGGCTGCTCTCTGGGTGGATGGGCTGCTACCCTTCCCAAGCACTCCTGACACCTGCAGCAAAGCCATGGAGGAGCCAGGTGACAGTTCCTTCTGCACAGCCTTCTGCAGTGATTATTAGAACAGGCTGGAGTCGTATGCCCAGTAACTCCCTTTGGTCAGCACTGACATGGCAGCAAAGCCATGATGAGTCAGATCTGCTGATCTGATGATGGAGGATGCCATCCCCGCACATGGATCAGCGGGAGGACGCCATCCCTGCACATGGATTGGTGGGAGAACACCATTCCTGCACCTGGATTGGTAGGAGAACACCATTCCTGCACCTGGATTGGTGGGAGGACACCATTCCTGCACCTGGATTGGTAGGAGAACACCATTCCTGCACATGGATTGGTGGAAGGACACCATTCCTACACTCGATCAGCTGCAGGGCAGCATCCCTGCACATGGATCATGGGCTGGAGGATGGCATCCCAGCATGCAGAGGAGCTTGCACTTCAACCCACAATAGATATGAATTTCCATCCCAGAGAAAATACATTTTAATTATGCAAACTCTATGCGCATTTTTAAAACATAAGGAAAGAAAACCAGGACCCTGTCTTATCTTTTTGTGAAATCATTATTCATTTGAAATACATGGATAATTAACCACATTATCATGCAAATTTAAGTGAATCGAGCTGGCTGAATTGAAGAGACTTCACCTACCTAACCATAAAAATTGCAACACGGGGCTGTCGCAACAAAGCTCTGAGCACTATTTTTAGTGCAGCGCTGTAAGAGAGGGCCTGTGGGAGGGCATCTTCCAAAGGAATGCAGACAGTATCTTTTAGGAGAAATTAATCCTTAGGAAACCATTACTAGCTCTCATGAATGGCCAAGGGATATTTTTGTGGCTGGGCTGGAGTTTATACACAGAGAGACACATGCAACGAAAAAAATCATGACTCATTGAATTTAAGGAACAATTTACTGAAGCCAAATTTGCAAATGCTCCTCCTTCTGCTCCTGCTCCCTTGGCTCACTGTCTTTGGGGCACACCAGCCCTTTATCCATGATAAAAACTAAGTTAAAAATTCTTATTTACTGCCTCTAAATGAAAGCACTTTAGCTTTTCAGGATTACAGTTTTGCAAAGCCCTCATGTCATACTTTTAGTCACATGAAAAATACCCACCTACTGAGATCAACTTATTTCCACTTCCTGTGATTTTACAGCATTGCATCTTCAACCGTAAGGTTTCAGGCATCAGCACATAAAGAGGACATGCACAAATATCTCCCTTTGTCAAAAAAGGACCACGTTATGGCTCCTTGAACAACCACCATCCAAAACAGACCCTGAATGGTGATTTTTCCAAAGATATTTTAGTTTGTTTGTTTTTTTTTTTTACCTGTCCACACATTAACTTTGATCTCTGTGAGAGAGTTAAAGATCATGCTTAGGAAATACCTTGGTTCTTGTTCAGTTGTGGCCTGCCGTGGGTTACCCCCTCCTGGTCATCCATCCTGGACACTGACAAGATTTCTGGCACATTGGCATTGCAGAATGGCACCAATCACAGGGACACAACACGGTGGCTGATTGAGGATGCTGCATTAACGAACTTTGTCCTTAGAGATTCATGGACAGCTAAAACTGGTGATCTTCCCCCTGAACACCTTTAAAGAAATAAACTGAGCAGAGGTCTATCCAGGCTGAAATGTAAACACATCTAAAGCATCAAAATCACTGGCACGTGAACTCATATTTTACTGGTATAAAAAGGGGTTAGCAGCTTTACCTTTGAAAAAAGTCATAGATGCCATATAAATGGACAATTTAAGGTAAAATTTTCGTGGGTTTTTTTTTTTAGATGCATTACCCTCATCCTCTTCTCCCCTTGCATATCAACTCAAAAACATTTGACCCTAGATGCAGTATTCAGAAATCTTTAGATGAAGGAGTAATGAACATGCTGCTTCTTACAGCAGGAAGGGGATCCAGGAGCTCCCATCTCCCTGAAAGTCACTGGGGCTTTGGTTGCCCAAGTGACTTCAGCAAACAGGACTTGAAAGCCATTCAAAACTATACAGCTAAGAAAAATAAATAAAGTTTGTAAATACCCTAACATTTTAAAACACTTAGTGACTTTTTATGGAGCGCATTTCCATTTATCAGCCTTATCCAAAGGCTTCAAAGGGAGAGTGGTGGTGGTCGGTTTGGCCACCCATCCCCAGCCCTTCCTTCTACTTTTGCCTCCCGCTTGTTGAAACTTGCTTTCTATT
Organism: Corapipo altera; assembly: GCF_003945725.1. Lineage (NCBI taxonomy): Eukaryota > Metazoa > Chordata > Aves > Passeriformes > Pipridae > Corapipo > Corapipo altera. Next base: position 2,791,846 of record NW_020884947.1, read on the forward strand.
GCACATCCACAGGAGAAGGATTTACATTTTCCTACATGCCTGCAAAACGCCTGCCACAGCGTCTGAGCCTCTAGATGCTACTATAATAATAATAATAATAATTACAAGCACGATTCCCAGTGCACGTGGTGTGCAGCGAGGCAGCTGAGAGCCCGACCGCCAGCAGCTTTGTAGTCTGACATCTAATTACCAGCAAAGAAGAGGGAGGAGAAAGGCCAGCTAGGGCAGGGAAAGAGGGAACAGCTCTTGGGAGAAAACGGGAGTGCTTTACAAGGTAGATTTGCTCTCCTCACCTTTGCTTAATGAAGAAGCTGCAACTAAACACCTTTAAGGTATCACGCCTTTGTTCCTGTTGGGAAAGTTTGTCTGGGTGGATTTGAGGTCCTTTTCAGCTGCTTACAGGATTCTGCAGGCTGGCATACACCTCAGAACACTCCAAAGGATCAGCAGATGGAACGGCCATGCCATCAGGGAAATGCCAGGAGGTGGGAACAGTCTGTGCAGGGGGCAAGTACAGGAATGGGAAATCCGCCAGGTCCCAAAACTCCCTGATTTATTGCCCCAGTGCAAAGCATCTGCCCAGCACATGGTCAGTCGACCTGACACGTTAAGAAATCCCACGTGTAAATCCAGCAGGCTGAGACATAGGGCAAAAGGGACCACTAGGTCATAAGTATAGTTCTGTATTTCTAAGAGAACTAAGCTACATATTTCATTCAGAATGGTGAGCTGAGAGGGAGATGGGTGGGGTTTTTTGTTTTATGGGGAAAATCTGCAATTTTAGAATTCGTTTGCTACTTCGAAGTAGGTAATAAATTTGTCATGGATTGCAATTCCAAAATTGTTTCACACCAGGTAGATCAAAGTGTTTGGTGTCTATGAATTCTGATATAGGCCTTTAAAAATCATAAATTATCTTTTTCTATGAGACTATTGAACCAAAACATAGTAAATTCCAAAATATAGTAAGAAAACTGAAGCAATTTTAGTTTATTTAAATTTTGTCCAATTCAAAGCGTTTCTACAAGAGAATTTATTTCTCAAAGCATCAGCATTTCCAAGCAGAATAAACACTGGTCCAAATGCTTCCCATCCCTGGTGTTGTTATCACACCTCAGCCCAAAAAAACCCCAAAGCATCTGAAGCTGGAGAAGACGGGGACCTGCAGCTGCTCGTCTGGTGGCAGCTTTAGGGAACAGTCCCCGTGTGCTGATGTGAGTCCCATGGCTGGGACATGCTGGGATCACCTGGGATACCCAGAGCAGACACCCAAGCATTCACTCAGAGCCTTGTCAGCCAGGCACACGCGTCCGGCTGGTTTCTGTCACCACAGGCAGAGCTGAAGGGCACTGCACATGCGGCTGCCTCTGCACACAACAGCATCCTGCCAGGCATTTTCTTGTCTTAACAAATTACCCTGAAGTGCCCTAAAATATTCAGTTTGCTGGGAGGAATTGGAGAAACGTGGAGACGTAGGATGTGTTTTGCTGAGCTGACCAGAAAAACTGTTCCTGCAAAAAGTCAGGGCTTGATGCAGCACGGCAGCAGCAGGTGAGAGGCAGATGAAGGCATGACAAAGCAAATGTTTTGCAGTGACATGTCCTGGAGTGTAAATTAGGAGCTGGAAGGGCTCAGTGACAGTCCAGTGGGGTCTGTGTGTTCATCGGGAGCCAGAGGCGACAGCCCAGCCTGCCGGACCAGCTGCCGAGGCGATGCTAAAGGCAGTCTAAAAATAAAGTGCTTATCAGGGTGAGAAGGGCCGAGTATTTCATCACTCTGCCTCGATCAATGACTAGCAAAGCATGAGCAAGGAGGACTTCTGTTTTGTTAGGAGCTGTGTTCTGATTCACAGTTTGCTGGGCTTGGGCAAATACCTCAGTTGACTTAAGCCGTGTGGGAACGCGATGCGACTGCTGGGCTGCACCGTCCCCCACCCACTGGCGTCTCTGCTACTTGTAGTGCAGGACAGAAAACAGCATTTTTATAGAGAAAACACATAAAACCCAAGGCCTGTAAGAAGCAACAGGTTTGATGCTCAGCTCCTCCTTTGCCCACCCACTCAGCAGTAAAAGGCAAACAAACCTTCCCTTGCAAAAGGAAAAAAAGCTTCACCCCATGAGTGCCGACCAACTCTGTCCTAGGATGTTTGTTATTTAAGGGACACTTCACTGAGCTCATGGATAGGTCTGATTCTTAGGGCCTTGTGTCCATGGGAGACGGGAAGGGAAAGAGCAGGGAGAGGAGCCTGGGAGGAGCAGAGCATTGACAGAGTAGCGTTAGTGGCAGCAGCCGCTGCTGGACCCACAGCACTGCGGCCCCTCTCAGCAGGCAGGGCTGACTGTGGGCAGACTCCGAGCTGCACAGGGCATCTTCACACCCCTGTCCACACCACGCTGGGACAACCTATATATACACCTGTGGCAACAAGCATCACCCATTCCCGCAGCATGGATCCTCGGGCTGCGTTACCAAAGCCGAGTCAAGGAAAGCCCTCCAGCCGAGCCGCGCTGGGCCATGCGGGGATGCTGGGGGATGGCACAGACACGGTGACACGCTCACCGCTGCCACGCGAGGCGAGTTGCCGCCGCACTGGGAACCCTCACCGTGGGAAAGCCTTTGATCTAACCAGATCTCCCAGGGCCGCCTGCCGGACTCCGCTTCCACTTCGGTACCTGCTCCTGTAAACATCGGCGCCGCCGCGCACGCAGAAGCCACATCCTGTCAGCCCCTGTTGCAATCTGCAGGGCCATCTCCTTGGCCACAACGCACAGGGTTGCGACACTGCAGGGAGCGACATGTCCGTGTGGGGCAATGCAGGGCTGGTTCCCGTCGGGGCGCGGCGCCGGCTCTTTGCACCCGCACGCACCCAGGGCTTTATTTTTCAAGTGACCAAGGCAGGCTACGTGCACCAGGAGGTGGTTTCTGCAAGTAACTCTCCTCTCTGCAGGAACATATATCTGACTTTATAATTCATACATGCCTGGGAAGTTCAATCCAGTCCCACTGGAGTAGCAAGCTCGGTGGGAGTTTATTTATTTAAAAGAGTGCATGCAGTAGCATGGAAAAAAAAATCAAATCTATCAGAAACCTTAATCCTAAACAGCTTTGCTTTTCTTCAAATACGGTCTAGGGAAACTGCTTTTAAAATGTGGCTTCCATGCAGCCTTGGCTTTAGTATTGCAATCCCCACAGAACAGTATTTTAGTATAATAATTAAAACGTTTACAAAATGATACAAAATCTATGGTTGATCCAAGTTTCTATGGAAATTTGGAGGCTATGCTGTATGCAGCTGTTCCCATCTAATGCAAAGGTTGGCTGTAGCCCTACTTCTGAGCCCATTCGTAAATAACTTAGGGGATAATTTATCTGTTACGTTTACACAGTTCTCAGTTTGCACAGCCCCGAAGTGTAACATTTCTATGGTTCCCAAGCAAAAGGGTGCCTTATCCTCCCCGCTCAGCCTAAGCAATTATTAGTGTTCTCAGACTTAATGAGGTACATCTGCTGAAAGGTGTGGGTGCTTACTCTGGGGTTGCAGATGTTGCACTGCCCGAGATATGTCAGAACATCAGACACACCAGTGGTGAAATGGAAACACTTGCTCACGCTGGTCTGTCCTACCCACAGAAAGGCAGAGAGGCTGTGGGTCCATCCCTGAGCTGATGGTCCCTGCTAACAGGTTTTGGTGAGCCCATGCAGGGTAAACACAGACCAGAGCAAGCTGAAAAGAAGGCAGTTCTTCCACCCAGGATGAGTTCGGCATCTGAAGGGTAGGTAAATATTTCTCTCTTAACTCACGGGCACCTTTATACAAGTCGTAATAATAACACTTGTACAGACGCACATAGATCAGGGGAGGCTGTTGGGTGACAAAGCAAAAGGATAGAAACACCTGAGAAAGGATTTTAAATGCTGTGATGAAGGACTTTGTGGGCTGATAACCTGAAACTAGCCTGATAAAAAAGCCGGACAACCTGCAACTGCTTGTGGGGGAGCAGAGAGCATTTGCTACCTGCTCATCATCATGACATGATAATGTTTTACATTCACAAACTTATCTCCAGTGAGTCCATGGCTGATATAAGTAGTTTTCACTTTGCAGTGTTAAATTACTAATGAAGAAAGTATTAATAACCTCTAAGCAAAGAAGGTTTGCCAGCAGAGCAGAGCTCCAGCAGCTACACAATGGCCCCAGGGATGTAAAACCTTCAAGCCTCATTGAAACAACAGCATGAAAATCTGCTTTTTAAAAAGGGATAGGAAAACTCCATCAGTCAGGATTGCACAGAAGAAAATCTTTCAACCAAAATAGAGCTGGAGGTTCCCATCCTGAACAAATATTTAGTACCATTCACTGAATAAATCCCTTAGCATTAGTTTGAACTCAAAGATGGAAAGTCATAATGTCTCAGTGCTTCACAGTAAGAATTAAATAAACCCCACAACAACCAACAAAAATACACCAAAAAGACACCAAAAAACCCCAAACACAGTATTTTAATTCCTGGTTGTATTTAGCCACTGCAGGGCAGCTCAGTTACAATTGGGATGGAGGTGGTGATGGCTCAAAACTGTCACTGATTTTAGAGAATAACTGTATCTAGAGGCCCTCAGTCATTTCTCAGGGAAAATAATTTGCAAATACAGATACATGTCCCAAGACATAAAAAAACCAAAAAAATCTGTCAAAAGGGGCCTATAGGAAAACTGGAGAGGGACTTTTGACAAGGGCATGTAGTGAGAGGACAAGGGGTACAACTTCAAACTGACAGGAAAGCAGGTTTAGATTACATGTTAGGAAGAAGTTCTTTACTGTGAGGGTGAGTATAGAAGATTTGAATACACATATTTGGTAGTGCAAACAGATGTAAGCCAAGCTGAGATCAGCCCAAACTCCTCTGCTTCCCCAAAGGGCAGGATCATAGCTCAGTTTAGCCCCAGCAGGCACAGACTGCTCTGATGGAGAGCAGTGCCCCCATTCACCCTCTGGCCTCCGCTGACTTGTGGTATGGGGAACAAGGAAGGGGTTTTGATGTGACATAGGAGTGATTTCCTAGAAGACAACAAGATTTGCAGAGCTGCCTGTTGTTTGCAGGAGCACAGGTCTCTCTGTGTCCATGCCAGGGTTTGCAGCAATAAATCACGGGTTCACTTGGATGCATTCCTTATTGCCCGTGGGAGCCCTGTTGCTAAGTCACACAATTATGTCACTGTAGAGCGTCTATGATGTTTTTGTAGTTGGGTTTTTTTGTTCCCCAGCCGACCTTCTGGGCATATAGGTTTCCTTAAGCCAAAATCTTAAATTTCCAGTTGTTTATTAGCTGGATTTTGGTTATTGTCTTACCTGCAGCCTGGACAGGCTGTGAAGACATGTCTGCATATGGTTCTGTGCTGGGTAATTACATCGGTCACATACATCAGAGCTGTTCCCTCTCCTTTTTGGAAAAAAAATAGATAAAATATTATGGGTTTTAGTAGTAATTTATCTATTTCCAGAAATCCTACATCAGTTCCTAGTCATCATTTTAATAAACCGTAACAATAAAAAAACTGAACTTAGATTTAGCTGAGATTAATGGAACAAGTCTCCTTCAACACCTTAAGAAACCCACTAGAAAGCAATTTGTAGTCTGCTTCCTTTCTGCCCAGAGAAGTTATGGATGCCTCATCCCTGGACATGTTCAAGGCCAGGCTGGATGGAACTTTGAGCAACCTGGGCTACTGAAGGTGTCCCTGCCCATGGCAGGGGGGTTGAAACTACATGATCTTTAAGGTCTTTTCCAACCCAAACCATTCTGTGATTCTGGTTTGCAGGATACCACCTCTCTTACCCTGATGGCAAATTTTCTGTTTTTTCTGTGATTACACTGTTTTAAACTCAGAGCCTAAAAAGGTCTGCATGTTTCAATCTCTCCCTGTGCACATAAAGGTTTCAGATTTTTTTTTTTAATTATTTAGATTCCGGTGGAGCATTTTCTTTGTAACTACTACTGCTACACACATTAAACCAGCTCTGAAGTTAAACAGCAATTAGAGCAAATGTTAAGATCATCAGCCACTCAGGTCTATTAAAGCAGAAAACTATTTTTGAGGCAATCCAAGAAACACAACCCAGCCAGCCAACGACAACACACCTTCCTCGTAAAGGCGCAGGTTTTCGTGCAGCCAACGAGCAGCTGCATCTGACCCCTGAGCTCAGAAGAGCCTGAGTGCCAGATAATAATGCAGCTGCAATGTAGATGTATTCTGGGAGCACACTGTGCTTCAGTTTGCTTTCCCAAAAAAGAAGGTGTGTGCGTGGTGTCCTGTGAGTGCATCCAGCCGGCCAGAGAGACGCAAGAGAAACCTGCTTACAAAGAGCAAACTGGAGTCAGACCTGAAACTGTGACAAGATGGTGCAAGCTGGGATCCAGGAGCACATGGACCTCTCTTGCAGAACCAGCTGTCCTCCTCCCATGCAACTTTGGCTTCCACTGAGAGAGAAGATCCTTTTTCTGTCCTATACTGAAGGCAGAGCACATCCTTCATCAGACTGCAGCACTTGCAGGGCAGAATACATTCCTGATTATAAATAGCCACAAATTTCCAATCAATTTACAGATAAGAATGACTTTAAAGAGGTCTTTAAGATTTCTTTCCCCCCACCTTTCTTTATTTAATAAAATAAAAACCCAGTTTAAATTTGTAGGGTGTTTTAATTCACTTTAATTCTCAAATATATCCCAGACAAGAATAAAGGCCACTGCCTAACGTTTATCCCAGTGGCATCTTTCAGGCCATCCTGCAAATATAACCACAACACTCCTGATCATATAGGTTTAACCATATCTCAGCATTTCCTGAGCATTTTAGCACCTGCCTGTAAGTAATTCAAACCATGTCTTTTCAACCCTACCTCTATTTTAAAACTTCTTTAAATTCAGGTATACAAATGTAAATACAATGTGATATTTTACCTATTTATTTCTTTACCTGGGCCCCTGGATTTGCCTCCTGCCTCAGCCAGATCTCTGCCATGATCCTGGCACTTGCTCACCAGCTCCTCAGGATTTAGTCCTACAGTCTGCATCCATCCTCCCCTCTCTTGTTTAATCAACATTTTTTAAAATGCTGATTCTGCAGAGATTTTGCCATTTTTCTCTGAAATGAAACTGTCACATGGAAAGGAGAAGTCATCGGTTGTACCAATAGGTGAGATAAAAAGGATGCAGATTGCAGGGCAAAATAATAAAAACAATAAAAAAAAGACACCAAAATCATCTTTAAAACAGAAGTGAGCAGTATTGGGTAGGGAAGAGCTAAGTACCTTGTTTATATACACCTCAAATGCTTTTCCTTTGTGGAGGAAAAAAAAAAAAGATACCTGGATCTTAATACTCTCATGGGGACATTACAAGATCATTACACTTGGAGACTTTCCATCTTCCCCAGTCCATTAACATCCCATCCCCGTACCTCAAGCAAGATTTCCCTGGAGACATCACCTTCTTTCATCACATCTAATATCTAATAAAGACGTAAGAGAATTTAATAACAGACTGCACAGGGGAGACTTCTGTTCAAACAGCCAAGGTTGCTGCTGATGTGTTGTTACTACAGATGCTGAAAAAGTATAATAGTGACCAGGAGAGTGTGGGGTGTTCAGTTTTGGAGGTCATGCCAGTAAAGCCACTGATCTCACGCCAGCCAGCCCAGAATTTGTATGAAACGAGGTAGAAAAAGCCAGTTTCATCTGATCAAGTCCAGTTCCCCATCACTTGGCTCTACAAATTTACAAAACTCTTTGGAGGGGGGGTGCCTTCTCTGAAGGATCCTGAGACAACACAGCAAGTGAAGGGACCAAAGTCGTCAAAATGAACTTGCACCCATCTTAATCATACTTGCTGAATTTAACAGAATATTCCTGGATTGCTTAAAAAAAATCCCCTGCCCTATTTGATAAACCAGCCCCAAAAGGCACCTGGTTGGTTTCTTACTGGATTAAGTATTTGCATGAAGAGCACAGTGTTTTGTGGCCCCTGTCTCCCAGCCCCCATATTTTTTCCACAGCCCAAATTTTCAGTAATGACCATTGGCTTTTGGTCCTCAAATTGAAAAAACTTGAGAATCTAATTCTTTTTTTTTTTTTTAAATCTGGAGGTGAGCAAGTATTGTCACAGCAGGTCTTGTATAAAACCATCTTAAATGAGAAGCTGGAAAATGAAGGGTGCAAAAATACTACACCACTTCTAAAACTTGTAGTGAGCTAAAATAAGGCACACTGACCTGATGGCTGGGCCTTGAGGTTCTGTGTGGCTTGTTCATGCAGTGCCTGCCAGGTCCTTTGTCATTCAATTGTAGCTCATCTTTTATAAATCCACGTTCAGGTATTCATTATGCAGAGATGTACTAGAGCATTTTCTATAAATGCTTTTGCTGCTGCTGGAGGTGGGTGATCAGCTTCTCTGCGAATTGTTCATGACCCTTCTCAGTCATGTGTGTTTAAACAGAGAAGAGAACAAGCCAAGTATAGACAAATGTTTGGTTGCAAACATTATATATGTACTATGAAGTAAATACAGCTGAGAAATGGAAAATGTCTATTTGCTGAGAGCTGAGCCAGGTACCCGAGGGCAATGTCAACTGTGCCCTCAAGAGTTCACCTCCCAGTTTTGGCACTGATTTTCTGAGGAGGGCATATATGCAAGGAATTGGTGGTAGCTGCATCAAGGTTGTTCGTAAATAAAGAACTCAGGAACCTTTCTCACTAAATCTGTGAATTCAGTTTTTACTACACTAAAAACATCTCAATGTTTTCAACTATTTAACGTAAATTGCCAGATTTCTTGCATGCTTCAAGAGATTCCCTCCAAAATAGAGTAGAGCTGGTATTAATTTCTGAGCTGTTCTTTTTCAGCAAGGTCACTGTATTTTCTCTTGTTCCTTCACAAGATTCCTTCATTCTGGGATCCCCACACTTGGTGTCTTCATCCTGCTTCTGGAGATTTGTCTTCACAGACCTGCTGCATCACCTGCTTGTGTGTCACCCAGTTTTACAGCTCCAGGGAGTCCCCACCGCTTTGGTGCCGGAGCATTGAGCCACAGGGAAGAGGAGGTTTGCAAAGTCCAGAAACAATTTTAGGGAGGAGAAAAGAAATGCTGAGTGTTGGCTACTTGGCAAAGGCTGTGTGTTTGCTGCCGTTGTGGAAAATGCCTGGGAGGCACCATTAACCATTGCTCTTTGCTACGGGCTGGCTTGTGTCCACACCGCCAAGGACCAGCACTCTCTGAAGGGCAGTGGTTACCTTTGTGCTGTGCAGAACTTGGCCTGGGTCTCCTCTGAGCTCCCTGCAGAGCCTCACAGACCCTGGGTCAGTAACTATTGTACTGGGGACTTTTTCTTTAGGCTTGAAATTCTCCAGATGATGAAAGGACTGGGTGGCAGCCTGCCAGCATGATGTTTTTCAGCAGGGTGTGAAGGTATTTTGGGTTCTACAGTGCAGCATGGAGGTTGGTGGGCACAAGGACTCCTGGGATTGCTGGAGGACTGTCCAGAGTAGAGTCTGGTCCAGCTCATGCCAGGTTCTTCTGTCTGGGCAATGCTGGAAAAAATCCCTGTCAGTCGTGTCAAGGTTTCTCCTTGGGAGAAACCAGTTGGTTTGCTCCAGAGCGGAGACAGGAGGGAGCTCATATGCATGCCACGGAGACAGCCGGTGAGCAGAGCCTGGGGGGAAACGGAGGCATCCAAATTGGCTGGGCAGACAAAAGGAGCTTTCATACCCCCACCGTGGTCTCACGGAGTGAGACGTTAAACACAGAACAGGCAATGCAATTTTTCCTCACCATCACCCGCAGGATCGGCAGCTGGTCCCTCACCGCTCGCCCGCCACTGTCACAGCCTGGAGGTGACTCTGGCACGTGCTTTTTCAGCCACCATGAGCTCCTAGAGCTCTGCCAGATGAGGACAGTCTTTGTGCCTTGGTTCTGCAATTTTTAAAGGTTAAAGTGACTAAACAGCAATTCTGTGTCGTTTTCAATTGCCCTAGCCTTTGATTTTGGGCCTGCGTAGGGGTTTAGGCTTCGTTTTAACTTGAAGAGGTAAGATACATGAAACACTCGCATAAAACCAAATTAAACAGCACACAACTGGTGGATTTCAGTATCTCCCCCATCCCATTTACAGTCCATGTTTTCAGTCATGCAGCTCTAGCTGAAAGCAGTATGACATTTTTCTCTATCATACGTCGTCTATTTACAGCAATACATGAAAATGTTTACCTTAAAATATAAATGTAATTACACAAACGTATAATTACAGATATGACTGTACCTCTTTGAGCCACCTCGAATTATAGTTTCAAATTATAACAATAAAAAAGGATCAAATTAATGACCTTGATTAATTTCATTACAGAGCGGAGCGAACGCCGCTCGGCACAGGGTAAGATTACTCTGCCTGACCTCATTTCATCCGTCCTCTTCCCCTGCAACAGAAGAGCGCCCGATGGCACATCAGGTGAGCCATTCCTCCCAAAGACGTTGCTAAGCAATCAGCTGCAGGGTTATAAATGTTGAGTGCTTGATATACAGCGCATGGGGGTAGAGATTAACTATTTTTTTTTTTTCTTTCCAGGTATTAAGGGAACTAGGGTGGTTCACCTGAGCTGCATTGAAATAGTTTGGAATCAGAAATGAACCCGGATTTGAAGCAGCCTTCGGTGTTTGTGTACAGACTGAACTGATTTATCGTGTGTGCTATGTGCTGAGTTGCAAAACCTTGCTGTATTAGTGATTTAAAAGGAGGAACAATTTGATTTGTCATTACTAATAGGGATGTAACTAAATTAGTCTCCCACATACTTTATGCTGATGAGGTCATGCTTAGATTTCCCTTTGTAGATTTACATTCTCACTAGCTTTAATCACAGCTAAGAAACATATTGTATGAGTAATACTATTATGAAATACTGAAGTATTTTCAGAGGGGTTTAGAAACCCAAGAAAACCACGGAAGTAAAAAATCAAAGGTAAGCTTTAATATTCAGCCCTATGTTGTACATTTGATTAAATATTAATTCACAGCAATGTGTTGGGTACTTACAACCAAGCTCTCTTGACCCATTTGAAATGCACGGTCACGTATATAAACTTGGCATTTGAAAAAGGACAGGTCAACTCTGTAGATCCCACTTAAATCTTTTCTACAGTTCTTGCTTAATTAGAGGTCTCACTCTACCCTTACAAGTTATTGACTTGTGGAGTTAGGAAAATAATGCTGCAAGATAGATATGCAGGCCTTGAAAAGGTACAGAGTCTCTCTGTAATAAGGTGTTTTTTCTTTTAGAGGTTTGTTTTTTTGCTTTTTTTTTTTTTTTTTTTTAGCAAAACAGCATGAAATGAAAGGAAGACAATGAAATTCTGGATTGTTCAAAGAATTTCACTTTTACTACGAGAAGCAGAACTGATGTCTGGATGGGAACATTAGGAATTGGGCTGCTTTCTAGTTAAAACGGGGAAAAAAGGAAAAGCTGCTATGTAGAGAAGCTTCCTTGAACTACTTAGCAGGGTACAATGTGAGAAAAGAATCAGGAGGCTCCTTGTGCAAGCTGGGAAACTGAAAAATCCAAACTACAGCAAGACATCTCAGCGTTTGTCTTCATCAGTGAACCTGGGAGTAGATGGTACAGGTTAGCAGAGTGCTGCCTCTTCTTCTGCCCTGCAGCTTCTCAGATGGGGCATTACATCCTCGACCATGGCAGATGCACCCACAACTACCAGTGAGTAATTTGCTACTGTCAGCCCTGCTCTGACCACCACATAAATTCAGCACTGGGATGGAGCCACCTTTTCCCCATCCACAGTCAGTCCTCGATTCCAGCATCTTCCACTGAAATTTCTTGAAGGTTTTTGTTTGTGTGAAACTGTTACTAGCATTTCATTTGGTATCAGAGCTTTGATCTCCCCACTTAAATGCCACATTAATGCAGAGCTCCCTTGGGTGCATGAGTTCACAGTATGAGTTAACCTCTTCTGCTGGAAGTCTCAAATATGATTTAGAAATAATTCTGTGCATTGTGACAGAAACAAAAACTCATCCTTAATTAAAAGTATAAATAAAGGAACTTCTCTCCTTAGGCTAACCCAGATTCAGACAGCAGCTTTGTGCTGCTTTTTCACTGCATTAAAGCAAAATTTCAAATTCTGCCTGCTTGGCCTACAGGTCTCATTTCTGGTCAGAAAGCAGAGCATTTTCCTGAATACCATTAAGCACCTGTGAGCAATAAGCTAGCTAGACCCACAAAACGTTTAGATTTTTATCCTTCTTCTGGGAATAGAAACTGAGCTGCAAATTTTGGGAACACCCAAGTTTCATTACTGCTGTCAACTTGTAAGTGGTTTATTGCTATTTTAAACCCCTTTAAAAAGCCCCTCAAGGTGCTGTTGATTTGATCCACAAAGGGATCAAGCTCAAATTTTGCAAAGAGCCTCTCAGTTGCTACCCACAGATTTTTGACTTCTTACCAAGAATGGGCTTGTGGGTGCCCAACCACGTGAATGCTGATGGACCAGAGCTGCCTGCAGCCTGAGCTTTCCACCTCTCTCCCCAGTAGCTGTCAGGGGTGCCCAAGGACAAAAACAGGTAGAGAGTGACTTTACCATCCAGGGCCAGAAGGCAGCTTTTTGATGATGGTGGCAGTCACTTCCATGCAAGAAGTCTACACTTCTTGGTGGTGGTGGATTGTTTTTTTTTTTTTACCTAATTACATTTTTATGTTATATTTCCAGGTTCTGATCTGTACCCAGACCATTGAATGCTGCAATGACTAAGGCCTGTGCTTGGTTTCATGCTCATCTTCCTACCCCCATGATTCTTGTCAGCTTGGTCCTGGGCAGGACTGAGGCTGCTGTGGAGGCTGCAGGGTCAATCCTACAATCCTTCACCGCTGCCTGTGAGCTGGCAGAGCCCAAAGCCCACATCTTCTGGTTTAGGAGGACTCCTGCAGGTGCTGGACCATTGTACAAAAGCAGGAGCATCACCACTAGCACACCCAGCACTGTACTACCACCGTGCTAAGGTGGACTGAATCCCAAGTTAATTCCACTACGAATATTTCCTTACCATCTCAAGGGAAAAACAAACCCCTGTTTAGAGTGGACAGGGCTGCCACCTGGAGGCACCCCAGTTTTCCTACATAGTCAGTGGAGAGAAGGAAGTGCCTGTGTGAGGTGACTGCGGCTCCAGAGACGTCTGACCGGTCCCGTTGGACTTTTATGCAGCCGGGAGATGGCAATTTTGGCACCTTGGTTAAGCAAAGGCTCTATGCTAGAGGCCTCTTTGGGGTTAAGGATTTAATCAAGAAGAACAGTGGTTATTTAGTCCTAAACTCAGCCAGAGCACTCTCAAGGGTTTTCTCTCCAAGGCCAGGTTCAGGCAGGACCCAAACTCCCAGCTCCCCACTGATGTAACAAATAAACAAGGACCTAAAGCACTTCCGTCTTCACCAGCTACCTTGGGCACCTCACAAACCCTCTCATCCCTCACTGATCCTCTCCGGTCAGTACCAGACTGTGTTTTCCTTTCCAGCACGACTCTTGCAGCTGTCTCGGTGTTTCCCAGGGGTTCCCGTGAGGACGGGCAGGGAGCACAGCGGGGTTGCGACAGGGCTTGTGGCACAGCGGTGCCGCGTCAGAGCCCCACGTCGGGCGGTTTGAGCAAGAGGAAACAGCCTCGAAAACGTCAAACTGGGCAGATTTCCTGAGAAGTCAGGGGCAAGGCAGAAAAGAAAGAGGCAACCAAGTACCCAGAAATTTGCCTCATCAGCATATAATGACTTCCAGCTCACACCCCCTCTCCTGCCCAGGCTGGGGGATGATTAAGTTTTGCCGTGCACAGAGCAGCTCTCTCTCTCTTTTTTTTTTTTTTTTTTTTGCATGACGTTCCAGCAGAGCAGGGAGGTGGAAGGGAACTGTGGTGGGGCTTGCTGCTCCTGCCACCTCACTTGGCGTGGTGGCCGGGGTGTTTTCTCCACCTCTGTGACCACGGGAGGGTCAAGCAAAGGAGGAAGCCTCCCAGGAGAACACAGGAGTTCTGCGACAGGAACGAGGGAGAACACAGGAGGTCTGCGACAGGAATGAGAAACCCTTCAAACATTCATGTCCCACCAGAAATTCGCCATTAGACTCTGCCGTTCAAGGGGCATCACTGGGAGATGCACCTGTGCAGCAAAGGCTGTTCCCACAGAAATGTGGCTCTGAGGGTCATTTTTATTTCCTAAATAATTTATGTAGAGAAAAGGCAAGTGGGAGTGTGGGATTTCCAGGGTTCATGGAAACACCACCATTTTTGTTTCATGTGCAACATTGGGAAGATGGAGCCTGATACTTTCACACTTTCTGGGCTGTGCCTGACCCCATAGGTGACATTTTGGGCACTGTCTGTAAAGAGATGCTCCAAATGAGCAGAGGTGCAGCAAGCCATCACCTTGCAAATGAGTGGTCACTTCTTTGTTTGCCCAAAGAGAAGATTTATTCCCCCATTCCCAGAATATTGATGAGTACAGGTTTTCCCTCAAATCTCACAGTTAACATGACTCCACAGGGACCCATTCCCAGAGGAGAGGCTGTTTGAACCCCTCTCCTAAGACTCTTACAGCAGGAGGCCTGAGGTAGATCCCCATGATGTTAGCAAAAAATGGGGGGGAGGGTTGTGGAAAGCATTCCCCAAACCTGCCTAATTTTCATTTTCCAATATAAATTATTAAGGACATGAATTTATAGGCAGCCATCAAGTAAATTCACTAAACTGGTTATGGTCTCAAATGTGATTATTTTACTTGCCTTACACAGAGCAAATCTTACCTTTCATCACCCCTGCCCCTTGCCTTGCTCCTAGTTTTGTTGACTCTGGTTTCTACAACCTTGTGAAATTTTCCCTCTCCCCAGGTGGGTGTCCTCAGTTTGACCTTGCTTTCCTATTTAATATAGGCATCAGACTGACTCCTGCTGATCTGTGTTTAGGGTCCTCAACTGCCCCACAAGGTTCATTGGTTCCAGTTCAGCTCTTGATCTCCACATTAATTTTTCAACATGAAAGCATAGAACACAAGAAGCAGAAGCTTTGGCAAAGAGATTCTCTCCATCTCAGCCTCAGCTCAAGGTGACAGCATTCCCCATCCCCTGGAAATGAAAGGTAGGACCATATTGCACCACAGAGCATTAAAGAGTGCGCTTTGCCCACCAAAACATCCTTTCCAGCTGCTACTTCACTCCTGTCTTAATGTACATTCCTATGTGCACAGTTGTGCTGTGCAGTAATCTTACATAGAGCCTTTAAGGCACAGTTCTTCCCATCTGTCCCAGGGCTTATGCAGCATCTCCACTGCTCGTGCTGGTGGTACAGCTATTGTGCAAACACACACCTCTTCCTCGCTCACCTCAACACACAGTCCTGTCTCACACCCAGCAGCTGTATCTCTATGCCCACCAGCAGAGTAGATCACTGCCAGCAGGATTTTATCCCCTTATGTTCAAAGATTGTTACAGTACAAAACTAATTTTCTCCAGTTTGCTTGAAAACATTTCTTAAAAATTATTATTTCATATAATTTGTGGCTCGCTCCTCACAGCTCAGCTCCAGCATCTCCCTGGGCCTGGTTCCTCCCCTGTCACTGCTGAGCACTGTCTTTGCAGTTGGGGTCTTAGTGCTAAAGAAGAGGCAGTTTTATATTCCCTTTCCACCTCTCTGAAGATGGAAGATTATGGAGGTATACAGACACACAGGGATTTGAAAAGCAAATATCAAAAGAAACCTTATTCTGAAATATATTTACTGAGTCCTTCTTTTAAAAGGAATGAAGATTTTCCATCCCATAAGACCTTTCATTCAGCACAGACTGGTAGCAGTCCTCCAAGGAGAAATCAGAACGTAAATGGCAAAATAAATCATATTTCTCCATTCAAAATAGGTCAAAGATAAGGAAGTTATCCTTCATCACATCCATGCAGTAAAGGCAGGTGCCCAGCCAGTGCAGACCAGTATGTTCAAAGGATGGTTGTGTCATTTAACTTGGCTGATCTGGAGGTTTAGCAATTTCTCAGCAAAGGCAGTCATTTCCATAAAATAACATAAAACAGTAAAAGAAAAGGTGTAATTTTATTTCTGGAATAAAGTAATGCTGTCAAAACCACCCCACTGGGTTTTGTTGAGAGACAACTCCTTCATCCTTTCAGTGCACTGTGGGGTCCCTGGGGTGATACAGCCACATCAGGACAGCACTGTGGGGCAATAACCCTCAAGCTATTCAAACTCTCCAGAGCAGGGGTTTTAACAGGCAGTTTTCTACCAATTTTATCATAGTCATACCTATAGGTGTTATGAAAACCAGTGTGAAAATGTCCTTCATAGGTTGCTGCCAGCCTAGCCCATACTCATTGCCCTGGCATTGCCCTTGCAGAGAGTGGGCTTGCTGCTCTGGGTTTTGAAGGGCAGGAGGAAGAGGGGATGCTCTCCCAGATGTGAGCTGGAGATGTACTTCAGAAAGGGCAGCTGCACTGGCCTTCAAATAGTTTTCTCTTTTTAAATAACACATCAAGATACTTTTTTTTCATCTCTGTCCCCATTTTCACAAGAAATCCCAGTGTAATTTCCATGCTAATCAGATGAAAGCTTGCAAAATACATTTTCTTCAAGATACAGGGGAATGTATTAAGTTAACTCCAGGTGACCTGTGACTCTGACAGTGACACACACAGTTTAAATCCATGCAAATGAAAACCTTGCCCATGCCACAGGCAAATACTTTGCTTTCCCCATGCTGCTCGCATGGAGCTGGAAATGTTCGATGAGTGAAGTCTTAGTGATGCATTTCAGCAATAATTCATATGTTATACATAATTTAGGACCTCACTGCAGTCCCCCTGTAACACGCGTTGTACAGTGTGTACACACAGGGCCAGACGGCAGCTTTAAGGAGGCTCCAGGCATAATCCACAGTAAGAAGAAGTTTGATCCATCTCCAATTTGCACCTGCCAGATCATGAAGGGAGCTAATTGGATTAAAATATTGTAATTATCATTTCATTTACATGCAGTAAAACCTTAGGGAAACATTTTAAATGGCAGAAAATTTGAGGATGTAGTCTCTGAAGTCTGCTTCTTAAAAGCCTAATGCTCTCTCCCTTCTTCATTGCCTGAGACTAGAGTTTTATTCCCAGGAAAAGGTGAGTTTGATAAGCAGCTGATGTAGTGCGCAGACCACAAAGCCCTGCTTGGTTTGATCACAGTCATATTTATCAAGGCTACTTGGATGCCTTTGATATCAGCAGTCCCCAGTGACTCTCCCTGCGGCCCTCACCCACGAAAAATTAGCTTTAAAACATCTGTAAAGAACCTGACTTTCGAGTTCAACAGACATCCGTTTGCAGGGGTGGCTACGAGTTGAGAGAAGGAGCAGAAAAAACCTTTCTTGGGGTATAGTAGCAGCTCCCTCTTCTTCCCCACAGGGAGACAATCCTGTGTTTTGGGGCCAAGAAGCTGTCCCTGAATGCCCCAAGGGAGGGTTAAACCAGGAGCAGAACCTGACCCCACAGACCTACCTCGCAATTGGAACATGAGCCCTCAGATGGGGTTGGAATACTACCTGCCTCTTGGTGCATCTCCCAGGAGGGTGTCCAGCAGGTCTTTGGCAGCCCAACCCTGCCATGCCCTTGGAAGCAGCAGGGAGCAGGGATGATGTGCTGCATCTGTACTGGTGCCTGTCACCAAGGAGCAGGAGACTACACACACACAGTGCGACGCAGTTTCGGAGCCTAATGAAGCGGAATACAAGAAAGGCCAAAAAGAACCCAAAGCCACATCTCCTCACACCTACTGGGTGCAGTGCTCTTTAGGGGACATAACTTTGTGTGGGGCAGCAGATTTGCTTGGTAGATTTACAAACCAGAGCTGGGCTGTCCCCACTCCTGCATCATTTGGATACCTCAGCCTGGATCAAGTGTGAAGCCACTGTCATCCGGGTGCCCAATGGAAAGTTCTGTGTCAGAATACGTCCAGTTAACTTCTGTGTTTCTTCCGTGACACTGATTCAGGAATAAACAGTCACAGCCCTGATGAGAAATAGCATAGAATGTTGCAATGCCCTTGTTCTCACAATAGCCTCAGGGTCTGCCCTAGTCTCCTGTGAAGCTGATATGGAGCTACTGATAGAGAGCAACTTCAAGCCTCGCTGAGCAGCCAGGCCTAAGCATGTGGAATTGTATGTGCTCATCAAGAGCAGAAAGGTGGCAACAGAAGAACAAATATTACCCTTAAGAGGGGGGGAAAAATGGAAGGAAACTCCATTTTAGGGAATGTATTAACCGTTTACATGAGGCCACGAAGCTTTGAGAAGTCTAGTCTGTAACTCAGGCCCTGCTCATGCCAGTGATGAAGCACAGGAGCTCACGAGGGCAGCTTTAGTAGCTGCCTCAGCACCTTGCATGGCTGTTGGCAGCCCAGAGCCTAGACTGACACACTTACCTGGTTTCTTTTTTGGGACAGTCAACTCGATACACAATACATGATTTTCAAAGGGCAAGCACCCCACCCAGTCTGGAAACTGGAGACTTTGTAAGACCTGTCCCATTAGACAGGCAAAAATCAATGCCTACTTAGTCATTAGCCATTCTGGAAACCTCCGCCTTGGTGAGTCAGCCTGGCATACCTGGCAAGCTGGAAGGGAATCCGGTTTTAGGAATATTTTCTGTTTCTGCCACCCCAAAGTTTCCAACTTGAGCTGCACAGGCAGCAGCCGACTTCTCCGGGAAACTACCCAGCTGGGAATATGGCATGAAACTCATTTCTGGTCTCACCACATCACATCTAATGCATCTAAAAAATATGTAGCCGAGGAGTTCCCTCTCTCCAGAAACAGAACAAACACACAAAAGTATCACCAAAGCAAATTATTGGATGATGTCCTGGTAAATGCACAAGCCCAAGGGAGAAGGATAAGAGTCTGAAAAGTAGAATTTGCTATTACCCATTTTTTGGAGAGACATCTCCAAGAAGGGCAGCACCAAGGGTAGTTGTACAGAAACACAGCTGGATCAGAAACAACACTGCCATTCATGCAGTTCCTCCGAGGTTCAAATCAGTTGTGACAGTTCTAGCCTGGATTTTTATTCTCTACCTGGTCATCCCAGAAAATCATCATGTCTGCCTATTTCCAACAGGCACAGCCTGCTATGGACTGTAACAGAGAGCTAAGCAGCGTTGTTGTTGTTACCAGAACAGCCACAACTGCTGTGAATGTATACAATGTGTAAAGATAAAGCGGGTCAATGGAAACCCAACTTTCCACATTAAGCTGTCAAATGCGAGCTAATCATGACTTGTAACCATTGCATTTCTGTGAAACAAGGGGTGTGGCCTTGGTGCTTTGGAGAGGAGCACAGACCATCAGCACAACTGTCACCTGAGTTTCCTTTAGACACAAATGGAAGTGCCCATTTCCATAGTACACGAGCTTCTGATTGCCCAGGAGAGCTGCTCAGGTAAACACCAAAGCATATGAGCAAGCTGACAAAACCCTGGAAGTCAGGGGATCTCAGCACAACAGAGCTCTCCCAGTTCTGTGCAGTGTCACCACATTGGACCACTCAGCGGCAGAACTGGCTGGGAACTATGGTTTGTCCAGTTCTCCCTGATCATGGATGGCTGCAGAGCCCAAGGCTGTAAAACTCCAATGCAATGTCATTCTCGAGATACCAGCAGCAGTGGTGGTGGTCTCCTGAGCGTTGCACTCACAGGATACAATTACTATAAGGCAGCATCTGAGTTTTATGCCATGACGAGGTTTCCTCCACTGCTGTCTACAGAGAGCTACACTGCCCTACGACAATCTCTACCGCATCAAGAGACCATTTATTCACAGATGGGATGATGCTGTGCAGGTCAGGACTTCTTGGCATGTGTTGCTTTGCCTCCCCAGTGACACAAACCTGCCTGCTGTGCTGGCTGCCAGGGACACTTGAACAACTCTTCACAACATTAAGTCTTCAGCGCTGCTCAGAAGCAACCCAGCTCTTCTCTTTGTGCTGTAATGTAGCTCAGTGGTGCCTTTTTTGTTTGTTTTTAGCAATCCATAGCGTATCTTGTCAATGAAACTTTCCCACCTCCTCTCCTTAGACAGATTCCCAGCAAATTGCTTCCCCAACGAGGTGCATTTATATGATCACCCCTGAAAAGCATCTTACTCTTTTGATGGGACAAGAAAAGGAGGTGGCATGCAACTGGGACATGAAAAGGATATTCTTTAGCATAGTAAGGAAAACATGACTGCTAGAACAAGACTTATCTCAGGTTCCTTCTAGGGGTATGCCCAACTCCGAGCAGCATCAGATTCCTGCTATTTCCAAGGGGAGACCTGCAGGAGAATGAAAAAGGGACATAGGTGGCCAGCCCTGGTCGTCTGTGCTTCCAGAAGGACACAGACATGATGAGAGAGCTGCTGTCTGCCACCCCACAGAGGAATTTTGCCTGTGGTGTGAACTGTCTGCCTGAGCGCTGTGGAACAGATCACTCAAGGTTAAATTGGATTAAACTGTTACAGCTCCACTTTCCCATGTGTGGTTTAAATTTAAACGCTATAAATTTCATGGTGAGTTATTAAAACCTTCTTGGCAAGGAAAACTCATCTCTCAAAGAAAGAAATTTTTCTCCAAGTTTGCAAACCCAGAGGGAGGCTTTAAGTCAAGTTCACAGTGAGATTTCCAAGTGGAGGGGAAGGAAGAGCTGAGGTGTTTAATCAGTGGCGTGCGGGAGCCCTGCGGAGCAGTCTGGCCCTGCTCTGCCATGTCAGCTGCTCACCGGGTTTTCATGGTCCCACGTTGGTCCCAAGTGTTGTGCCTGGTGGCACAGATGCTTCTGGAGCAGAAGCCGAGCTCTGCGCCGTATGGCACATTCAGAGACAGCAGGACATTCTGGGCTGGATGGAAAATTTTTGTAAATACTTGTCAGCATAAATTAACAAACAAGCCTTGGGAGACCTGGGAATGTCATTCTTCCGAGAAGTCCCATCCTGCCAGTTTCTCCTGGTATCACCCAGCCATGCGGAGGTGTTTTTACGGGATGGGTGTAAAATGCCTCACTGAGTTTGGGTAGAAACTATGCAAAGATGATCACAAGTATCATGCACAGGGATGGACAGTTCTGCATGGCTACTGCTCCTTGCTGGGCCAGGGAAGCCCCCCAGGAGAAACCTCTTGCCCTACTGCTCCCTGAAGGTGTTTACCAAAAACCATGAGGCAGACCCTAGCAAGTGCAGGAAGAGAAACCTGTAGGGAAAACAGCCCTAGACCAATAGTTTGTGGCAGGGCAGCAGAAAAACAGAGCTTCCTCCTGCTTCCCACTCCAAGGGAGGACATTAAACACAGCCCTGTCAAGGGCAGCACAGCAGACACACTTCTGCACTCTCCAGACTCTATGTTAAGCCTCAGAGGACTGAAATGCAAACCACTCAGAGCTGGTTTCTGTTCTCAGCTGTCACACCACAGGAGCAGCACCGGCTCAAGCTGTCCCGGTCCACATGCTTCTGACACTTGCCTTGGATGTGCTGCTGCAGGAGCAGATGTTCACAAGCCGCTCGGGTCTTTCCAGTGGCTGAGTAGATTTTTCAGCCCGAAGCCTCCAGCAGGCTCCCACATCAGCCCAGGTGGGCACAGCTGTCATCTTTGATAAGGTGAACCACAAAGCTCTTGCCCTCACCCTTATGCAGCCAGAAAAGGGATGAGGCAGCCCCACGTGCCGCTGGCTCCGCGCACAGCCAGGCCATGGACACATAAAAGCATCGCTTTGGGCACTGAGACTTGCCTGTACAACCTCAACTACTGAGCTCCATTTCAAGACTTCTCGAGAATGGGAAAACACCAAACCACCTCTCATATCTAGCTGCAATTCCAAGGGGATCTGGAGGCCTGGCTGCTTATGGGGCTTGCTGCTGTTTCCGTATTAAATGCCACAGGTAGCACTTGGAGCAGGGCAGACAGTGCTGGAGCCCCGGCCGGTGGAGAGGCACCCACTCGACATCCACTCGTGTGTGCACGGCCTCAGGGGCTTCAGGAGGACCCAGGCGGAGGCTGAGCTCTGTCAGGCACTGACAGCCCGGCGCTGAGCCAGCCGGGAGTGATCAGGGCATCAGAACAGGCCAGTGCCTGAATACTCCCAAGAGAAGAAGAGGGTTGGATGTTTTGGTGGGTAGTGGTTTTTTTTGTTTGTTTAGTTGGTTGTTGGGTTGTTTTTGGTTTTTTTTTGTTTTGTTTTGTTTTTAATAGGGCTGCAACGGGCTGGCAGCTGCAACATTTGGGAAATGTCCTTGTGTCTCCCGCATCCCCGGGGCCGCTCCCCCCCGCTCCGCACTGCTCCCGGCGGCCGCACGGGGTCACACCGAGACTGCGCCTCGCCCGCCCGGGCCAGCGGCAGCCGCTGCTTCCAGGGCCAAATCCACCACCTCCGGGAGCGACGGAGCCGCGGGATGCGGCCGGGAGCGGTGCCTGAGCACGGGGGACAAGCGTCGCTGGGTTCTGTCCCAGAGGGGCTGGACATGAAAACCCGAATTGCTGCTCTTACCCCACCCAGGGGAGCTACTCCCTCCCCGCCAGGCTCGGCGGCTTCACGCTGCAGCTCGTGGGCTCCTACGGGTTCACGGAGCACTGAAAATGTTATAGACCTTCTCGCTCGAGGCGGGAGCGCAGCGGAGCCGGGACCTCCCCCGGTGCCATCCCGGCGGTCCCGGGGCTCCCAGGCGCTGGCACTGTCGCCAGACCCCGCCACCAGCAGTGCCAGCTGTCCGCAGCCGCGCCGGTGACGGGGCTCCAGGAGGAGAGCGTGATCCCTGCTAGTCTGCCAGGTGGGAAAGCTTTCAGCACTTGAACCGCTTACATTTGACCCAAATATTGCGCTGTACATTGGCTTTAACGCTCCTGCGTGACAGCTAAGCAGGGGACGGAAGGACTCGGTACTCAACACCCCCCCCCACAACACAATCGGCTTCCACGCAGCTCAAGCACTTGACCTAAAAGTCTAATGACTCGGCACAGCCAGACCCCGGTGCTGTGACAGCAGGTAGAGCAGCCTGGTTTGTGGAAGCGCTGTCTGCTCCCTGCCCCGTGCTGCCGGGACATTCAAGGAGGAGAAATGACGATTTGTCAAGAAGAATTGGAAAGAATAGCTTTGCTGCATTTTAAATATGAGATGTTTGTTTTGCTGCAAGATGACTGTTGGATGCCAGGACAGGCCTTAAAAATACTCAGTGGTCCCAATGGAGAAACTACAAAAGAAACAGAAGTAAGACTGGTAGCTGTTGGATGCCATGCAGGAGCAGCTCATGCCCCAGCAGAGCAGGGGGACACAGGGCTGTGGGTGAAGGTGGTAAAGAAGGGAAATATTTTAGCACGTGGCAGACTTGGAAGGGCTCGTGCAGATCAGTCACGGCAGAGCAGAGCCTCTGCACACCCAAACACCCGGGAACAGCGAGAAGCCGGGATGGGAATCACACCCCGCAGCAATAACACACTGACTCGGCAGCACAACCACTGCTCCCGCGGGTCCAGGGCCACCCGAGCGCGGTGCTGTGCCAGCAGCTCCGGTGCTCACAGTCCCCAGGAGGAGCCCACGCTGACACCTCTCCTGCTGCAAATCGCTGCACACAACATTTAGCACAGAGGGCTGGTGAAACGGGGAGATAAAACATGCGTTTGGAAAGAACAAAACAATCCAGCAAGGGAGCTGGGAAAGCTGAGCGGCCTGGGAATTGGCTGATGGCTCGGATGTGCTTTTCACAGCCTGGGATCCGTGGGGCAAGCCTCTAGGATGCTTCCCTGAGCAGCTGGGCAGAGCCGGCAATTACTGAGTGCAATTAACTGCTTCATTACCACCTAAGCAAAACAAAACAATCAATCTCTGCTTTGTTTACCCAGAGAAGAGGCTGATGTCAAGACACAAACATCATATTCCAGACTGCAGCCGTGACCCACACCCTCCAGCCTGGCACGGTGACTCTGCTCGCCAGACGCTCCCTGAGAGCAGATTTTAGATATCCCCTGCTATTTCAGGTGTGCTGATACCACACCAGTGAGCCAGTGCTCAGCACCCCCATGAGCTGAGCTGCCCCATGGTGTTGATAAATACCTGCTGAGATGGAGCTGTAGGCCCAGATGGGAATGATGGAGATGAGAGCAGAATTTAGTCTTCTGAGGTCCACCTTGACCACTGGTGCCTGTGCTTGATGCATTCAGCAGGTCTGGGATGTTTAAACAAGCCAAATGAAGCCCAGAGAATGGTTTTACGATGAGGACAACCTGCCAAAGGGAAAGGGAACCTAGGAGACACCAATCACTTTCAGAGAACCAGGAAAAACTGTGATTTTCAAGCTGAAGCCCAGAGCCACCCCAAGCCTCAGTTTACATGGCACAACACCCTTTTACAACAGCACAGACATTTCCCACAAGCTCTCTTCTTCCCACCAGACACATCTCTAGATAAGGCTCCAGGTGACAGGCAGGGAGAAAAAGGT
The DNA here is from genome assembly GCF_003945725.1 of Corapipo altera. NCBI lineage: Eukaryota > Metazoa > Chordata > Aves > Passeriformes > Pipridae > Corapipo > Corapipo altera. The sequence goes on from NW_020884947.1 coordinate 2,816,379, forward strand.
CCCCTGCCACGCAGGAGGAACAGGGACGACTGACTCTTGAGATCCACGGTTAAGCTTCAAAGGGTCACTAAAACATCAGAGTCTGGAGACTTCAGCATCTCTAAAACCTTTAGTCTACTGACAATATTAAAGCCTGAGTACAGTAAAAAGAACTGCACTTAACTCTGTGATGAGGTATAAGTGATCTGTGAAAGGGATTATTCATGGATGTTTGAAATAGCAGGACAGGACAATCCGATCTTGTGTCCCTGAGTATTTTAATAAGCTCTTCTGTAGGATGGAGATAACATCCCTACAGCAGTGTGATGGCACGTCAGCATGCTGGTACTGTGGTTAGCAGGGAAATATCAGGGGCACTGTGCATTGTGCAGGGTTGAGGATGGAGTTACTGTACAAAATCCTACAGACTACACTGTGGCAGTGTTGCAATGCCATTGCTCTGGGGATGCCCAACAAATGCTCACAACAGTCCCTTCATCCTGAACGTGTCTGAAGGGATGGACTGGGACAGGGACTCGGCAGAAGCAGCAGAGGGGCCAACAGCCCTTTGTCATGCTCGGGCAGAGGAATGGCCTAGCTCGCCCCTCCAGTCCTTCATGGCTGATGTGCTCTGCTGGGCAAGAATATGAATAAATCCCTTTGGTGTAAGATATTTACTTACATCTTCTGTTGTACCTGCACTGTCCACACAGGGTTGGCCACTGTGTTCCATGCCTGCTCCTCAGGCAAACAAGCTCCCTGCTCTGTGGCCAGCAGTTGTGAAGGAAAACAAAGCAGAAGGATCATTTCTTTTCTAGATGCAGGTAGGGTTTGGGAAAACAGTGATTCTACATGCCCAGCCCTGCTCAGTGTCCACCCGTGGCACACTGATGGTACCCACAGCCCAGCTGGGCCGGGTGCGGGAGCGATGCTTTCAGCATGACACCAGTGTTGCTGGTGGAAATCAGTGCTGCAGGAAATCACAGCCAGCTCACAAGGGCAGGAGAACTGCTGCTGGAAATCTGGGAAGTTATTCCTTTAGCTGATTATAAACCGCACATTGGGAGACTTTTGTGGTCGGGGATTTTCCTCCCCCTCCATTAGACACTGGGCTCCTAAATGGCAGCACATTCCTCCCTGTTCCCTCTTCCTTGTGTTTAATCTGTTACTTTTCTTTCCCTGCTGCTTGTAACAGTCCAACATCAGTGTGACTCCAGCCCTGTTGTAGGATTAACTCCAGGGTGAACTGGGAAGTTGGAGAGTGCTGAGTGGCTTCCTGTATCCCACCTGCACATCAGCCCACAGAGAAATCCCTCTTCTTGGTAATTCCTGAATCCATTAATAAGCTTGAGACCACCAGGACCCTGACCTCTGGTGCAGGACAGCCCCACTGAGTGCTCACCTCTGCCTTAGTCCCAGCATGGGTGGCTGAACTGCTGTGCCTGCAGGGAGCATCTGATGTGGTGTTAGAAATACTTGTGATCGTAGGTAGAGAGTCCATCACAGCTCTTAGCTCACTGTTCAATGGCTGGTTATCCACAGGAGAATTAGCCTCTTCTTTCTTATGTGCATTTGTTCAAGCTGGCTCAACTGCTGGTTCCTCTCAGAGCCCTGCCAGGTGGGCAGAGGAGCCCAGTTTAGCAGACATGTGCACCCAGTGTGGGCATTTACAGGGTACTGATGGGGTCTGTAATTAGTCTTCTCTTTAACACATTCAGGAGATGGTAAGTCCAGAGATTTCCAATCCCTTAGTCACCTCCCATGGCTTTTCCCTCACAGCGAAACACGCCAGAAGCACTTTTAGCAGGATGCTCGCTCAACACCTTCCCCCATTCAGCTGCATCTTCCCTTTTGCCAGGTGCTTAAGCCCTTTTATAAATATCACAAATAAATGCAACCCTGCAGAGGCTGCTGGAGCTGCCAGCACTGAGCCCCAGCAGCACAAGAGCACAGAGCAGCCAAGAAGATATGATTTGGCAAGAGCCAACTTCCTCTGGCAGCTAATGATGTGACAACATCTGAACCTTGGGAAGACACTGGAAAGCCTCCAGGAGTGGCACACGGGGCAGAGGGTTTTATCACACAGCACTGGTGTTCTCGATGGCTTCTGAGCAGTTTGTTCTCAGAGGAAGCACTTTTGTAATTGCTTGATTTGGGGTTAACTTTTTTTTTTCTATTTAAAACCAACCTAATATTATTTAGTGATTTGTATTTACTTGCACTATGTAATTAGATCACTTTATGAGAATTATTTGTTGCATGAATGGGAATTTGAGATTTTCAGAAGGTGAACACTTCTTTTTTCTTTTCATTTCTTACTGCAGCAAGCAAACAGAGAGAAAAAAAATAAAACAAACAACCAAAAAGACAACAGCATCTCTGTCCCTTCTACCTGCCAAGGAACAGGATTTTTGTAACACTGGGTGGGAATAGAGAAGCAGTACATCCAATGGATTTTTCTCCAAGCTCCTTAAAAATACCCTCAATGCAGTAGGTAAGACAGTGCCTTGCATTCCCCTCCTGGGAGTTGCTTTTGGCAAAACAATGTGTGTGTGGGGGGGAATCCCTTTAGGCAGTGTCCCTTAGGCTCTCACCTTCTTGGCTGGCCAGGTCCAAGGTCCCCAACTCAGGGCTGCATCACCCGTGGGCTCCTGACAGAGGCTGGCTCTCTACTTGGGCATTTTTAGTAAGTACCACCAAGAGTCTCTTGCTAAGATGCCCTTAAGCTTTCACACTTTACACCAGCCTGATTTTTAGATTCTTTGCTGCAGCATCTACTTCACTTTTGTTCCAGTATGAGACAAAAATTGCATGAAGGCAGCATCTGGATGCAAGTCTGCATGCTCAGGTTTTCACAACACACGTTTTTGAGACAGACACTAAACACAGCCGTGTTTCAAATACTCCCTACAGGAAGGAAATATGGAAGCATTTTCCCTGAGACTCAGTTTAGAGTCTAACTCCAATATCATTCCTTTAATGAGAAAAAAATAAGAGAAAAGGCAAAAGCAGAATTTGAGGAGCAAACATGACAGAGAAAACTGCCTTTCATGAGGACAGCCGGGCAAGGTTTTCCTACTGATCTCCAAGCAAGGTTGATGTTCTGTCCGGTAAGAAACTCTCAAAAATGTGGCAATTAGAGGGTTGAAAATGGGTCAACAAATGAATTTCTGGTAGCTCTATATTCTGTTCCAACACACTTGGACCAAATTAGTTAAATTTTCTTATTTGAACAGAGCTTCCTTACATGGGGAGTATAGCAATTTCCTTTTTTTTTTTTTTTTTTAATTACTGAGAGTTATTTCTAGACAAAGATAAGTTACAATCACTGGCTCAAACCTTTAATTTTTGTTCCCCACTAGAGAGATTATTTCCCCCAGAGATCACCCATCCATATTTCTCTTTCCAGTAGCTACAAGTCCTCCTAGACAAAGGCAGATGGTTCAGAGACCAAACCCAGGACTTTCGAACTACTTGATGTTCAGTTTTTCCTGTACCATCTCCCAGTGCTTGAGAGCCAAGGGATCACAGGGTAGTTTCTTTTAAATGTATTTATGAAGTTGAAGAAGGGATTATTTTTCTGTTTATATCTTCAATTATTAATTTCCAGCTTTCTGCAGATAAGCCAAAGAAAGTGAAATCAATTTAAAAACCCAAAACAACCCAAAACCAGCAGGCTTTACTCTGCATAATAAACAGAAAAGCTGTTAGTGAAGCAACAACCACAAATTGTCTTGGCCAAAAAAAAATAATTATCTATCAAGTGCCTCAGAATTCAATCTCAGAGGCTCCCCAAACACAGAGGAAGATGGCACAATACAGGTCCTTCAGTAAAAAAAGTCAGGACAATCTCTGCTCTTAATATACCAGGCAGGTGACTTCTCATGGCTAAGACCTGACTGGGACAGCCCTTGGTGGAGCCACTGTTCCAGCCCTGGAAGGATGAGGGACAACTTTCTCCAAACTGTCCAAAAAGGCTGAGGCACTTAACCATCATTTTCAGACACATCTTTTAAGAAAGATGGATATTTTTAGCACGTTTTACAGCACATCATCAGAGAGAAATTACCAGCACAAATGCAATTTAGGACTATTTCTTCTCATCATCTTCCACCATATTGACAAGCCCCTCAGAACCAGAGCCTAATTCCAGCTAAAAACCTGAAAGCTGTCCACTGCTGAAATATTACCTAGAAAGCAGTCACCTCTAACACCCTCCCTGCTGCTATTTTCTTTCTTTTTTATTAAGTCAGTGAATAAAATGTCATGGTGGTAACAGCAATGTTTTACTGCCCTGTGAAGAACTATGTAAAAGTGCAAAAACATGTAAATAAGACCTTCTAGAGTAAGACATGAGTTTAGTGCTTGCTTAAGTGGTGTAAGTGCCTGACACGGGGTTACTTTCAGAAAATAAAATCTCTGTAGTATCTGAGGTAGTTACAAGCTGAGTGCTTGCTGGCTGCACCATTCCCAGGCACATTCCCTCACATCCCAGCTGTGTCAGACACCTTGTGCTATGAGAAGGGGCAGATGGCAGCATTGCTCAGAGCAGCTGGACATGAGCAGCAGCCCCTTTGCAGTCACCTCATGCCCACAGGCAGCCCTCACTGCTCCTCAGAGGTGGGAGGCCTGGAGACCCCATTGTTGATACAGCACTTTGGACACAGAATACTCTCTTTTGCAGACAGGCTCAGTCAGAGCCCAAGCAGGGTGGTGGCAGAGAAAAACTGAGAAGACAAATCAACTTCATACTTTTGAGTGAAACATGAGGGAAAATCATACTTTACACTTCAGAGCCTTCATGTTTAGTGAAAACAAGAAATGAAGCGAGTTCATGAAAGACTAATTGCCCAGTTTGTTTTATGCATGAGCCCCAGCATTCCTAGCACATGCAGTTACAGCTTGTTTTCAAAGAAACCAATTACTTCATTAAAACATCATCTTCACACTTCCAGATCTGCTATAATAAGTCTTCTCTTCCTTCATCTTTCTGGCCTAATATTTTGCCATTTTTTGGTTTAAGAGTAAAGGGAAAAAAGAGCCAAATGAAAAAAATCAGTCTTGGCATTATCTATTATTTACTAACAGCTATTAAAACCTGGGAATCAGGATCCATCCTTTCTCCTTCACCAAGTAAAGGAATACTGCAAAACTTCAAACAACGTGGTGCAAGACCCATGGCAGCTCAGGCAGTCAGGAAGGACCTGTGGCAGGATGTTCCTGCAGGTACAAGGAAACAACAGAGATGAAAGCTTCTTGAGTTGTCTAATATTTCACTACCTGTAAGACACCCAAGGAGGCCACAGAATAAGTCTAGTTTATACACAGCAGAAACTGAAAGCTGTGTGATGTGGTGGGGTAAAGAGGGAAAGAGGAGAAGGAAAAAGAGCTAAAAAACCCCTCAGAAATAGTCAAAAGGATGCCCACAGGGATTTCTTCTTCCAGACGAACAACATAAATAAAGTATAATTCAGTAAAATGCTATCATTAGAAAATAAGGGTCCACAGTAAGCACTTGACTTTGCAGCATAAACCTGTTACAAATAAAGATGTTTGAGCCATCACAGTCCCTCTGACAAAGCAGAAAGCAGAACCCTCTGTGCCTGCCTGTGCAGGAACAGAGTGCTGCAGTCTTGGCACTGGCGGGGAGATGCTATCGGGGGTTGCCACGGAAACTGGAGGATGCAGCCCCAGCAGCTTTGACTGTGCATGAACTGACAGTGAGTTCAGCGAGACACTGAGAGCGCTGGTGGTTTCCTCCAGCTCCCAGGCAGGACTGTGATGGGGCTGTGTTTGAAGCTTTCCTACAGTCAATCTCCTGCTTCCACATCTTTCACATCTCCCCGCTCCTGTGCAGGCACAACCACACAGACACACAGCCCACTTCCTGCTCCTTCCTCTCAGGTTAGATAAGGCACACAAAGGTCATTCCTCACCCATCACTTCCACCCAGGTTCCCCCTCATTGAGATGCTATGGGACAGCTTTTAAGTATATTTGAGCGTTCTGGACAGGGGTATTGCCTGGAAGCAGAGATATTTTATTGAAGTTCCTTTCACTGCAGAGGGAGCTTTGATATCCATCTGTGTTTACAAACCCAGACAGAGCAGAAAATGCTGTACAGACCCAGAAAGGATCACTTCAGAGTTTACTGTAATTATTTCCCCCCCCTGAAAACAGCTGTGATTCAGAAGGAACCTACCATACAAGAGAGTCCAGCACCGGGTGAATTACTGCCACCTCTGCCAATGTTGCTCTTACCTTATTAGCCCATTCACTCCCATTGTAGTATCCCCAACAGGAAAACTGCTGTGGAACACATTGTGTTCTGAAGAAAAGAAATCCCCTTTTTTATTAAAATGTCCCTTTAGGATAAATTTCTACTGTTCATTTATTCACACACACCTTAAGGCAGCATTATTTGTCCATAAATATTATGTATATTAATTCAAATGCAATCTTACACTTGTGTGCAGGCTTCCCATAAAGTTTTCCCATTGTTGCACCACTGAAGCTGAGATCCTAATGTCATGGAGCTGTAACATGGTTTTTGTTCGGTGAAACTGCATCCCAAAGCCATGCATTAAATCCTCTGGAAATGAAAATGAATTCTCATAAAACCTTTAACAGCTGTATCTCATACAAGGAGCAGAACAAAGCAGCTCTGGGCATTTATGCTTCCTAAGGATAACTGTGCACATGGATGCAAGGAGCGCCGTTTTCATTGCAGATTTGTGTCCCCCACAGAAAAGATTATTCAGCTGTGACACAGGCAGATCAAATGTGCCTGATGTGTGAAGTGCCCGTTGACACAAGATATTTCGGGAAGGGAGATTTTCAGCCGGTGGCGAGAGATAGCACAAGGCAATGCTAAGTGACAGGCTGGTACTCCAGGTTTGATTTACCACCCCCCTTCCTCTGTACTTCCATTTTCAAATTTGTAAACTCCTTTCTTTCATGTTACTTGCAAAGTGAGAAAGACTTGAGGCCGGTTTCTTTGACAGGATGGCAGCTGTCACTCCATGTAAACATACCCCGAAATGAAAGAGCAGTCCAGCACATGGAAGTAGAAAGTCCTGACACTTTAATTATCTGAAGAGATTACAAGATGAAAGTCTTCCTTGAGGCAAATGTATATTAGTATTGATATAGTCATTGTGCTTTTCAGTAAGAGAAATAGGAGTCTGTATTTACATAAGAAACTATAGTGTTTGAGATCTTTAAATATCATATTTATGGAAATGATTCTGAATTACAGCATTTACAAAATAAAAACAAGCTTAAATAAATATTCAGTCCATTAAATAAGATTTTTTCCACAGAAGCAACTTTTTGTGCATATTTATTTCACAATTGAAGTTTGTTGCAATTTTTTTATCCTATAAAAGAAGCATTAAATTTGTTGTGTTTTTTTTTTTCCTAAAAATAAAACTGCAATAATCATTGCAATGTGAAGCCTGAGATTTAAGCCTGAATAAGTATCATTGCTCGCACCACATTACCCATCTCCCACCGATCATGCAACCCCACGCCTCTCCAAACTCTGGTGAACACAGACACTCCAACTCAAGGATTTCATGAGAAGGATTTCAGGGAAGTAATAATAGTAAAAAATATAAATAAGGTGAGAATAACGCATAATAGCTGACATTGTCTACAGACAGCATCATAAGGCTTGTGCATTACACGTAAACTAAGAGAAGCTGTTTCATCTGATTCAAAACAACAGTAGTGCCGAACTGCTGTACCCTTATATGGCTCATTAACACTGAACACTGAACAAAGGGAATGTCCCCACAAAATAAATAAATTATATTTTTAAAAAAAAAATCAACACTGGCCAGTTTTGCTTTATCATTTTGGATGATGACCTTTCTCGAGCGTGATACCGCAAACAACTTCCTCATCCTTTTTTGTATTTATCACCTTGAAACACAGTGTGTAACACCACGAGTCAGGAAAGGGGACACAGCAAAGAGCTCTTGATCTCGTTTCCTCTGTAACCACAGCACACACTGTCTTGCTTTTCATGTGGCCAACTCAAAGCATGTCCAAATACCTTTGAAACCTCAGTGCTCAGGGAGCTCTTACTGCAAATAGTTTGTGCAAGATCATAGCATGAATCCACGTGAGTCTTTTTTCTTTCCTCTCCGAGTGGAGATAAAAATTATTCCCTGGTGTTTCAAATAAATACAAATGTCTTCTGAGTTGTTAGCATGAGTGAAGGACCAGTATGCAATATTTTACATGGTTACTCTGCCAAATGTGGACAACAAGTACCCTTCTCTGGCTGACCATTCTGTAGGACCTTTTGGATATATCTCATTACACATTTGCCTTTTTAAAACCATTTAAAAAAATCATTATGGGAGAAATAATTTGTAACCTCTGCTGAAATTTGCTGATAAAGTCTTTCAAAAATATCTATTTTAATATTAATTCATTTATTTGGTAACCATTTCCTCTGAAGTTTGTTACGTTTTAAATGCTGATATAGAAACCAAAGCTCTGTGTCAGATTTTTATTAACAGGATCTGGCATAAATAGTTCAGATTATAAATACTTCCAGAAGTCCAAAATATGGAACTGGAAGTTGTAAAAATTTTTAGAAGACAACTTGGAGTTATTGCTCTGCTTGGTAAATGAAAGGCAACAGAAATATTCTGCTCCAGGACCTTCAGTCCTTCAGGACCTTCCTATGGGATTCACAGAAAATTCTGCCTTTGTAAATATTGGATGTGGATTTGAAATAGATTTGCTTTAATTAATCCTAGCATAGGTAGCAAAAATCTAGTAGTGGGAAAAACAGCAGCAGGAGAGAGAGCGCTGATACCCCCAGCCATGCTGGAATTCCAGTGGGCACAGGAGTGTCCGAGCTTTGGGACTGATCCACTGGGACGGACTAGTTAACCGGCTACTCTGTTCCTAGCATGTGAGATAAGCAGCAATGCTTGTTCCATTCTCTGAGCCCTATTTCCTTCCACACAGTGCATTTGTTCTGCATATGGCATCGTAACATTAATGTTATAAATTTATGGAAGACTGCACTGTAGCCTTAGAGCTACAGACGCTTCATACTTCCCTTTAGCAGCTTAGTAAAATGCAATAAAAACTGTCTGTACAAAATTTATAATAATGGATGTCAAAGCCTACGTGCCCTCATGGGGTCCCTCTTTCAAGTTAATTCTTGGCTTAGGTCAAATATATCAGTCCGTGTAAGACTCCAGAAGACACACCAGTAGTTTAATACGTCAGATACCGGCTCTGTCACTATAGAAAGGAGTGACATGGAACATGTAACAGTGAGTGCAAACACGGACAGGCTTCATCTGACCATAACGAGGTAATGGAGCAGAGTGGGAGGAACAGCGGGAACAGAAGATCTGAAAAACAAGAGGGAAATTTCACTTCAGTTCCTTTGAAGAACAGGATGGGACAAAACTGATTTCAAGACAGGGGGAGAGAAGATTGTATGTGCTGGGCTTTCGTGTGTTGGCACCACCACCCTGCTCAGCACAGCAAGTGAAAGGCCTCTAAAGGCAACTCCTAGCCCAGTGACCAGTTTTTCTGGCCGTGCTCAGCCTCTCTGATGCCGATGCCCCAGCACTGACAGCAGCCAAGGCAGGCCTGTCCAGCTCTGCAGGTCACAGGGGAAAGCAGCTCCACCAGAGATGCGAAGAATCGTCTCTCTCCACTGGTTTTAAAGAAAGACTAAGGGAATATTTGTGAGTATCTCCCAAGTTCCTACTCCTGCAAGTCCACTACAAGGTGGAAAGCAGCTTCACTACCCTCTTCCTTTTTAACTTGTACAAGAGCAAGCGAGTGAAATGGGATTGCAGATTTCTGCTTCCTGAGCTACATGACTGTTTTTTCTCCCTCGCTCCCTCTTCCTCCCCCACAAACTTTCAAAGCAGCAGCCCTACAGACCACAGTGATGCTGCAAAGGTTTGGAAAGAAGGCAAAGGGACACACTGTCCCTGCAGCTGAGCTGAGCGTGCATCACCTCTGGCAGTGCAGGCTGCTGCAGCTCGTTAAAGCTTACAGCAGTCGTTCAGAGTGACTCTGCATTTGGGTGGGGGGTGTTCTAGGATCTCAACAGGGAATTCTGCCTTTAGCAGACAAATGTTTATTGCTGTATAAAAGTCAAAACGCTCCCCAACCCTTTCTAAAGGTAAGCTGAGAGTTGGCAGCCGAGATACACAAAACCACTTGTGACTTGAAAGCCCTGGCCAAGCTCACACATTTTGCTGTGCAGTCGAGTTTCTGTGGTACACATGAATTTGCTGTTCTGTTTGGTGGATAGTTTCTCACGTCTGACTGAGTCATTACCTTGCCACAGCTCCGACAGTGGTGCTTCCTGCGAATGACTGTGAAAGGAGCCTTGCATGCAGTGCAGTAGCTGCAGACTTCATCTGGAACCCAGTCAGGAGGATCTGTCAGAAACACAGCAACAAAAGGGAACATAAATCAAAAGGGAATAAAAACCAAACATGTGATTACCAGATCCTCAAGGAAGTAGGGAGAGTAAAATATAACAGCAGCTGCTTTCATCTCTGTTTCTCAAGATGGTTTGCAAACAGCAGCTGGGTGAATTCACGATGCCTAGGAGGGCTCCACTCCCCCCACCTCTGCCAGGCACCCACCTCTGGGCAGAACACAGCAGGCACTGAAACAGTGCACAGCAGCTTTGGACTTACAAAATATATCTTACATAAATGCAAGTAGCAGGGAAAAGAAAATAAGCAAAATAAAGTACAAAGACAAGGGACTATTAAAGCAGAGCTGGATCACAGGTATTTTGGTCAATGCAACTCGGCATCAAAACAAGCTTAGAGCAGAGATCACTCCCAGCCTCTTCAGCCCTCCCTGCAGAAAGGCCAACTGCTTTTCTGCAATTAGACAAGCAACTCCACAGGTAATAAACCCAGAGCCTGATTACCATCTGCTAAATTATTAGGACTCTTACTGGAAGTCACCAGTAACTACGGCAAAACCACAAAATCGAGTGTGCAAGACTTAGCAGAGAAAGAATTCGCCCATTATCACGAACAGCATGTTTCAGTTGTTTATGTCTCCTGTGAGCTCTCTTAACCTCTCATAAAAGCCAAGCAGGGAAATGATTTGGTTTTGGCAAAGCAGAAGGTGTCAGGCTCACTTCTGCTGAGCTGCTTGTGTTCATGACAGGCTGACATGACCTCGGAGAGTCCAGAATTACAAGTGTAGAAATAATATACTTGATTGCTTAATTAAGGTGGCAAAAATCTAATGGAGGGCAAAGCAAGTTCTATCCAGAAGGAAATCCATGGACAGAGTGAACATGAACTGCTGGATGTATTTACCCAAGTTCACTGTATGCAGTTTCCCTCAGAGTATTATTTACAGCTTGCAAGCCATGCAATTGCTGATTTATAAACCTGACAAGCAAAATCCCTGCCTCAAGAAATGTATTCTCAAACAACAAAATATATGGTGCAGTTAATGCAGAGGTCAAGAGGGCTACAGCTACAGGCAGAAAGAAGATAATTAAATGAAAATTCCACTGTTTTGTTAAAAAATAACCATGACCAGTTTTCACGTCTTTGTGCTTTTAATTTGACAAATGTTGCAATTTGACAAAGGATATAGCATTCAATGCAGGAAATGCTCAAAAAGCAGATTAATAAAAACAAAGAGAACTTGGAATTTCACTCAGCTTTCATGGGCTCCTCTAAACTATTTTAGAAGTTGAACAAGTTTAAGGAAGTAATCCTTCACTTTGTGAACAAACTGTCTGATAAAGGTCACAACTACAGGGCCAGCAAACAAAATCATAAGTCCATGTGCAGAGAAATGACCGATGTGGTGAAAAAAAGGAGATTGCACATAGAAGGCTTCACCTCATCCCTGGGAACAATTCACCAGAAAATATTCTGTGGGGACACAAGGCAACAAATTCCTACTTCAAAGGCAGGCTTTCCTTCAGCAGCAAGGACTGCCAGCTTAAGTAGAAGCATTAGTAACAGTGAAGCCAAGAAATTTTCCTTTCCAATTCTTTTCCTTCTCTGCAACCTCCCTAGCTACTACATGTAGCTTGCCCAGTGAAACTTACTACTAATAACAGTTTATGATGTTGATTTTGACAACTTTGTATCACTTTTACAGAAAGTAACCATGGCAAGCCTGATGACCTTGGAGCATCCTTATGTTCTCCAACCAGGATGTTCCCTGGGTTTTCACATATATCCAAAACAAAAAGAAACAAAAAAATGAACGAATAACAATATTCCTATTTAAAACCTGCCATTTGACTACATAGATTATATTTCCAGGGATTTCACTATCCATTGATTCTCACTGATTTTGAAGGCAGCAGAATTTAGGCAGCTATTAAGGCTCTGAGCCACCAGGTCTCCCTCTGCAGAGCTGGTGGAAGCAGATTTGGTAGACGCCTACTTTGCTACCAGTGCTTTATCAAATGTATTGTAGTGTGGGCTACCATGTTCAGCTAGCTACAAATTTTAATATTCACAGAAAAGCCACAAAACACAGGCCCTTTTTGTACACACTGCAGCACGCTTGTAGGATCTGCAACTTCTGTGGCAGCAAGAGCCATAATCTCTCCCTCCCTCAGATCACAATTAGTCCAGACACATTATAAGGTAATGCAATCCCACCACAAAGACCCTGGAGCTCATCAACAGAAAGCAGCTTTCTTATCAGCTGTTTATCTTTTGGGTTTTTTGGGGGTTTGTGTTGTGGGTTGTTTGTATGTTTTGGTTTTTTTGGGTGGAAGGGCAGGGGTTTTTTTCGTTCCTTCCCCCCCCCAACCCTGCTTTTTTCTCCTGTTGTTGCCCTTGAAATGCAACTCAGAAAAAGTTATATTTTAATTGATTGTGCATGAATTTGTCTCCATGGTAAATAAAAAGAATAATTGCAAAAAAACCCCCAAACCATGAGAAACAGCAAATTTTGATAAATAATGACTCATAATAATCATATAATCCACAGTTCATGGTTACAGAATTACTTGACTGATAGATGAATTAATCTGCAAACTTTGTTTTTATAACTGCATTAAAAATAATTCACAACTTAGTGGTACTCAGTGTATAGAAACAGTACAACCCTCTCTACAGAGCATTCTCCCACAGTAGAGGGGCTCTCTCTGCCTCCACGTTGGTGTCACATCAGCTGATTCACTAAATTAATGCATCAGTAGAGTGAGCTAAAGGGCACATTTTTCCCCAGACAGTGACTCATCAGCAGTAAGGCCCTTTGACGGGGCTCCACAGCCAGCCCCGTGCCCTGTTGCCTCAGGGTTTTAGTGCCCTGCCAACACCCCAACCGCTCACACCAAGATCTGCTGCACTGCAGCACACCCCCAAATAGTAACACTTGGTTATGTAATGGCTTTTAACATTCAAAACGCTGTACAAATGTAATTGCTTTAATCTTCATCACCCAGCTACAGTCAGTCAGTGTGCGGGGACAAATCACGGGAGAAACGTCTTGCACGAAATCATACAGTGGTGCAGCCTTGAAATGACATTTGAAATAAGGAACTTTGGGGCATTACCCCAATGTCTTTGCTTCCAGTTGTGACGGAAGAAGTCCTTACACTGAACACAGAATTTTGAGAGCAAGCACTTAGAAATTAAATGCAATCCTGGATTGGAGCCAAAGTGCTCACCCCTGGCAGGGTAGATGAAGTCCTGAATCACTTGGTCTCTCTGAGTCCATGCAAGCCCCTACAACAATGGGATCCCACTCCTTGATCCCCTTCACCAGCCTCATCTCGTTCAACCTTGGGAGCAGCCTTTCTGACTTACATGTATTAGTGATTGAGTCATTGGGCTTTTTATAGAACAGGTTTTTGAAATATTCTCTGAAGAGCACTCTCAAGAGGGGATAAAGCTTCAATGTGAGGAGCAGAGTGCCTTACATGAATTAAACTCCAAGCATGAGCATGAAGATGTGCTGGAAGCAGGGCCAGCAGCACTGCATCCACAGGCTTTTTATGTTATAGTCCTTCTCCAGGCTACGCTGCTCCATTAGCTCTGCATGCTGCAGCAAATAGAAACATCCAGTCTCTAAAGCATTATCTGCCTGTGCGTTGGGGATTTGGACAAGGAATGGAGGGAAAACCTTGTTCATGGGCTAATTGGCCCACTGCTTTATCATGCAATGTGAGTTTGCAGAAGTCTGCTGGGAAACGGATGAAGTCCACAGCACAAACATCAAAGAGGAGGAGGAAGGGAAGGAAGGGATTAATGAGACAGAGTACAGAAATAAATTTTAGAAGAAAATATTAAAGGGGTGCACAGAAAAAAAGAGAGAAAGGAAGAGAAACAAGTATTTAAATGAATAAGAAACAAGTTTAAAGAAAAGGCACAAGATAAAATTAAATAGTGTGAAGACTGAAAAAGACTGAAAAAGGAGAAACAGTATTCCCAGCTCTAAAGTATTAAAAAATCTTGCATTAAAATTTCTCATAAATCAAGAAATTTTATTGTCTTTTTATTAATGTTATGCTGTAGCTTTTAGAATTCACCTTTACATGTCTATGCCACCTCATTAGCTAAAAGTGTTTTCTGCTCTTGAAGTTAAAAGTCACATAAATCCAAGATGCTGAAGATTTAAGCAAACCACAGTCATGATGAAAAAAAATCACAGACACTGTAAACTGTCAAAAAGCACACGTGAATTAATTTTGTTTAAGTATGTGCAATAGTCTTAATGCAGGCCAATCTAATCTTAGAAAACCAAGGAGAACATTTCCCTGCCTCAGAACACAAGAGAAAGAGAGCCTGGACCTGCATCCATCAACAGTGTGGACTGAAACAACATTAGATCAGAAAACTTAAAAGTTCATTTAGTGGTGCTGAGACACGAGAGAGTGGGGGGGTGGGAAAGGTAAACAATCCTAAAGGTTACTGAGGCTTACAGAAGGCCTAGTCTAGCAAATCTATACTCTGGTAGAAAACAAATCAGAAACATGCATACCACAGCTCTCTGTTGAAGATCAGCTGCTAAACCCTAAGCTTGTGGTGGTGTTTGTGTTAGGGCCAGACAATTCGGAGAAAATACCCTTTCCTACACCTTTTGTTTTTATCAAGTTTTCCTAATGTAGGACTCCAGCTGAAAGCTCCTCCTGCACTGATGTGTATTAGATTACAGACCACACCATGCAAACCCCCGATTATACCTCTACCAAACTAACCTTAGGAGGGCTGTTCCTACAGCAGCCTGTGGAACTTACACCGCTGCAGCCGTCACAGTGCATTACCCTCACAGCTGAAAAAAGGGTCAGATGGGCTTGCTGTAGCTCTTCTGATGAAAGCAGGAATTGTAAATTCTCACAGTTTTAAGCAAGGAAAGTAGAAAACTAGGATGACTTGATTTACCCCTCACTCAACTGCCAAGCAAGATGAACCTTTTTTGTCCCTCATCACACGTAATTTTGGGCAATTTCTGACTTTGACATAAGATTCATAACAGGTAATTGTACCAAAGTAATCTTTACCCTTGCTCAGTGTTGGTTACAGCCAGGTTGAAATTTTTTCTATAAATTTTCTGCTTAAACAGTATTATTTGATGAAAATTTTGGGAGTGAGGGAGAAAAGAGGTACAGACTTCTCAGCCTCAGTTCTTGTCAAATAGATTTCTTAGGATGGAATTTCAGTCCAAATCTAGAAAGCTTTCACCAAAGCATGAAGCTTTGCAAACCTGGGCTCAAGCCTCTGCTCTGCCCGATTTAACATGACCTTGAATGATGATGTCCTGTGTACATTCTGTCCTAGGACATGATCAGCAATTAGTTCTTTGGGCAAAATAATTATGTACAAAAAATGGAACAACTCTTATAGAAAACACTGACTTCAACTGAGATATGGTTCAAATTTTTACTTTAAATCACATGGACCAGAGACTTGGATCTTCCATATAACCATTACTTGGAGTCTTCTCTGTAAGAGCCACAACCACTACAGAATAGAAAAAAATTGATAATGTAGATCTACATATGACATACCAGAACACTCAATACATGTATTTTCAGGACAAAAATTTTCAAACCTAATCAAAATCCCAGTTATGAGACTGTGGAGCTAAATAAACCTGTGCTTATCAACATCTGGGATGTTTTCCCCTAAGTACTGCAAGGAAGTCTCAACAAGCTCCACACACTGCCAACAAAGAGGGATAGTCTTTGAGAAGGGAAAAAGGCTCTGAGCAAATTCTTAAAACACAAGTCAGATCAAATTATTGCACTACAACCTAAAACCCGTAAAAATCCTGTAATTCTGCATGCATGATTAAATATGTTCAGTTGATTATAAAACATTGCCTCCATATGGAAACTTGATGCTAGGTTCTTCTCTCGCACAGTGTAAGCAGAGCTGCCGAGTAAGGGAAAAGTAAAAAGTCACGTGGACAGAACATGTTTGGCCACTGAACTGTGCAACAATTTAACTTGTTTCATTTAGAAAGTGTTGCTGGTCATTATTAAAAATAATAGAGTTACCCAAGGTGTGTAAAAGACAAAAAAAATCCTGAAGCATCCAGCTAGGGCTAACAGCTAATTCTAGAGTCACGGTGAGTAGATTCTGCTCATACAGGAGCATGAGTGGGTTTTCTTGACCCTGACTGCAACAAGAACAAGATCCTGAGCCTTGGGACTATAAACTACTGAACTGTACTTGTGCTGCTGGTTGGGGAGTAGTAGGGACTTCTGATAGATCAAAGTGGGTGGGCTGGAAAGGGATCAGGGCGAAATAGTGTGCTGTTGTGCAGCAAACAGATGCTAACACCACTTGGCACAAACAGGTATTTGTACTGGCAGCCACAGCAAATCCATTATGTCTGGAGTTATAACTAGGTGGTAGCAAGCAAGGCACTTCTGTGCAGATGCTAAAGGGATAAGGAATGAAAATGCACGTATGGTTGCAGAGAGAGATGAGATGCTATAGGAAGTATTTTCATGGAATACCAACAGCTTCATAATGCTTTCTGGTTTCCTTGAGAAAAATCTTCAGATTTCTTGCTTTTTCTTAGACAAGAAGCATAACTCGTTTTCTTAGTCTGCCTTTAACTGCATGAAATGAATAATTAAAAATGTTCACATTAGCCCAATCGCAACAGATCAATCCTCCTGAGTAATAAATTACTCCAAAATATATGTATGGTCAAAACTCAGATTTGCCAAAGCTCACTATTAAAATCACCAAGCTCACAAGGATAAACATAATGCTCCCAAATACAGTGAGCAGGGACTTATGCTTGATAACATTTAAAAATTAATAAAACATAAAAATACTTACAAAGACAAAAAATTAAGAAGTTGCTCTGTGTACATTTATGTATATATATGGGAATCTGCTGGCAAATACAAAGCAAGTTTTCTTTTGGGTCTAGAAGCATGATCTCAGATGTATAAATGGCAGAAAGACATCAAACTTTTACTTCCCCAATGACTGTTTTTTTAAAAACTGTACTACATATTAAGAATGACACAGCTCTGTCCTGGTAGGGATGCATTTATACTGGATTAACTAAGAGTAGTTTTATTACATTTTCAAACGTGGAGGTTCAGTTTCAGTTCCACTCTCAGTCCCCTGCAAACTTCTTGGTCAGTTTATTATCTATCAGTGGTTTGTCCAAGCTGGAGATCAGGAGCTTCCCAAAAACCTGTGCTGGCTTGTAGCTGACCAGGGCACGAGGGAGAAAGGTAGTACTGTAAAAGTTCCCAGGACACAGGCCCCTTCTGCTGTTACTGCAGTGCAGAGCAAACACCACTGACAGCAAAGAGCCCAACCTGCCTTCTTCTGAGCATCTGCCACTACCATTTGCTTTCAGTTTATTTACAGAACATTGCCTCCACTGGTCATCACCTCCATCATACAACCAGGGCAAGAAATTGTACTATACTTAAAAATTATTTGTGGAATATTGCATAAATGAAACCTATACTCTAGGAAAATATAAATTTATTTGTTTAATATTCTCTCTCCCTATAAATATACAGTGCTTTTTATACTCTATGAAGTATACATGCATATGTTTCCCTGCAAAAAATCTTGGAGCTTTAGGACAGCAAAGATGAACATACACGCCACAGGCTCATCTGTATTTTCGAATGCTTTTGTTTTGGAATGCCAATTAATCTGTAGTTTATTTTATTTCAACCTTCAGAAGGTCATAGGATTTAACTCTTATACCCTTGCCACTGTCAGCTGGCTCATAATAAACATTCATATTTGTTTTACGACCTAGACCAGCTGGTGGGTTTTATATACAATAAGAATGAGAAATCTGACAAAACAAGTGATTCATCTTCATAATCTGAGTAGATGCTGAAACCTTCAGTAGAATCTTAAAACCATTTATTTGTTCAGGTTGCTGGGCTTGCTTTCCTTTTTTTATTTTTATTACCATTGATTGAATACAATCTTAAACATTCAGTACTTTCAGTTGGAGGGATTTACTTGATAATTGGAAAGAGCCTTCCTGGCAGGCAGCTTTCTGGACCTTCTCAGTTTGATACATGCTCCTGTTCTGCCACAATGGCAGAAGGGAGGAGCTACTCATGTGCTCCTTCGCTTTAAATTGTTTTCACTTTCAGATGAAATAATTGAGTGACCTGAGGTACAGAAATTATGTACAAAAAAAAGATGTAATCAGTTTTGGTGCAATGATGTCAACAGATTGGTGCAATGCTCTCAGACTTTGTGCTGAATCCATTTACAGAGATAACCGCTGTGACTCCTGTACTCTTCTTGGTGGCCTGTGGCCCAGATTTGGCCTGGAGGAAAAACCCATCAGGTTTGCTGCAAGAAATAGGGCACCCATGTTCACACAGCAAAGGTTGCCTTAACCACTAGACATCTTCCACCTCCACCCAAACATCACTCAAAGTGAGGGGCTGTTCCTTCCACAGTGACCAGCAAAAATAAGGTATGTAGGGAGGTGTTACAAGGGGCAAAGGCACATGGCTGCCAAGATGAAAATCCTGCTGCAAGTTTATGCCTCATGCTGAATGCCTTAGGGATAGCAAAACCATGTATGCCATTAGCTAACAATGCTGCCTCAGCAGAAACAAGTTCTGTACAGCGTTACAGTGACCTTGAGGAACAGGGGTCTGGAATGTATTGGAAGCGAGGGGATAGAATGGGTGTTTTTACAGTTTCCTCAAATTCAACAAATCGACCCACTTTGGATATCCCTTTTTGCAGACCTTCTGTGACTTTTTCTGATTTGGAATATGGAGCTCATCTCCATTCTCCCCAGCACACTCTGTGTCTCTTTGGGATACGGAAAATTCCTGTCCATCAGCAAGTCTGAAGGCCAAGTAACAGTGGACTACACTCATTAGTTTACACAGTCAGAAGGGATGTAGTGGTTTGTACAAGCAGATATTTACAGCATAATCACTTACACACCAGCCAAGGAAGGCTCCCAGAGAAAGCCTGCAAGGAGATTGATGAAGACATGCCCAAGCCTTCCCAGTGAGGCAGTGCAGCTACCAAAAGCAGAGTCCCTGCAGGATCACTGGCTAACTGGCTCTTTAGAGGATGTGTTAACATGGGAAAACACTGGCACAAAGTGCTCATTCTGGCATCCACGTCTGCTTATTCCGAAGGGACTTGGTTATCCCACGAGGCTCTGCTTTCTACCACACAGGCACACGTAAAACACCTGCTATTTCAGAACAAGTGTGCAGGCAAGGGCTGGTTTTGTTGTAGTTATCTGCATATGCTATTAATACCACAGATTGAGTTTTACCATTCACTTAGGGCAGGGACATAATTGATTGACACTGCCTGGGTGCTGCAGGGGCTCTTGTAACTCCAAAGGTTCCCCTTTACCACACTCCCAACGTGGCCATAACATCACCTAAGTACCCAGACCGTTCTCCTCTCTTTCAATAAATAACATCCCAAGTCATAGGCTGCAGTTCTCCAAACAAAAAACACTCCCCAGGCCAATAGAAGCTGCCATGAAAGGACAAAGAACCCTAAAAGCTGAATAACATGCCAGGGAAGTGAAGTGACTTTGTTGTGACAAAATGTATATCCACTGTAAGAAGGTTATTTAGCATCCTGCAGTTCAAGTTCTGTAAGTCAAATTCACCAACAGCATCAGGCATCGATTCAAAACAAAAGAATATGATCTGAAATGGTAGAGAATCAATCATCTCTTGCATTCTTTTCCAATACAGCCTATACATGGTAAGGATTTTGCCTAAAGATTTGTTCTTTACTGCACCTTCTGTGACAACCTGAATTACAGCACAATAGAAAAATCAATTAAAATGACTACTGAATAGATCTTTATCTGCCTCCAAATCATCTTCCTCCAGAAGAGATAATATTTCTACATGAATTAGCCCTACTGCTCTAAATAGATTAGATCCTTTAGCCTGCAGCTTCAGAAGAAGGGTAAGCAAGCAAACCATGGGTTTTATGTAAGCACGAAATAAGTTATAAATATGTAGTATTACTCTAAAATCTAATCTTCAAGAGGTCTTTTTCCCCCCCCCGTGATTTCTGATCTTTATTACAAATGACATGAACCAATATTTCTTTTCTGTTGGCCACCACCCTCCGCATACAGGCAGAGACACACACTGCTTATCACTCAGTTCTCAGTCATCCTGCATTCCAAACCTCCCACTGGAAGGACAGCAGTGTATGTGGATAAATAGATAACAATATATCAAAGTTTTAAAGCACAGGGAAATTACTGCACACTTGAATTTCTGGGAAGCCCAGATACAGTTTCACAGTTGACGGTTGTCTTGTATTTCTCACTTGACCACAGAGATATTACTGCTCTGATAATTGGTCTCCTGGTGTGCTGAAACCACCACTTAGCCTTGAAGATCAAAGCTGATTGCTTTCTTGTTTGCTCCATCTCATACATCTACTTTCTCTTTTCTTATTCTTTGACTGCAAGTGCTCTGATATCTTTTAATCCATTTTTTATACTGTGTTTGCCATAACAGGGTTTTAGTTCATAACAACTCTGAAGCAGCTCGGATTAAAAAAGAGAAACAACTCGTGAGTTTTCAGAGTGCTTGAATCCAACCAAAACTTTGATACTTACATATGCTCTTTTCTTCACTCTTACCACGTATTCAGTGAGATTTGAGCAACCTCAGCAGACTTACCTAATACTACCTTTTTCTTTGAAGTAATATGGTGAAGAATATGAAAATATTAACCAAAATATTTTGATCAAAGACAAAAGTAAAGAGAATACGAAAGGTAATTCTACCGTGAGAAAAAGCAGCACTTCCACATATAGCAAATGATTTAAAAAACCTCTTCAGATTTGGCTGAGAAGACCTTACTTAGGGCTTTCCAGCTCACTCAGCCCTCAGAAACTTGTCAGATGCACTGCTGTATTAAAGCCTTTACTATACAGACCCTTTCTCCACTGATACAGAGGAATTCACACTGAATATGACAATTTGGAGATAAGAGTTTCATGAAGCTGTAGGAAAAAACCTGAAAGAAACGTGCTCAGTTTATCATCTACTTTGTCTCTAAAACATACTATGACAACATTTTATACTCACTTTCCAGAGCCAAATGTTAAAAGACTTTTTATTTTAATGATCATTTTTTCATCCAGTGTTGTCTCATTTTAATTCGTAGAAAGAAGAAAGTACCTTCAAAGTCCCCATCTCTGGCTTTTGCTGCAAGTTCTGAGGATGATATACTTTCTTGACATAAAGCACAGTCTTCCAATGCTGCATTCCTTAAACCATGATTAACTGTAAAACAATTCAAAAGTACTCATTCACATTTTTCCAATTTTCACTTGAAAGGTTCATGTTAGAACTTCTGGGATTAGACTACAGTAGCACCTCTGTGTACCTTCTTAGACTTCTTGCTTTTTCTTTACCCTGACACAAACAGTGATTTAAAAGTCTACTCTATTCTTCTTTGGAATGATAACAGAAATGAAACATGCTGCTATTACAGGACATGCAGTCCTCTTACTTCCAGTAGTTTAGCTGCATCCTACACTTTATTTCCCAATTCTTAAACTGGATCCTTTTAAAGAAGTAGATTATGAGAACAATGACACATTCCCTAGGTGAATAACACACATCAAATCATATGTATCAAAGAGAAACTTCATCCCAAAAGTCCCTGACTTTTATTTGCTCATTTTATTCATGCTTACTTTTGTCAACATCTTCTTTTTTAATGCAAGAGTTTATCCATTAGAAATTATATCCAGCCAAGTACTATTGACTAATATATATTTCCCAATGATAATTCCTTACAGTTCCAGTTTCTTTATTACTTTTATTTGAATGTTCAGGAGTTTTTCTATTCTTTTTGGATTCTGTCTAACACCTTTTATTTTTTTTTAACAATGAAAAAAACCAGTCTCTTCACATCATGACATGCTGCCACCACAGAACTGTTCTGGAAGTTTCAACCAGAAGTAATAGAGAACTGTAATGCATGTTGTGCATTATCCCACTGCAGAGTTGGGTTGGATTGGAGGTTTTTCTGCTAACTTGATCCAACTTTTAACCAAGCATGTCACATACAATTATCAATGCTTTTAAACGAAACTAAGAGAAAGGAAAAGTTTTCCATCAGGAGGAAAGGAAGTGGGAAAAAAAAGAGCTCTGATCACCTTCAGATGCTGATAGTTCTAATCTTAACAAAGGACAAAGGTAATTGCAGTCTTGCTGGGATGACATGGTTATTTCTAGATAAGTTAGCAGACTTGCCACTTTGAAAAAGAAATAATCAAAATGGTCACAGAGAAAAAAAAAAATCTTTCACTGGCTCATGATCTTGTTCTGGTTCCATTATTTTAATTATCTAGAATTAACATGTGGGTATTTTTCTATTTTGAAGCCAAATTCTCATTCTCATCTTATAGTCTGCTCTTTGGTAACACACAGGAATACATGTAGGAATATGGAAACAGCAGGTGCACTCTGAAGGCTTTATTCTTCAGTATTTGCCTTAAGACATACTCCTATGTACCTATACTTGCAGTGATTTCAACCTGTTTACAGTCTGTTTCCATGACTTCTTTTAAACTTAGGTCAAATCACTGTACAGTGAGTCCTGTCAAAAAGATAATAGTATGTTAAGGGAATTCTTGTCAAATAGTTCATGGATCCCTATTGGGCTATCAGCAGAAATTTACTATAGATCTCTTTACCTTTCTTCTGCTTTTCCTTGTCTTCTGTTTCAGGTTTGGTTGCCATAACTTCAAACAAAGTCTTTAGGATACTTCTCAGATCACTAGCATAGTTTGTCTGCAGCTGGTCAGCAACACCTTAGGAGTTCAAGAAAACGAGTAAACCATTACTAGATTACTACACTGTCCTTAAAAAAAGTTCTTAAATTTGCCAGTTGCTACTAGTGGTGGCTTCTTTTATTTTTAGGGGATTACTTGCTCATGTTAGGAATAAAAATTGAACATTTAATTAAACTAATTCTCCGTAATGGCCAAATTACATCCTGGTCTTTATGCTACCAAGCAAGTCAATACTTATCTTCCTTATCCTTTGGCAGGAAATACTGAGAGATTCCTATTGCATGAAATTAGAACTGCTGCATCAAATTTCATTCCTTGAACACAATAGGACATCACCATGAAAAAGAAAGCACTTTGAAGTCAAACCTGAGACACATCCAAACTCTTCGTCACTACAGATCTAAAATGTTTGCATCTCTGATTCTGTAAGTTCCCATGAGGTAACAGGTCCTTCGAGACCAGACTGCAACTCAGGCCCCAGAAACACAGTCCTCCTGCAACTGCATCTCTAGTCCTTTCTACCACAACTTTATGTGCACCAAAAAAAAAAAAAAAAAGGAAAGGAATAGTTTTATAAATTCAAAACAAAAGGTGGCTCTCATACCTGAGATACAGACAAAAAGGCGGTGAATAAGATCATTACTGCCATGAAATCTAGATCTGATCTTCTCTCGTGTGGCAATTTTAGCAGCCTGCAAAGCAAGCTGGATTTCTTCCTGATCGATGTCATCAGATGAACAAGAACTTGTCATTAAACTGCTGTCAGAGAAAAAAAAACAATGTAAAGGAAAGTAATGTAAATCTTCACTCAGTTGTTCAGGATGTTCAGCAAATCTTAAAGGATTTATGACTCAGGCAAGACTCTACAGCAAACTGGAACTAATTGCTGTAAATTCTTGTTGAAGTTAATCAGCACACAACCAACCACCATCACATTTGACTTTCACTCTGTGACACAGCTGCAAAAAAATTTTAAGCATAAAATCACTTGTCCGTATTTTATTGCATTTTTCCTTAGCTATGACAAAGTGCTGTGCCATTTTTCACATTATCTTCTTCTGAAAGCTCAGTCCTGAGAACATAATTCCACCAAAAATCCTGAAGGGGAATATCAACCTAAAAATGTGAAGGTCAGTTCTGAAGTCAACTTAGAAATTTATTAATGTTGAAATTAATGTGAAAAAAAGGAAATTCTGAATTATGTTACCTTAAAACAGCAAGAATAGAATCTAAATATAACTTCACCAAAAAAAGTGGAAAGAAGAGTGATAAAATATAATTTACACAGTACAGAGGTAGATTAGTCCCCTTACAAATATAACAGTAGAAATTGCTGAAATGTCAAACTATTGTAAAAGAATGGCTCATCAGCTCTAAAGAGATTAAAATGTGTTCACCAAATGTCTACCCAAAATTTATATTTTCTTTAAAAAACCAGATGCCAAGGCATTCCCAAACCTTTGCACCCCAACCCCCCTTGCCATTTTCCTCTTACGGAAAAGAAATTTGAAAGAACCTCCGACCACAGGGAAGATTTGGTAGGAATCTTCAAATCAGGAATTACTTGAAGTATTTGTGAATCAAGATGACTTCTTTAAAAAAGGAAGTACTTAGGGGAAAAGTAGCACTTTGCCCTTAAAAATCCTTAAATGTGAGTAAAGGGAGTGCAGGATGTAATTACACTGAAGCCCTAAGGATTCATTGTGCTGACCAAAGGAGACACAAGTCTTCTTACTCTACTACATTCCAGGACAAAAAGAACAGTAAACAATTTTTCTACACATACTGAAAAAAAATTCATATTGCCATTTATCACAAAAAGCTGGACTATCTTAGTTATAATCATACTTTTGCTCTCCCAAACTCCAGCACTCCTTACTCTGCAGAAAACTATGTGTTAAAAAAAGGAGTTACTAACTGCATAATAGCATGTATAACAAAAGAAGTAATTTCTAACACATTTCAATCTGCTTTTATCAAGTGCAGAAACATTCCCCACCTTGCAGATTCCATACCTATTGCAGTATGCATGAACAATTATTTCAGGATAAGACATATAAGTAACATTTATAATTACTAATAACAAAATTTTATAGGAATATAGTTTTGAGATTCTACCTGTAGGCTCCACATGTAATCCTTTGAAATGTAAAAGAAAAATTTATTAGGCCATGCAATCTTAAAAGCCCTAGGAAAAACAAAACTGAAAATAAATAAGTACTGGAGATTAGCTATTGATAGAAATATCAATAGAAGATGTGTAGCACGAGTACCTTAACTGGGTTCCCATTCTTTCAAACACAGAGTAAAGAGCAGGCTTGCAGGAGACTCATTTGGTTCACGTGATCTATTGCTACTAACAAAAGAAAATCCTCGTAAAGAGATGTTATTTCTATGTTTGCAGTTCTGGCAGCACCATGACTGACTGGGTTTATTAAAGACACTGAGAACCGAGTGAGAATTCTCTCTTTCAATTTTTCTTTGCTTTTTCGTAGGGGACATAATATATCTATTATAATAGCAAGCCTGTCAGTGTGGAAAGGTCTGTGTTCAAGACAATGAAGAGGTCATGTAAGAACACGGCTTATGAAGGTGTAAGCTGAAAGGCAGTGAGAGCCAGGAAACAACTCCTGACTTGTAGTGGTGTGCAGTTAGAGGATTGCCTCTTCACACAAATGCTCTCGTATGCAGATGAAGGAGTCTGCCTTGTTACATGGCCAAATAGGTTCTATTTTTTCTTATTTTTTTAAAAGAATTTTTCTTAGTGATATACACATTTGTATCATAAATTGCATGGAGCTCCTGACAGAGCCAAATGCAGCCTATGTTAGTTACAATGGTCTTGTTGAAACTCCTGATACACAAAAACCCTAGTGCAAGAGAAAGCAGGGGCTGATTCAAGGATGACTCTTCCCTCCAAATCACAGTTGAAGAAATATTTCAAAGTCAGGTGTTAAGTGGGCAGAGAGCTGTGAAGAGTGCTTTTCAAGAACATAAACTACTTAGTCCTTTCCCATTTTGCAGAAAGGAAGAAAAGCTCATTCCACAATTCTGACCAATTTTAATAATAATTTTTGCCTTTTTGAGACTCTTTCAAATGGGAGGAATGCAGTTTCACCTACTCCCCCCCGAGAAATGTGGTTTGACCTACTTCTGTACCAGACTACTCTGTTAGATTCTGTGGTTGTGTCATTAAGACTGGTCACGTCACCACAAGACTGGCTGGAACCGTTTTGTCCTCAAAATCCCTAGCACAGAGCACATACAAATTGCTTCATCACTGTGAGATGGATGGGTAGCATGTATGCACACTCACATTTATAACACATGTTCGTATGCACACTCACATGTGAAGTACAATATCCAAATACAGAAGGTTCAGAAAAAAGGATATTTGGTACTTGTGATTGCTTGTGTCACTGCAAAGAAAGATGTGAACGCTCCAGAATAATTTAAAACTGGACCTAAGAATTACTATGGAGTTAGAAACAATTACTCTGCCTTTATCAACACAACCAAGTCAGATTTAGACAAAAGTGACTTCAAAGAATGACTAATTACCATCTGTTCTTTACTTTAAAACACATCTTACTGTAAAAGAAGGTAGCCAGAAAAATTAATATCGTAGAGACAGTTAGAAATACTGTAAGAACAGAAACACTGCAATTGTTTCAGATAAACAACAAAACAGACAGGTTTTTTTCTAACAGAGTATCCTAAACAGTAATGATTGCATCTGTGCAAATAGATTTCTCATAATATTTTTAAACTGATATTACATAAAACAAACCTGAAATTTGATCTGCACAGTTCAATTTACCTTTTTTTTTCCCAGTTCTATAAGGAATACCTTTCCTACGTGGCTTACCTAACATGCATAATTTGGCTCAACATTCCAAGCTGATACCAGATGTGTAGGAAGCATTTCATTAATGTCAGACTATACTCAAATCTGTAATGTTTCACAAACAGCATCTGCAGAATCAAGTCTCACTGCAGAATACAAATAGCCATACTATACTACAGACAAGTTGTCATTCTCTCAACTTTTTTCTTGAAGGGAACCCTGAATTATCCAAGGAATTGAAGAGATAAGACCAAAATATGCATGGAACTCCCCTTGTGAAATGTTTATCATATACACAATGCTTATAATGTATTTCTTTTTCAAACTGTAAAAACACTGCAAAGTTAACACATCTGAAGATGAACATAAAGAAATAAGATTTTATATCAAAGGTTGATTCCAAAGAGTAAACCCGCTTATACTTTATAAAGGAACAGGTACCCTTTGGTAGATACAACAGATTAGCTTTTTGCTTAAACTTGGTTAGCATATACCCATTTTAAAATTACGCTTCCTTTTTAATGTTAAAAGAGTTTATTAAGACTCTTTCAACCCTTTCAAGATGTACCTCTAGAACCATTGCTTGGTCTCAAGGTTTGACTGTGAAATTTAGTCAAATATGTACAAGCAAACAGAAGTCAATAATGTAATTGTACACAATATCATCTTTCACCTGTGAAAACAGTTTGATTTACAGCTTTTACATTTCAAAGGACACTTGTGAGCCAGGTTAAGTAGTAGTATGCATACATAATGGAAAACAGGACTGTGGAACAAGGTTATGACTGACATTTTCGGAAGTGGCCAGACACCTGTGATACTGTAAGGCTTTGTGCTGTATTTGTTGGTCATTGACACTCATCCAAGAACAGTAAAAGCAGCTAAGTCTAAAACAAAACAACCAAAGTAAATTGACTGAAAATTGGCCCAAACGTAAGTATTTTACATTTGTGCTCAAAGAATAGTCAAGAGCTGTAGAAAGCTCTAACCACTCATAGACGTCTCCTTCCAAATTTGTCTAGAAATGTTTGGTTCTTTAAACCTGAAATCTGCTCTGAACAAATGCAAAACATATGAGATTCTCTGAAAGAACCTGTCACTACTAACAAACAAATCTTCAGAGTATCTTAAGAATGTATTAAATATACAGCAGTGACAGATAAAAAGAATTTAAAAGCTCTATGTATCAAATATGTTGAATACAAAAAAATCAACTGAATGATCATGTTTTCAAACAAATTCAAAAAAATGTTGGTTTTTTTTTTTTTTTTTTAAAGTGGTTCGCTTTTGTTTCTTTGTCCTTCAAAATCTTAGATCAAAAGCAATAGGTGGTCACTACTTGCAAAGCAGAAAACCCAACATATTCATTCTACTACATACTGTAGAACTGGAGAATGGTTAGGGTTGGAAAGGGACCTTAAAGGTCATCAAGCTTCAACAGAAATATGTGACACAATTATGTCATCAAATTTAAAAGGAAAGTAAGACCACTCTTTTGGTCTCTGATTTCAGGCAAGGTCTTCAATTACAAATAATTTTCAGGACTAGATTTCCGAAGATTGTCAGTGGTGCCTTTAAACAGAGAGGGCTCAAGTTTCAGCCAAACTCATGCCAACCAAGTTTAAGAGCAAAACTCTTAGAAGTTCTATGAACAATAATACAAATATTTACTAGAAAAGAATTTACTACAGAATTCAGTATATACCCTTACCAATTATACTATATAAATACCTGTGACACCAGGGATTCCTATTCAGTTTGCTCTGGAAATCTCCAGCAAACTACACAAGCACAGGCAGAAGCAAGAGAACTATTTGCAATAAAACAGGTAACACCTTCCTGATGTAGTGTGAAATCAAAGCTTGTGAATCCACTTCAGTGAATTCAAAATCTTGCATATTAAATGGTACTATTGTGATGCAGAGGATCACCCAGAGATGCATTTTGAGACCGAGCTATTCTTCAGGACAGGGTTTATATGAGCTGTATAGTAGCAGGTGAGGCACCTTCTACAGTAAGGAAATTCCTAAAACAAAACTCTGCAGAAGGTTTTGTGATTTCTCACATTCTTAATGTCCTACATAGAAGGACATTACAGTTATAAGCCATGTTGAAAGTTTTTACAAAGGGACAGTAGCCCGATTCTTTAATATAAATTAGGGTTCATTTAAAAATAGATGAGAGACTACCTAAAAATTATCAGACAGTGCAGTTCCTTGGACTTAAATGACATCAATTAATTTGCACTAATTGGCCTTAACAAATCTCTCATGTCCATTATTTAATGCCACATCTTTTGAATAATTCAAAATATACATATGTACAGATATATCGGGTACATGAATTTCCCTATATACGTCAGTACATTTAGAAGATTCTAGTTCTTACACTATTTCTTGAAACATATTACCATGAGCTCCATGGTTTTCATTTTGGCCCATACAGAACTTAGCACAATGTCCACCTTATGCTCTGTGTACAATATCAATAACAAACACTTTTTATCCCATCTACGACCTTTAAGGTTCTCTCTCATTTGAATTTTTTCATACTTATGGTAAATAAGAAAAAAAAAAAAAAGAAACCAAAATGTTTGCAGGCAAATCTATGTTATTGTTTGCACAGTAAGTGGTACATTGCTCCCACTTATATTTGTGTAGGCTGTAACTGGAAATCTCACCACTAACCTGTCAGCCAAACTATTACTCTTACTTTTCTACTTCACAAGGCTGCAGTCAACTTGGGGTTCCAATTTGCTAAAAATAACAAACAATAAACTTCAAAGGCCATGTAAAGGAACAAACACAACAGTTGGGAAAAGACAAAGGTTGCATACCTGAAGAACGACAAGAGGAAAATTATACAGGTTTAGGTAAGAGAAATGTAACTCTGCATAAAAAAAAAATACTACCTCCCATCCTATTTTGTGCAGTATCTCTAGTGTTTCTTTTTGGATTCTCTCAGAAGGAACACAATAAACAGTAGGCTAGAACTTGCTGGTTTTAAGGTGCTAGTTTTGATATGGTTGGAAAAAAACCTGTGAAAGTCATGGGTTCTTACAATTATTTTAAGTGAAGAGGGTGGCTAGAAATCAATTTTAGAGTCATTTAAACCCAAGCCAGAACATGTCTTATTATTTGGGTAATAGCATATATTTATTTAGCCAAAGACTATGTTTTAAGGAACAACCCCAGAAGCTACATTTAAAGCAGACTAAAAAAAGCTTTAATGCAGAACTTTATTTCCTGACTTTTAAACCCTAATATTTTATTAAGTCAATAGAGTTTTAAAATTTAATCCCTTAGGTATTTTCTCTTTAAGAGAAAAGGCTAAAGGGGGGGGATGACCCCCACCAACCCACCCTGAAAACATGTCCAAGGCTTCAGAACTTTATCTTGAGAAACAAATAATATAACTGCATGCAAATCCCTCTAGTTGGAAATCACCAAAAGAACTGGACTTGACAACAGTATTATCACATGTATTAGTAATGCCCAGCTCCGTTTACAGTAGGACATGTGCTAGAAGCCCCATCTGCTGTCAACCTTTTGAATTCCTCAGTAGGGGGAATTACTTTGCATATACTGCAAGATTTGCAGAAGCCCGTTCTTAGCTTCTTTTGCCCCTGTGGGCAATCTGAGGCTGGATAATTAAAATAAGGAATTTGGCTAACAGGATTATCCATATGTCCTAAATGATACTTTCAGCCAGGAAAAAGTCCTGAGCATTGAAGATAGTTGAATTCAAAATCAATATCAATAACTTCTGCTCCATACCCTGGCAGCTTCTGCAGCTGCCCACTCTGTTGGAAGAACATCTTCTTGCATCTTTCCTCAGCTCTTCCAACCTCAAACTCCAGAGCATTTCTCATTTGGACTGCAAAAACCACAGCTGTTAAAGCAGCATCTTACTAAACAGATCCATTACAAGAAACTCTACCTAGATAACTGGCTTATTCAAACTCATTACCACTCTAGACTGGGTTTTCAGATTAATGCAAAAGTCAGTATTTCAAACAGGAATTAAAATAAACAACACTGCCAGTGCAAAATATATCAACTTCTACAGTGCTTTCTCCCAGATAGCTGTTTTGGTCATTATAGATAAAACTTCTGTAAGTGTGCATATGAACAAATAACTTAAGCATTAGTAATCAACACAGCTGCTTTCTAACCATCAAATGAAAGTTAGAAGGTACCAAATTTACTGCTTTACTTAAAATTTAAACCATAAATGGATAAAAGTTAAAGTTATTGTGAAATTCAAGAAAAAACAGAACTGAAAAAACAAGAAGTTAGAATATTGCTTAGGTTCTACTACGATTTTTTCAATTCCACCATGACATTGTTTTCTAACACTTCCTTGCAATCAAACATACATTTAAAGCTCTCACTCACACTGCAAAAGGATAAATAAAATGAAATTAGAGCACAGAAATATTTAAACTTCAAAAATATATCCTGAACTGGAAAAACTGAAAGTGAAAACCACAAATAGTATATAGCACTTATGACAAAATGGTATGGAATATCAGCTCTGGTATCCAATACAGGGATAGAAACCCACCAGTTACAGCTTTTACTCTTTATCCAGAACTTGACACAGGACAGACAGAACCTGGATACCTGATACTAATACTTTCAGGGGCAAAGAATAACTTCATACAGCTTTTCAGCAACATCCTCTGCAATACATAAGCCACTATTCTGCATGGCATCGTAACAAGTGAATTAATTTAGCATCCAATTCCTGCAGATACACTCTCGAGTTGCAACTCCTGTGTGAGGCAGAAACAGAGATGGAAAAGCAGCCTTGAAAAACATTCTCCAGTAAGAGGAACTCTGAGGGAAACTTATTAGCACAATATTTTCACATTTCTTCCATCAGTTTCCTCAAAAAATAATACGGAACAAGCAGCAGAAGCATTAAAGCATCATAAGGTTTAAGAGAATCCCATAGGAATTCCATATCCAGACATGGGAGTCAAAGCTGAGAAAAGCTAATTAAAGTATTAGGTGGAGCCTTAAAATTTTAATTAGAAAAGAAAGCTTTCTCTTCATTTTTCACCTTCAATGCCGCAGTAAGTATGAGGAAATCCTCTTTTTTCCTCCAATCTAATTGTGATTTTACAATGTATCTGTAGGCATTGTAAAAACTCTGCAAAACTGCAGTTACTATAGTGATTTTAATTACACATAATCTCAATACTCCCAAACATGCTATTCAAAGGGTTTTACTGGGGAAAAAAACCCACTAATCTGTAAAATAAAATCTAATTTCTGAAAGCCAGTAATTTTGTTCTATTAGTATCACAGGAAACACCAAGTGACATTCAACAACAGATTTTTTTCACATCACTAAAATGAACATGATTATAATTGTGGCCAAATTACTAAAAATGAAAATTACAACTGAGCTATGCAGAAACAAGAACACAGACCTATTATGATCACTTTGTGTCAGTCTCCAGCCAGACAATATGCTTGATATGCCACTTGGAATATAGCCCCCAAATGGCAAATTTTAGGGTGTCTACCAATTTTGCTTGAACAGTCTTATTGCCTCTGCCACTGATGCTAGTCAGCTTAAAATACTGCCCTATTTTACTTGATTTACACAGAGAGCAGTATATTCTATATTTACTTCAACCACATCGAACATTTTAACACCTCTAAAATATGAAGTCTATTATTTTAATAGAGAAAGACCAAAAAACTTGAAACAACTGAATTTTCACCTTCTCACTGGAACAAGCACTTGTTAACAAGTAGCTTACACAAGGTGCCTGGGATATTCCTTGAGAGGATAAAATCTGCAACAGTTACTTGTTACTAAAGACAAAGATAAGCATAAAATATAAAATACCATGTAGAATATCCTAGAAAGGAACACTGTATCTTAGAAAATGCTGCACCATTCGGAGATTTAATTTTTTTTTTTTTGTCTTGCGGGGTGAAGAACAAGATAGGCATGAAACACATCAAGAAGAATCCTGGCGGTGAAAACCTAGAGACATCTGCTTCAGTCACATATGTCTCACTGACTAAAATCAAAGCAAAAGCTGACAGACCTCATCAACACTGACTTTTTTGTTTTGCTAGTACTGCTCAGCTGGTTGTTGGGGCAAGGGATTTAGAAGCAAAACAAGAAGGCTGTATGCAGCAGCCTGTTTATGTATTAATAGTGCCCTCACACTGCATGAGCAACAGAGCTGTACAAAACAGTACAGACTTTCAGTGCCCAAGACATACACAGACAGTTTGCAGTTCAAAATCATTAGGCAGGAAGAGCATCTATACTGGGAGTCAAGTCAGATTTGCTCAAGGTATAAACCCCTTTCTCTTCCCACAATTCTTTTCACTGAGTTCTTTATTTCCATGATTCCAGTACATGTAAAGCCATTACTAACAGCCTTTTTCAGATTATGAGCAGTCTCTCCACAAAAAAAAGCTTGACAGAAAAAAAGGGGGGAAAGAAAATCTACAGTAATGTACTGATCAAAACAAAAATGACAATACCAAACATTAATGCAGAATTAATCTGCCAGTTTGCATAGCTTCAAATATAACCTGACCAGGTTAACAATGGTAACAGTGCAAGACAGGAGAACTGAAGACAGAGCTGATCAGGTAGACTGACACTTCAGTTCAAATACATTGTTAATGTATTTGTTGTCCTCCATGCTATCATCTGCAAGATCCCCAGAGTAGTTGTGATCTCTGTTGAAACCTAGGGCATTGTGCTGTAGCTTTGATAGCATAAATTCTGTACCATGAGATGAAAGAACTCAATTCTCCTACTATAATTCACAGTTCTGGCGAATTACCAAGTTCTTTTTCCTTCTTGTATAATTTTTGAGGCACTGAAATAAAACCTGTTTTTGTAAGAAACTATCCACCCCTAAGAATTTTGCTTGATCTGTCAGCTGGGCAAGAAACTGGCTGACAGCTCACACTGAGGGAGTGTTGACCACTGGTTTATACTCAGGCTGGCAGCCTGCCACGAGTGGGAATCCCCAGGGGTGGACACTGGGCCTCACGCTGTTCATGACCACCATGAACCATCTGGATGATGAGACCGTGAGCACCATCGCCAGGTTGGCTGACCCTGGGTGGTGAGGTGGATGTGCCAGCAGGGAAAGCCATCTCTCAGACCAGGACAGGCTGGAACAGTGAGCTGGCAAGAACAGTGTGGAGTTTAACAGAGACAAGTGCAAGGTCCTGCAGCAGTGACAACACCAAAGAGCCCGGGGCAGGCTGGGACCCCTTGCTGAAGGGGACCTGGGGGTCCCAGTGGACAACAGGCATCAGCAGTGAAGCTGCTGCAGCAATGAAGGCAAATCAGATGCTGGGATGCACCACAGGGGCACCACTAGCAGAGATGGGAGATGTGACCATCCCAATCCACCAAGTGCTTGTAACTGGAGTACTACTTGTGTCCAGTTCTCATCCCCACAGTTCAAGAAAAGACACAGACAGTAGAGCATCCAAAGGAGGGTCATGAAGATGATGGAGAACCTATCCTACAAAAAGAGACTGAAGGAGCTGGGTATTTTATTTCCTGGAGAAGAGAAGGTTCCAGGGGATCTCACCACAGTACAGCAGTATATAAAGAGTGGTTATAAAAAGGATGGACTCTTCTCAAGATGCCACATGGAGAGGACAAGTTGCAATGGGAGAAGTTTCATCTTGATATAATGAAAAAATACTTTACACTAAAACCAGGCAGTCCCTGAAAAAAACTCGCTTGGGATGTGGAAGAGTCCTCGTGACTGGAGGTTTTCAAGATGCAACTGGACAAGGTACTAGATAATCCACCTAGGCTTACTTTCCAACAAAAAGTTGGACCAGATGATCTTCTGAGGTCCTTTCCAACCTGGGCTGTTTCATGATTCCATGAACTGACTGGCAAGGCACCTTCAAACAGCCTCCTGCAAAACACCATCTATTTCTGCAGTAGGTAACTAAAATTTCAGTTCTTAAATATAAGAGATTTCGTATTCTAAATACCGCGATAACCTTCCCTGCCTTGTTTCACATGTGTCTTTATATACTCAAAATACACATAAAGTAAGCCATATGCTTCAACTATATTCAACAAGCCAATGACCGTGGGATCTACCCGCACGTACACAAATACAGATATTCTAACTGAAATAGCCAGATAAATATCCCACTCTAATTGCTGGCAGTCTTGCTGTTTTGGCATAAATTTGAGTCACAATTCATTGCAGATGCTTCCTTTTACAGATCATAAACAGGCTAAAACTTCACCACAAATTTTTGTAAATACTTCAAACAGTAGAAAAATGTACCACAACCCCCCAATATTTAAGCTGCAAAGACATATCTAAATAAATAAAGAAAAAACCAGATACCTGTTGACTACAGAAGGCATCTAGTGTATCATTAGGATTAGTTTTAAAAGTTATTATTTATACTTAAAGTTGTCATTTATTGGCTTGTCATAACCTTAAAATGAAGAAATAGGGTTTACCATCTACTCTAGCAGGCAAATATTTGAATACAGAATTCATTAGTATTTCTTCCTCCCTTGCACTTTTACACCAAGAACTTCAATGATGTTTTGAAATCAGCTAATTGCAATCACCTTGTTCTTCTGTTGTCTCATTTATTTTTCCTCATCATTCCCAAAGCAACACTTTTCTTGCATTTTCTAGCTCCAGTCTTTCAAAGAACTTGATATGCTTAAAGAATGAACCTGAGTCCTCTCATTCTGTTAGCAGATTAGGTTCACTTAGGTTTCCACTCAAAGTAATGGCTATGTCAGGATCTTGTCCAATAATCCAAACATGCTGAAAGCTGTCAAATTCCTGCAGTTTATTTTTAAAAATCACTGACTTCACTACTTCAAGCACTGAAATGGATAAGATTTCAGAGATGTATGTTATTACCTGCCTGTTTACGATTTAGTAAGTTATAGTTATACTAAAAATGGTTCTCAAAACAACATTTATGGAAAGAAACCATTAATAAGGAAAAACTGGGTGGATTTTTTTTCCTGGAGCTGGTATATCAATGGACCTATTGCCACTTCCCTGCTGTAGGGCAATTTTCACTCAAGTCACTGATGTACAAAAGACTTGTGCATAGTCTTCGAAGTCTGCATAAAAACACAGTTTCTCTGAGACTTTCTGAAATACACAGAACACATTTATTCCTTGCTAGGAAAGCTAACTACTGGTGTGGGCATCTCAAATCTGGATACTGCTTAATGAATATTTTGCAAAAAATTATCTTCTGAACTGGGCTGAAGTTTTGACCATCAGACCTCTGAGACCAGAAAGCGGAACCTTCTACACAGATCAGGTGCCAGTGAAACTGTCAACCTTTCCTTAGCAAAATCATTTGAGAAGCCCTCCGTACCTTTATTTCTTCCCTAATTTGAGCTCTAGCGACCTTGAGCAAAGTTTACAACTCTTTTTCAAATTACTGTGTGAACAGTCAGCAATCCATGTACGCAACCATGATTCTCATTTAAGACTGAAAATCTTCAACCCAGATGCAATTCAACAAATTAATTACATATTTAACCGAGGTTTCCGCTTTTCTCCAGTGACTAAACGGGGAACCTTCAGGAACTCCAAATTTAGGAGTTTGGTGCCTAAAATTAGGTGGGATAAATATAGCTCTAAAAAAATTACACAGCATTTGTTGATGATTGAAAACGTCTAAGGCAGTAAATCACAGGCTGACTTCAAACAGCCTCTTTAACTGGTCCCAAATGGCTCCTTACAGTCCTGACAGGTTTTTCCTCCCAGTAAAATCGAAAATGGCAAACAACGAACCCATGGGTTGAATGGTGTTCTGGGATCCAAGGAGTGAGAATTTTCTCCCTGGTTCTCCATTCGGAAAATGGATACTGACTATTTACTGGCACAAAGGAGTTGCTTATGTTTCACAGGAGGCTGGAAGGCTACATAAATGTATTTCGAGAATTCTATGTTTACTCAATTACTTTTCAGATAAAACTGAAAATGTTACATATAATTTCTAATTGTTGTTAAGTGAAAACAGCAAGACATTAAGTATGTTAAAATCGCATATTTCAGAAGAAAATGAAACAAAAAACAATTTAGGTATTATTTTGGATATGCATCACGGAGACAGCTATGTCAGAAAAAAGCATTTTAGAGATGGCATCTGCAAGGAACATGCTTGTTGTAGTAAACAAACAATGCAACTCTAGAGAAATTGTTTAATAGGCAAATAAAACTCTTTAGGTAAAAAAACATAAAAGAAGAGGGAAGTCCTTTAAAAATAATGTATCCTAAAATATAATACAAGTAGATGTACTGAATATTACATTTCTATGCACAAAGATCTAGGAACATACTACTGTGAAGCAGTTAGATTTCTAAACTTTTTTTCCCCTTCTTTTATTTCATTAAAATAAGTCATTAAAAGGAGTTTAAATTTTTTTCAAACTAAGTATTTCAAAAGGCGAAATTCCTATCATTATAGTCAAGCAGGCAGCTGTTTTGTTTTACTGGACCACAAACTACTAGATCTCCAGTAACATCACTCAGATGCAGAAAACCAGGCAACTTAGATTTTGCCAAATCACCCAGGGATGATACAATGCTATAGTTCAGTGGACAAGAGCACAAAGGAACATGTACAGATACTGCCTTATAAATCAAACTTTAATTTACCTAAGCATCAATAAAGTGGCAACTGCAAAACTAACATATGAAGGCAGTACAGTAAGGTCTTGAAAAGAGGTGGTGCACCTAATGAAGACTTATTCTCACTACTCCAGTTATTCCTGAAGAGTAAATGAGGCTACTTCTACCACCCGTTCAGACAACGTTGTGTGAAAGTGTTTGATGTATATAGTATTTAGAATAGGGCAGCTGCTGCATGCAGGTAAATTGGGTTTTGTTCGAAGAACAGTCGAAAGGAAATCTATTCCAAAATTAAAACAATGAAAACCAGTTTTTGTGCATCTTTCTGTCCTTATTAAAAAAATACATAACTCCAAAAAAATTGAGCTTGAAGACAGATACAGTCTAAAAAATCCATAATTAGTATTTTTAGTATTCCATCTATCACTATGAGAAAAGCCATTTTACTTTCTCTTTTTATCCCCAAACCTAGGCAAAATTTAAAACTCCTAAAGTTCAAATGAAGTGCTGGGTAGAGACGAACAGATGAAAAAAAGAGGGCACAAGAGGCAGTGGAGGAAGATCTACATCAGCTGAAGTATTGGTATTTCAAACTGCCTGTACCAGAGTAAAAACGTTCTTGCATATACAGTGTATGCAATACATCACATAGATATATGTTACACAAACACTGAAAAAAAGTAAAGAACTCATATTTATGCTTTAGTGACATTTTTCTGCCCTAAACTTCATTCCTCTATTATTCTCATTAAATGCTTTGAACAAAACTAAAGTTAAAACTCTCATGCAGTTTCAGAAGATGAGAATATAAACTGGTATTCTTACCAATTTTGGCCAACAACACGGTGGAAGCTAAAGTATTATTAACTGGAACACTCACTCGTTTCACTACTTCATTTTACCAGGCAGAACAGAATGGAAAAAACATGTTTTCTAGAAAGCCAAAGACTAGCTAAGAAAAGCATTTGTTACTTTTCAAGCTATGACCCGAAGTATCTCCAAAGAAATGCCATATGGACAACTAAAAGCGAGATCGTGGACATATGTAATTGATTCCTGTATGCATTAAAACTTTTCCATAAATAGTTGCCTCTCAGTTGTCACAGCACTGAAGAAAGCTGCTAGGTAAAAACAAAACCAAAACCAAACAAAAAAGCACCTGTTGTCCAAAAGGAAGAATACTCAGAAGTGTTGCTGTCACTTGATTAATTCAATGAAAATTTTTAACCGAGCGTACGTCAATACCATCCGTCAAATCTGACTGCGAAGTGATGTTATTACCTCAGAGCGTATATGCTGGAGAGACTACATGTAGTGACAGAAACACTCTCATAGTCACTGCTGGAGATGGAGCTGAGGGGGGAATCACGTAAGCCATCCTGAGAACTGAAAAAACATATGGAAACAAAATGAACTGCTGAAGCCAACAAAGGTAAAAACAGAGCACTGAGATAAGTCATGGCTTGTCATGGATCATACAGAAATAAGAATAAACTGGCAGTTGCGTTTTTGCTCTTCAGAAAATGATACAAACCTATTCTGTTTTCTTCCCAAAAGGACAGAAAATTCGGTAAAATCAGTGGGCACACACCTTAAAAAAATCTTCAATGTAATTAATGCCGTGCAGTTAAAACATTCAAGAAAGAATCAACCATCTTACATTTTCATCAGAGATGGAGGGAATAGCATGCCCATGCTGCTAAGTGCTGTATAACTTTATAATGAAGACATAACAAAACTCAAAGTTCAAAAAGTCACCATGGGTTTCAGGTCAAAATACACTAAACCATTGTCCTAGTTAGAACAGCTGGGACCGATTCATCACTGGATGGGTGTAGCCCAAAACTGTGTATTCTATATATATATAGCCTTCCATGCCATTTCCCAGAAACTGTTGTCAGTAGAGGCCTGCGAGGTGGGGGGATGTTCCTGTCCTCATGCCCTTTTGTGGAATTCCCTGCTCTGAGGGAAGGACTGAGCATCCTTTTATGGAATTCCCCACTCTGAGGGAAGGACTGAGCATTCCTGCCTGAGCTGGAGAATATATAACCTGGAGTTTCGGAACCTTTCCACCACTCGTGGGATCCAGAGGAGGACTGCAGCTCACCGCTCTCAGCTGGACTGAGACCACCACCCTCAACTGAACTGCAATCACCACTTTGGCCAGACTGCAACAGCTCTCCCACCAGCAGGTTTTGTCCCCTCTCCCTTTACTTTGGACTCGGGGGGGGCCCAAGGAACACCACTTGGTTTATGCCCCAGGGTGCTGGGTTATACATTTGGGCTTTGTGAGTTAAAACCAATTACTTGTCTGTATAATCGTACTTATTGTATTATTTTATTAAATTGTTATTCTGATTTATAATCTCTCTTTTGAGTTGAGTTCATTTCCCCTGCTGGTTAACTTTTAAACCAGCACAACCATACATTTCAAAAACTTCTGAACATTGTGACAAATTTGACCTATGTTCCCTTCCCCTTGGAAGGAAAAAGTCTGTTAGCAGAAAGCTGACTGTTGATGGAGCTGAACATAATACACCTATCCCTCACCCTAGGTTTGCTCAGTCCCTATAACTGCCATATATGTACCTCAAATTTTGTGCTTTAAGTCAACAGATAAGCAGGAAGGAGCAGTCCCTTGGCAAACCACTGACACTTCATTAGTGGAAATCCACTAGCTACTGAGTAAAAGGATATGAATAATTTAAATGAATGGTACAGAACTTGTCTCTGGCATCCCAAGACTAATAAAAAGCCTTTAAATAACAGATCATTTTAGATCTTACATCATATTATCAACATAAACTAGGATTAGAGGAATAAAAATAGTTTCATAAGCACTACAAAACTATCTTGTAAAGACCGATTTTTTGTTTCAGAAACAATTTACTGCTCAGCTACTAGAAATTCCACAAGTTGAAAGAAATTAAATTATACTAAATAAGAAAATACATAATCCTGAGCAGAGATATCAAAGCTGTATTGGCTCTAGGCGGTGCAGAAGATACATTCAAGCCTGCTGAACTTAAATGTTCAGTCAACAGAAATCTTTGGACAATGCAAAGAGAAACCTAAGAAACATGTCTAGTTAAAGGAGAGGTAGTTATATAGGTCAGAGTTATTTTACCTATGTTACTTATCCACAATTACTAGTAAATTTTTTAATGCTCTTTTGCTTTTTAGGCATATGCAAACCAGCTACATTCCAATCTCTTCTCTTTTACCAAATTTACTATTGTAGCTATTTTTTCAGCTAGAAGTCTGGAACAATGCTTAGAGGGAATTCTTCAAAGCAGTGTATGGAAGGTATGTGCTCTAATCCCACTAAGAAATAACAGGATTTGTTTGCATACCTCCCACTAATCACTCAGAAAATGTACCCCTTCATGTTTCTCATTTCTGATTGCCAATTTGAAAATAAATCCCAAGTGTACCATGCTTTAGTTGAAAGGAGAGACTTCACAACCGGAAAATAATTTTATCAGACTTGAACAAAAATCTTTTTAACTTTCATTCGTTTTATGTAATTTCCCTTGCTAATTCTGCTCATTATGAAGAGATATATGCATTTAAACAAAGGCTTACTCTTTTATAGCTCATCACCTTTACCCATCCAATCTTACAATATGGTCACGCTACTAAAATG
The DNA here is from genome assembly GCF_003945725.1 of Corapipo altera. Classification (NCBI taxonomy): domain Eukaryota; kingdom Metazoa; phylum Chordata; class Aves; order Passeriformes; family Pipridae; genus Corapipo; species Corapipo altera. Next base: position 2,857,772 of record NW_020884947.1, read on the forward strand.
CACTTTTAGTATCTGTTTTATGGCAGCTAAATGATATTAAAAAAACCATTAGCATGTAATTTCACACCATGATTGGGCAGGTGTGGTGGTGTGCTCACCCCTCTTTTCTCTTTAAGCAGTGGCCAAAAATGGCACTTGTGATGGCTGCACCCAAGTTGGGCTCTGGGGAGACAGATAACACAGCAGCCAAGGGCCACAAATCTTTCTCAGCAGCTGAGGGGTAGTGGAGCATGCACCAAATAAAGTACAACTGGTATGCAAATATGACTATCAGTCAATCATCTTAGCTCATAAATAGTGGACAGTCCAGGGCACACCGAGCTCTCCTGCATGGCAGCAAGCTGCATGCCAGGACCTCCCCTTGAGTGGGGATGCCTCCCAAGGTTACTCCTCAAGGTTGAGAGAATCCTTACCATATCAGATACTCAGCAAGTGAACTGGGAATAAGCATGTAGAAATGTTGAAATATTAGCTAAGTGACAAAAAGACTGACTGCACATACATAATCCTTTAGACATAAACTACTGACCACGACCAGGATTAAGTCTGGAGCCAGCTGCAACCCAGACTCCTCTCTGAGAAGTCTTCCCTGAAGGGGGTGTTCTCTGAACCTCCTGACTCAATGAAAGGGTCTCCCTGGCAGTTTTGTCTGACCCCCTTCTGTTCTCTATGCACTAAATACTGAAGTGTACCTTGGCATCAAATCTTATTAAACCACTGTCACATTTACCATTGAATTTTGTTAAGTCATTGTCCAGTAGCATTTATATATATTGTTGCTTCTGTCTTGCGAGTGAAGCCCATCACTCTTTCTGCAACAGCAGGAGAAGCTGCCTTGCAAATATGACATGTATTGTTCAAAATAAAGTAATCTCTGAACAGCAGAATCAGGAAACAAGAACAACTAGCAAACTCAGCACTTTCTTTTATGCTCTCTCACCTCCCCACCATTTCCAGATCTTTCCAGTGTTAACAGTCCTGCCAGTTGATTTTGGGAGCACTATTTTTATCTGAAAAATGTCAGGTTTGCTGTCCTTCTGTGCTTTCTGTGAAGCTCTGCCTGATATATTTGAAATCCAGTCAAAATATCTCAGTTACCAATAGTGACTATTTAAGAACTTAAATCAAATTTTCTCAGGTTCTAGTTTTCTCTATTTTTTTGCTTTAAAGAATTTGAGGTTTCCAGCTCTTCCATGCAGCCCAAAGGGCTTACACTTTTGCAAAGAACTGGAATTTCTCCCACTTTTTTGGGGAGTTAAATGCTCTAGGTTAAAACATAAACCAAACCAACCACCACCCTAGAGTACCACTTCTCTGTTAAGAGCGGATATTATTCATTGTGAATATTTGTCCCAAGTCCTGAAATAACTTTCCACTGTCAGGTAACTATGTGGAGTGGACAGTCTGAGTCAGAAGACAAAACAATAAAGGACCTTAATAGTACATAAACTTAATGAGTAACCTCTAAACATAATGGCCCACACCACTTGCATTATCAATGATCTCAATGCTACCTTTCTGTTCATCTTCACAGATATCTTCTGAAGAGATAAGAAGCCTTACCTCATCTCTTCTCCATACTTCTTTTCCTCTCATTTGAATCTTCTCTCACCTCTAACCAGTTGCTATGAGCATAATTTCTCATAATTGCTACCATCTCAGCTTTTTTAAGCCTTGTCTTAACACTGTTTGCCATTCTAAATTGCTTTATAAAAATCTTCATTTTCCACTACTCCATCCTTCACTTGGTGCACAAACCTGGCCATGCTGAGTGATCTGCTGATATCAGAATTAGATATCCATCTGGTCAGTCATCATTTGGCAATGTTAACTGCTTGGACACACCTGACACAAGCCAAGCTCACAGACATTAGTTTGTTACAATAAATGACGTGTTGTTTAGGCAATTACAATGTGTAAAAGTTTTTATCACTCCTGTGTATCAATAGAGATTGAATTTTTGTACAGGAAATAGTATTTATGATTTACAATGTTTATTTCTCATTCCTATTCAGGCTGTAACTCTTCAGATGAGAAATTCTGCATTTATTTAGTACCAAGAAATGGGAATCCAATAATGATAACTGTTTTATACTTTCTCAGTGTTATACTAACTATCTTTTTAAAAAAAAACAATCAGCCAAATAAAAACAGACTCCTGTGACATACTGCTTTCCCTCTCGGTACACAGAGACTCAAGATAACTCTTCATAGAATTTTCTACTCATTACTGTCCACCTGAAGATTCCCTCAGCTTTTCTAAGATGCTGGTAGATCCTGAGGTGAATTGACCTGTTTTTCCCAACTCAAGAATCCCATTATCAACTGATGATAGCTCAGTATGCATGTTCATTAGCACAATTATCAGAGAAGACTCCTGCATATAGCCACATGCTGCAGCTGACAGCAGCTAACCCTTTCTTCCCATATCAGCCCCCAGGCGACCTGAACTTCACCACATCATGGTCATTGCAATTAATGCTGTGTTTCACTTGGGCTCATAGGACTGCTTGAACTGTGTGAGGTGGCAGAAGTTTGTTTCATTTGTAGGTCTTAAATGCCTGCACTGCTATTTTTAAAATTACACGCTAACACTGAATAAAACCACTATCCATGCTCATCAAAATGTAATTCCTCAGCACTTCTGATAAAAATACGGAATAAAGATTTGAGGCAACAGAGCAAAGTGACATGAGGTGATGTGGCTGCCTCTTCATGGAATACTGGCAGACCAAATTAAGGAACCCTATATTTGAAGCTGTTGGCCACTTTTTGTAACTAATCTAAGGAAACCAAACAAAGTCGCATTTATTTTATTCTGGTTTCTGTGCCTTTTTTCTACTAGAACGTGTTTCTAGTCCTTTACATTTAATTAAACCTCAGTTTGTTTCAGAGGATGGTTTCTTCATGAAGGCTATTATGAGTTACAATTACAGTCCATTTTACAACAGTTAATTGGCACAGGTCCTCTCTGACCAGCTCGCTACAGGAAGGCTAACTATAAAGCCTCATGTGTCACACCAAATCCACTCAAAAGGTACCTTTTACAATTCTGTTTTACCTCTTATACTCAATTTGGAAATCTGCATGTTGAGAGCTAATATGGTTCTCTGTTGGTTCAACTGACATATGAACCTAGTAAAAGGGAAGCTGGTATAAAGCACTGACACCTGTTTGCACACCAAGGCTTCGTAACAGCACTCATGTTATTGGGCAACACAAAACCTGTGTTCAACAGACAGGGTAAAACACTGCCACTTCTAATATGAGATTTGTGTTGTTATAAAGAAGGGGAGGAGGGACTGAAAAAAAATAATTTATACTGAATCTGAATTTGGCTAGTTGCACAAAGACACCAAATAGAACACCAAAAGGGAAACAAAGAATTTTTATCAACGGTCAGATAAATGATTACTTTAGGGAAGTTTTGCAGTAGAAAGGCTGATGTTTGGTTTCCAATCTACTGCTGTTTTCTTTCTGGTCATGAGAAGTTTTCTTTCTCCTTAATAGCTAGTTAGAAGATTAATCAGTACAAGACACTAAGCAATCATATTTTTGTTTACATGAACTTGCACAGCTGTCCATTATTTTTTCAAGGAAAAGGCAACTTTTTAATGTAAAAACATGCACAATTTTCTTAAGTCTTACTGTGCTGGGACTATTATAGAAAAGCATGAATTTAAGACATTTAATCAAGTTACTTTACATTGAAATACTGATTAATTTGGTTTTGATAAAGGAGTACTTGTAGAATCATATACTAGAAACTAAGAGACAAGAAAGGTAATTCTCGTGAATTTGGTTTTTTTAACAAATTCTAGCCATCCCCAAAATACAAACGGCTCTTTTCCCTGCATTTATAAAAGTGGAATAATTTATCTTAAAGTTATTGTACTGAAAATATGCACGTCACATGTTGCCAAGGATTGAAAAAAGAAATACAGGCCAAACCAATCAAAATTAGAAACAACGGGTGTTCATTTTTTCCCATAGTTATTCTAATATGCTGAGGAAATACCATTTTAAACATATTACAATATATACTATTGTAATATATAAATATTGTACAATATATACAATTTAAAGATTACAGAATTGCAAGACTAAGAAATGTGACAACTTGAACACCAGGCTAGAGAAGAATAAATTATTCACCTTATTCTACGATGGTAATACCGATCAGCAAATAGCAAAACATGCCTTTCCAAGAATGCCTCATTCCTCCTCCTTACACTGCAAAAGCATATGGCAAAATATTCTATTTTTTAAGCCCCCACAAGTAAATGCAAACAGCGCCAGCATCTAACAGCCGATGGACACAGCTAGAGCTTGCAGGAAGTGTCAAGATGAGAAATTCTCCTCACTCCCAATTTCAGCTCCTTTTGCCAATTTTCAGGTGTACTGTAAAAGGCTTCATCATAAGTACATTCAAACAGATCAAGGCAAATGGGGAAAAAAAATTGCAAAATTTAAGCTAGACACAACAGACCTGCGGTGGAAATGAGAGGAACTACATTTAATAATCGGGGTTTTTTTATATCAGAACAGTTTTGAGGTCAGCATGTAGATAAACAAACATGCAACAGAACCAGGTATTTAAGACTAAAACATGAAAACACCAGCATTGTGCGACCATATGACACAAGTCATTAAACTTCATAAAACATTAGCACTTTGACAAGGACTCTTCAACTCTGGAAAGAACAGAAAGCCAAATATTTATAAAACACCAAAAAAACCCCCCAAAAAACCTTCACTCCTTGTAATTTTCTTTCCACTGGGAAAAAGCAGGCAGAGTACTATGACAGAAGGGGCATTTAAACAAAAAATCTGGATAGTTTGCTTCCAGTTGAAAAACAAGGAACACTAGATACAGATTTAAAGCTTGGTTTTCATGTTAACTTATGTCCTTTTTTACCTCAAAACACCAAATGGTGCTTTGTCATAGTTTTATCATCTTCTGTTCTATACTTACATGACTTTCCCCCTTTAACAGTTTGTTTCGCTACATGACAGCCTTTATTTCTCACATTGTCCCTTCAGCAGATCACATACTAACTACATCTTTGCTAGTGCTTTTCTTCTATTTGTATCTCATTAACAGTGCTGCCCAAGACTCTTGAGTTGTTGGTGTTCAGTATCTTTTAAATACTTACAAGCAAATAACAGGGAAAGACAATGTCAGCTGGGACTTAAAAACCAAAGTAGTGAAGACATGTCAATACCCAGTGATGGCCTCCTATGACGGAGTGACTACTCCTTGTCAGTGGACAAGGGATGGGCTACAGATGCAATTTATCTGGACTTCTGTAAAGCCTTTGACACTGTCCCCCACAGCATCCTTCACTTTAAATTGGAGAGAGATGCACTCAATCTGACTGTAAGATGGATAAGAACTTGGCTGGACAGCCAAATCCAGTGGTCAGTAGCTCAGAGTCCTGATGGACATCAGTGACAAGTGATGTCCCTCAGGGGTCCATCTTGGGGTCAGTGTTATTTAATGTCTTCATTAATGACAGAGATGAAGGGATCAAGTGCACCCTCAGCATATTTGCTGACACCAAGCTGAGTGGTGTTGTTGACACTCCTGAAGGAGTGTCTGGAATGGCATCCAGAGGGACCTGACAAGCTCAAGAAATGGTCCATGGGAATCTCATGAGGTTTAACACAGCCAAGTGCAAGGTGCTGCATCTGGGTTGGGGCGATCCCTGGTATCAGTCCAGGCTGGGGGATGAATAGGTCAAGAGTAGCCCTGGTTAGAAGGACTTGGGGGTGCTGGTGGATGAGAGGCTGGACATGACTCGGCCATATGCTCTCCAGCCCTGAAAGCCAAACATATCCTGGGCTGTATCAAAAGCAGTGTGGCCAGCAGAGTGTGGGAGGGGATTCTGCCCCTCTACTCCACTCTGTTGAGGCTCCACCTGGAATCCTGCATCCAGCTCTGCGGTCCTCAGGACAGGAAGAACATTAATCTGCATGACAAGGTGAGTCACCAAGATGATCAGAGGGATGGAGCACCTCTCCTGTGAGGACAGGCTGAGAGAACTTGGGATTGTTCACCCTGGAGAACAATTAGGGAGACTTAATTGTGGACTTCCGCTCCCTGAAGGGAACCCACAAGAAACATGGAGCGGGACATTTTATAAGGACCTGGAGTGACAGGACAAGGGGGAATGCCTTCAAACTGAGAGTAGGTTTTGATTAGATGTTAGGAAGAAATTCTTTACTGTGAGGTGGTGAGGCACTCACCCCAGAGAAGCTGTGGATGCTATTTTAAACTCGACTGAATTTTGAGGCTAGACAAAGCAGCCTGAAATACCAGCTATTTCAGATATATAAGGATTATTATGGTAAACCAGTCTGGATGAGGGACATTATATGTATAAAGTCATATTATATAGTATAACAACTGATCTACCAAAACAAGCAGTTTGTACCACAACATACACATTTGACAGTTGCCTGATTCCGACAAGGGAAATTTTCTTCTCCTAATTGGTGACTTACAGTAACTAGAAAGTAAATACATTTATCAGTTTGATGAATGAGCCTATCCTGCATCTACTCCATGTGAATTAGACTGCTTATTGTTCTAGCTAATGGGTCATCATTCTGAAAATAATCTACTGTCTCCAACATTTCCTCTATGGTTAAGTTGGCATTTAATAGGGAGCAGTCACAGAAGCCTAATTTGATCTTCCAATTTAAGAATACCATCAAAAACCAATGATTAGTCACTGCCCAGGCAGCACGAGTAAGGAAAGGTTCACAGTTTTGTTTTGTAACTGAATTCTCTCTTTTACTGATAACAACTGGTGATTCAGAGGCAAGAACCAAATCTGCATATAGGTATCTATAAGAAAAAACTAAGACCTATACATATATAATTTCTTAATCTAGTACTCAGTAGATCCCCTGCATCTCCATCTTTCACAGAATATACTGAAGGAGTTAATATTAGAATGCTTCCAAATAAAGCATGAACAATCTAGTAACAAAACAACTCCATCCATACTTCTTTACTGTTGCGAAGGTGGAATACTTGCCAATTAATAATAGATGTACTGTAGTCTCAGTAACAAATACAGATAATTAGAAGTAATCAGTAAAGTAACTGTGGTAGAGGCTACGGGGAAAACAGACAAATCCCACTAATTTGTTAACAAAATATTCAGAAATACTCATCCAAGGAGAACTCAAGAATGAATGAGATTAATTATTAACCTCTCTTTTAAAACTTTCTTGATGCTTAGAGTCTAAAGGTGTCAATCTCTAAAAATAAAAAGGACTCCATGGAGATTCAAACAATTCTGGTTCTGTGAGCCTGATGTTCATACCAAGTAACTTAACAGAATACATCAAAACTAAAATAAGTAGACAACAATATGAAGGTCTGTCTGGGAAGAAGTAACGTGACTTCTGCAGAGGGAACCTCTTGGGAGCTCTGTGAATGGGTCAAGAAGCTCGTGAAGAATGGTGATTCAGCTGTCAAGCCTCTGGATTTCCAAATAGGTTCTGTCAAAATAACTCACTAAAGGCTTTTAAGAAAACTAAGGAGTTACAGCGTAAGAGGGAAGGGCCCAAAATGGATAAATGGTTCTTAACCTCAAATAGGGAGAAGCTAACACACCAGCACTTTTCAGAAGAGTGAGATATCACTGCTGAAGTTCTTCAGCACCCTGGGAGTTTTGTTTTCATGTACAGTCTGCAAAAAAGGGAGAGCAACAAGGTCTGAAAGGTTGCTACCAAGGCAAAATTATTCAGGGTGATAACTAGAACAGACTGAAGAACTGCCCAGGATCTTGAAGTCTGAATAACAGGTAATAAAATGGCACAACTCAACTGGTAAACATGTGGAGAACCATTTTAACATCAGATACAGAATGACAGCCTCTGAGGTCACAAGCAACATCTTGGGGCTTTAACAGACAACTTCAAAAAGAACATCAGCACATCACTTGGCGAAAAATCCAAAGTCAAACACTGAGAACCACTGAAAAACAACAGAAAATAATTATGCCACTGTGCACATCTATGGTTTGCTCATATCTTGAGTAAGTGTAGTTTTGATTCACTTATTGCTAAGAGGAAATTGTATAACTGAAAACAGTTTGGAGCAAGAGAAAATGCAGGATCAAAGGTATGGTCAATGTCTGTACAACTTCTCATCAAGCAGGCTGTGAGTTTTCCAATCTGAAAAGGTAACCACATAGACAAAATGTGACTTAGGTTCTACAAAACCACAACAGGTGGGAAAGGCCAGACAGGAACCAGAAGCAAACAAAAGGACACAGAGGAACACAGACTTACAGAACTCTCTGTAAAAGGACAATTCTCAGATAAAGTTTTTAAACACTATTAATAGAAGCTGGACAAATCAGTGGAGAAGTTATTACATTCACAAAACATGGGATGCTGAAAAAGTAGCTGACATATATATATAATTTCATTATATTTTGCAGATTTGTTCTCACAAATTTCATTTAATATCCTACCAAAGGCAAAAATTAGTAGACAAACTGTCAGAGTTTAGTAAATGATGTAGGATTTATCAGGAAACTAATTAAATATACAGTAATTACTTCTAAGCAATATTCCACTTGAAGTGTTGTAAAATCTTGAAATGTCAAAGGGATTTGTGAATTACTTCTTAAGTTCATTCAAAAACCCTGTTGTAAGGCCTTGAATATGACCATGCTTGCAAACCTAAGATAGCAAATAGTCAGAATAATCAGAAAGATAAAATTCCTTCTCAAAAGTTTGAGTTTCATGCACACTTAAGTTGTATTTTACCTGTAATAGGAATTAACTCCAGGTCAAAGAACTCTTGATTCTATTTCCATTACCAGTAATACATTTCATAATTTAATTGGTATGTTATTAAACAAATGTTTATTTCTGCAGTCTTTATATTGTTATGTTTCACGATTCAAGCTACCTCCACTGTGTTATGTGAACTCTGTAAATATAACAAAATCAGAGATCCTGCATCACACACACACAAAGAAAGCTGTCACAGAAATATAGGAAACAACAATAATTTGTCTCTAATTTCTTTCCTCTGCTTCATGATATTAATACTTCAGGGAAACTGAGGTCATTACTCATACAAAACAGGTTATCCTCGAAAACAGTAAACCAAAGCAAAGCCAGGTTCTCTACTGATGTGTGTAGGATCCCTAATGTCTAATCAAAGTTGAGCTGAAGTATGGCATTTTCTTTAATACAAGTATTATTATCTCACTGTTATCAAGTTCCTTATAGTCATTAAATATGCAGAACCTTAATCCATGACTACTATTCTTCTATCAACTTTGGTTGAAATGGTCCAATAGGTTTAAAAGGCTCTTCTGCATTCTGTTAGGCTCCTTTAGCACACAGATATTCACAAATATGCTCATGCCCGTGATCAGATTAACCCCGTTCTCACAAATGAAGCTAAGGTAAAATGTGTTTAGATTCCAATGTAATCCCATTCAGTGGTGCAGAAATTAACTTTTTAGTATCTGCCAGACACACTTTTCCTGTATAACAGCAAAGTACAATGGAAATAATGATCCAGGTACCATTTAGCAGCAATGCCCTCTTGGATACATTAAGCAGGTAATGTAACATTGATTTCAATGATATAGAGACATTAGAGGATTAAAATTCAGATGACCTCCAAATGTTTTGCAGAACAGTTGAAGTCCAGTAAAAAGTTATCTGCGTTAAAAAAATATATGGATAAATTCTTTAATTCTGCAACACACTATTATCTTCAAAATCAAAATTAATAATACACCTATCACTACAGTACAAGGATACAGGAACTTATGTACATGCAAATTACTACCAAGACAGCAAGTTGCTCTTACCTTGAACTAGATCTTGACTTTACATCTTCCTTTGCCATCCTTTCACTACTAGCATCTTCATTGTAGTCTGTTTTTTTCTCACATAGTTGTTTTCTCTTCTCCCACTTCTGCTGATTTGAGATGCTTTCTGCTTCTCCTTGTGAGTCACTTTCTGCTCCTACCTGTGAACCTGAGGAATGTGCCAGGCACTTAGAGGAGATTGGCAGTTTTTGCTCTTCACTGCCAAAGTCTCTTTCTGCTAACAAAGCAGAAGTTTCAGGTTTTAATGTTTCCTGTGCAGGGACTGAACTGTCCAAGTTATCTACATGGTCCAGTTCCTTAGACTTCACTAATGTGTACGAAGCATTTACAACATCTCCTGCAGAATGTTTAGTCTTTAAACCTTCAACACCGTCCTCCCTGCTGTCTTCACAGCTGCCACAACACACACAGGAATTAATTAGACAGTTTGTTGTAGCTATACTGAGTTTATGGGATTCATCCACCTCCTCATTTGCTAATGGATGAGCAGATCCAGGAACACAACTAATAGCTGCTTCTGGAGTTGTTACTGGGGATTCTGAGCTAGAGGGAGATTTAGGATTGAATATTACAGTAGCAGATATTTTCATTCCCCCTGTCCTGTGAGCAATCACTTCTGCTGTTTCTGCATCATCACCATACGCATCCCAGCCATTGAGGTATAACTGTGAGTCCGGACCTTCCAGACAGCTGCACGAATTTGGAACTGAAATGCCAGACATCTGCTTTCCATCTTCAACATTGTTATTATTGCTTAAGTCACTTTCAGCATCTTTTAAAAGCAAAGTTTCCTCTGTCTGATGGCCATTCTCATACAGCAAAGCATCTCTATATTGCAGGTTCTGTTTTGAATCATGACAAGGGTTATTCACCCAAGCAAAAGTATCACTTACTGAATCCAACCCAGCAAGAGCTTCTCCCGCTCCATCTAGGTCATCCATAAAAAACACTCTGTCCTCTTCATCGGTTAAGTTGTCAAGATGGTGCCGTGTTGGTGAAGCTTCTGTACTAGAACTATTTCTTAGGGTAGGTCTGTGAGCTGGAGACTGACAGATGCTTGGAGGGGAAAGCAGAGAAGACATTTCATCTCCTACTCTGTGTACCATCCTGTTCAGCTGTTCCAGCTCCTGTTCATCATACTGCATTGAACAAGCCAGCTCAGCCTCTGTGTTCTCAGCTTTTGCTGAAAGTTCCTTAGGAGGCAAAGTCGCAGTTAAGACTGGTGTAATGACAGAGGGTACTTCAGGATCTGCTCTGACAGGAAAATCTACATCTTGAGAGATGCAGAGGTTACGTTCCAGCGTGTGCAGTTCATCCTCAGTTAGCGTCTGAAGCAGATCCCTGAAAATGAAGAAATACACACATCACTTGGCACTGATGTTACAGATTTTTAAAAAGTTTTTACTGTTAGTGCAGAAATCCAGAACTTGAGGGCACAGAGTACTTTCAACTGTGTAACTCAAAGTGCATTTGGCATTCATATTCAGAACATGTGACTGCTGATGCCTGAATTTGAGATTAGTCATGCAAACGTAGGTTATCAAATGATAAACATGCTTGCAGTGAAGCCCCAAAATAAACCAAAACACACACAAAAATGGAACTTTCCCCCTCCCTATCTACTTAGAGTGAAAATGTCACCCACAGTTAGATACACTTGGTCATTTCAATTTTTTAATTCAAAAATTTGACTTTAATTAGCAAACCAATCTGCCATCCTTCAACTAGATTCTGGAAAATATTCTGCACAAGAGTACTGCAGGAGTTTAACAGCCTTTTATTTTCAGATAAAAGAATTAATTAAAAATAGTAATATCACATATGGAACACGGATATCTGGAAGCCCGCTCACTGAAATAGGGATTAGAAGTTGGCTCTTTCCTGCCTTGAATACTTAGCTCAGTGTTCTGTTTTGGCTGGGATAGAGTTAATTTTCTTCACAGTGGCTACTATGGGGTTGTGCTTTGGATTTGTGATGAAAACAGTCTGATAACCCAGGGATGGCTTTGTTATTGCTGAGCAGGGCTCACAGAGAGTCAAGGCTTTCTGCTTCTTGTACCGCCCCACCAGTGAGGAGGCTTGGGGTGCACAAGAAACTGGGAGGGGACACAGCTGACCCCAACTGATCCAGGGATATCCCAGATCACATGGCATCATGCACACTTATAAAGCTGAGGGAAGAAGGAGGACGGGGGGATGGAATTTGTCTCTTTGGAGTGATGGTGTTTGTCTTCCCAAGTCACTACTATGTGTGATGGAGCCCTGCTGTCCTGGGGATGGCTGAGCACCTGCCTGCCCATGGGAAGTGGTGAATTAATTCCTTGTTCTGCTTTGCTTGTGTATGTGGCTTTCGCTTTACCTATTAAACTGTATTTACCTCAACCCATGAGTTTTCTCACTTTTCTGATTCTCTCCCCAAGCCCATGGGAGGGGGTGAGTGGCTGTGTGGGGCTGAGTTGTCAGCTGGGGTTAAACCACAACACTTGGTCATTAAGGAGTTAAGCTTCTGCATGATGTTAAGAATCAGGCAGGTCTAGAAGCAAATATTTAGCTACTTAGCAAACTGTGTTTTCAAGAGACATGCAGCATCTCCAGTGTTACCAAGAGTCCTCAGTATTGCAGTTTAGGACTATGAACACCTGAAAACAAAGTGTTGTAAGTGCTTTATAACTTCAAAACAAATCCACAGACACAGCAGCACTTAATTTTAGACCTGAGTTTCACTTATGCTATCCTTCTCAATAAGAAGCCATATATAAATGTATCCTCTGTCAAGAACTGCTGTCAACATTTTCAAAGACCAGTAAGTGTATTTTAGCATAAATGAATGGGGGGGAAAAGCAAGACCTGCTCAACAGAGGGCAGGAGTCCATTATTCCTCATGTGTTTAGGAATCATTTGCTAGCAGGTGACATACAGCTGGCACCACAGTAATAATAATAATATGCACATTTTAGAAGAATTAAGTCTAAACAAGAGGACCAGAAAACCTGAAAGAAACATTCAACATATCTCACATCTTGATTTCCAGTCAATGGTTTGCATTCTTAATTTGTTAACTCACGGACCAAATTTTTTTTGCAAGTTCTATCAGTTTTTCAAACAGCTCAAAAAATACACCACTAGTATCTGACTTGTGTATCACCAACCTACAATTCAAAGAAATCTAATAGTGTAGATAAGCAAGCTTAAGTCAGAATAAAGTTATGGTTATACACATTCCACAGAATTAACATACTTAGTTTTTAAATCTTGCTTTATGAGTATTATAAAAAAAATTCTAAGCCTCCAGAAGAAATATCTTATAAGAACAATTGCACCATCATATCTTCCCCTTAAAAAAATACCATTTACCTAACAAAGCTATAAACCAGTATTGCTATCTGGCACACTAGATAATTTTAAATACCTATACATTCCTTTCTTTTGTCTAAACAGTATGTAATGATACCATCTTCTTACTCAGATCTTGTATTTAAACGGTAATTGGTGTCTGTAAGAGATTAAGTATTTTAACATCATCTTAAAAACAAACTGACAGAGAATGGTTTAAGTTGTAAGGTCAGCATAAAAATAGCAGCATCACTATTGTTTATTTTTGAGATAACTATACCAACAGAATGAATAAAAATACAGAATAACATGATTGTTGCCATGAGGCTTTGTACTATGAATTTTCACTTTGTTAGTTTTTACAGAAACACTGAGGTGTAGGATTTTTTAAGCATAAACGAGGTAATGTGGGATTTTAAAAACAGTTGGGATTTTAAATTTCAAAAAAACAAACTGCAACAAACAAGTAAGCACACAAATGTAACAGGGAAGGGGTTAAGCTTGTCCCTCACCTATGCAAGGATGCTAAAAATATCAGATAGTTTGGGTCAGGCCAAGGTCCATCAAGTAGAGAAGCCTGGCTCTGATCATAGATCCTCAGGAAGAACATTAGCACAGGACAGACACACAGTGATGTCCACTGAGTGAGTGCATCCTACCGGCTGCCAACAGCCTGTAGCTCAGGGATTTCTAAACCAAGGTGGTATCCTTGTGTTTGATAATCCCCAGAGAGCTTTGTTTGCATGGGTCAGAAGGTGTTTATCAGGAACTGACCAACAGTCAACTGCTTAAACATCAGCTACGCTTCTCCACACACCACAGTCACACACCCCTCTCAAAACATGAGATAAGAATGAGTAAATTTTACAAACACAGACTATACAAGCAACATTCAAAGGAATTTGCTTTCCATCCAAGCTCATCAGCATAACTGGGAATGATGAAGTGGGCCCAGGGAAAATCTAAGATTGAATCTTCTGACTTGCAGCACCTAATCTGGGGTTCTGTTCAGTCTCCAGAACACCACATGGCAGCAGCCAGGATTCCCCAGTGCCCAGAGCTGCTCTGCTTCCTTTCAAAAGGTTGCTCAGACCTATTCAATACAGGTTTCACACATTCATTATAAAATAAGCCCTGGAAACACATGTTTACTTTATACTGGTTGGATTCACTGACTTGAATGATGAACTCTATTTCTGCCAATACCACCACCTCAAAATTTAAGATTAATTGTGTGCAGTTTTGAGGATAGTATATAAAGCCTGACTAAAAACAATAATCATAATAATCAATGAAATCAGCTGACAGTCCTTTTTAGGCAAATCAGATCCACACTGCCTGAAAGAGTAACATAACCAGTTGAATCATATGTAGTAGTCTACCAGCCCTGTAATTTCAGTAGAGAAGTAATCCTGCTTTAAATTCAAAGGAAATACGCTCATTTTCCCAATTCAAACACTGGAAATTTTGCTATTAACAAATACAGCTTGTTCTAAAAGAGGTTCAGGCAATTATCTTCACTTCTCTAGTTAAAAATTCCCTAGATTCACCAGCCAGTTTTAAAGGTGACAAATGTTTGATTAACAGTTACTTTTAGATACACAATATATTTGTTTATACAGAATTCACTGCCAGCATTAGAAACATGTCATATTTTAAAATGCCTATGTAGATATTGAGAACAAAAAGAACATCAACCAGTATACAGAAGGAGATATAAAATCTCACTAAAATACTAAACATCAGGCATCATTAGTACATTTTAAGTTAAACTAAACCATAGTTATTTCAACAGTTCATTTCCTTTCTGCTGAAGCACTTTTAACTCATTGTGTCCATAAGCAAAAAAAGAATTTCTCCCTCTGCTTTCATTATTCAGAAGCCACAGGTAAAAAGACCTTCTGCAATCCACCCTGACAGCAGCAGTGTGCCTTCTTCTCAGAGAGGCTTTAGAAAACACTGAATTTAAAATAGTGCATGTTGAGGTTTCACCTGCTTTTACTCTTTTTGGCATCGTATCACAGGAAGGCAATCTAGCTTTCAAAACACGAGGAACATTTTTCTTTCAGTGGTTACAGCTACTGGCAGAAAAACAAAGCAAGTTCTTTAGACGTGCTCTGCTTGTTACAAGCAGTAGTAGAAATTTACTTTGCCTGTTGCAAAACTAATCAACATATTTTACTCTACTGCCAATATCCAGGGTGCAGAAATTACTTCTTCAAAGATCTGAGGCCAGATGTCCATTTAAAGACAAAATTGTCTAAATAGAGGACAGGGCCACAAAACCCCTAATCTTGCGCATTCCTCAAGCCTCCTCCATTAACTTTGCTCCTATTCTGACTAGAATTTTAAATTGGCTTGTTTTCAGAGAACAGCATCGTTGTTATTGCCAGCCTGTGCTTCAGTTCATGCTCTGAGCAGAGCACAACCAGCTGTCTCTATGGAACTGCCACTGTAAGAGCATGATGCAGGTACAGGGATGCCACATGCACCCTCCTGCTCCTGCATTCCAAAGTCCGCAGAGCTGTTCAGATAAATCAACACTGAGAAACCAAAACTGATCTATGACAAATAGCACTGGCACTCCTTTACTGAAAAAGTTTTAAATTAAATAAAGGTTTTGAACACATCCATCTTGGAAAACCTAACCAGTTTCCCCCCAGTCACTGCGCACACTTCAAAAGAATATAAATTTCACACTTCCCCCTCCCAATCGTTTAACACACTGACAGCATGCATATTGCATTGGATTTCTAGTCAATGATACAGAAAGGCCTCAATGTACTTAAAATGGCACGATCCTCTGATTCTGCATCACTTGATCTGCAATCTGCTTGATTCTGCACCACCAAAATCCATAGGGGCCCTGCAATCACTTGTAATGGTCCAGAAAGAAGCACCAGGCAAGCAAAGAGCTCTGAAATAGGGCAGACTTAAGGAGTACTGCAAAATTCCCTCTGAAAACCTCTGTACAGCAATCTCACATGTATATATATTGTATAGATAATACTTGTTTTACAAACATGTTCAGTGTCACAGGCATTTAAGTTAAATATCTAAGCATATACCAGATTATATGCTTTGTAATTCCTAAGCAGGTTGTAGTAGTTTGGCAGAAATGGTTCAAATGTCTCCATTTCAAAGGAACAGACATAACACTACTATATAATTATGCATTGTTACATGTATAAAACACCAACGCTAATGTCTTACATCCAAAATCAAAGTCAACACAAGCACCTGGCTTAGATATTAATTAAAACATTCAAAGCTGTAATTTGCTGCTCGACCTTACCAAAATCTAAGCAAGAACCTTTACGGCTTTTGCTGAGAGAGTCTCAATAATCTCTATTGTTTTCAAAGTTGTCAGCCACCAATAGGAAACAAAAATTTTCCTAGCTAATAGGTATTCTTCTCTGCTAGTTCTGATTTAATTACGTGGATCCACATAATTAAATACAGTACTTATCTTTGTCTTACGGATATTTTAGGATAATACAGTTTAAAATTAATTACCTGTAATCCTCCAAAATAATCAGTTGTGTATTTGATGTTACTCCATGAGTTAAAATACTTAGTTGGCTAAAAAGCTATAGACCTTTACAGAGAAATTCACTGGGATGTGATCATATTCTGCTATAAGATGTTCTGTGTTCTTACAACAGGCACACAACTGCAGTACAAGATGCAACTATTTTAGCAGAGGACTACTGAATCTATTTTCATGGTTTAACTATTGGTGATGGAGACTGGAGAAAGACTCCAGGAAAAAATACTCCTCCTCTTCTGGGGAGCAGAAATATTGATATCAAGTATCTCATTCCATCTTCCTTTATAGGCTTCTGTGAACATTCTCACAGAGTAGGAATTGTAGTCTGATGAGTTAAAAAAAAATCTGTGATAAGAAAAAAAATAAATTTAGACTGTTCAGGTACTTTTAAAAGTAATTCAATTACCCTATATGAACAGCACACTAATTTGTATCTCACTGTTATTTTCAGTGTATTTTTCATTCAAGAATATTACCAAAGGAATATAGTTTATATATATATATATATATTATATATATATATATATATAATATATATGGCTTTTTGAGCCCAGTTCTTACCAATATTTGAGTTCCTTCAATTCAGAGACTGCCAGAGATGGAATTTCTCATTACTTTTTGCTTGAATTTTTGCTCTGATAGATGCTATCTCACTAAGAACACTTTGCAAACTTTGTCTCCTAGACAACTGAAATCACATTTCTTAATGTTCCCTTGACAGATTAAATATAAGTCTTAAAGTATATCAGAACTTTTCCCAAAACTGAATATCAAAGAGCCTTTTCATTTTTTAAAGTTTGCATTGAAAATTGCAGTTATGGAACAAACAAGCATTTTACTAATCTCTTTTCAACCCCAGAACTAAGTTCACAGTAACTGAAAATTAAATGGACAGAGCAATACACTGACTTCATTGATTTTTATTTTCCATGTTGTGAAATATAAGGAGTAAGCAGAAAGTAGAGATTAGAAGTATATTAGTTTTTACATATCCTTTTGGCTTAAGTCAGTCAGTGGAATGCTGGTGAAAATATCTGTGATAGCCATATATTGGGAATAGGGTATTTTAATGTAAATTTCATGGACTTTTTAAGTTTTGGTATGAATAAAAGTCTTTTTCCCTTCTAACTTAGGTTTTGCTCCTCAATTCATGTTGCTGTGCTTTACTCAATGTTTAATAAAATCATAATCACTCAAAAAATCCCAACAAACCAAACATGTTGATTTGTCTATTTTAATTCTCAAATTTCAATATGAATATCACAAATGTACCTAAAAATAAGACTTCAAGACAGAAATACTAGCAAATCTTCAAGGGACATAAGAGGATGTGGTCTATATACTCATAAAAGCTAACTTCAGAAACAGGTCCCCTCTGAACCACCCCTGACAGAGTTTACATTCTCCCTCAGGAGATGCTTCATCTCTAACGGACAAGAGGAGATTAATCTGGATAAACTATGTGAAAACTATTCTTACATCAAACTGTCATTGTGATATTCAGGGAAGGCAATAAACAGGTGAAAATTGGACACAAAAAACCACAAACGCTGTCAAATTATCTCTGCAGATTTCCAGGAACAAAATTTGCAGTTGGTATACAAATTTGAATTCTAAGAAAATAATAGGGTTTACAGATTCAGAAAACTTTTTTTAACACCCGAAGGGTGGATATAAAAAAACAGGATGTAGAGATTCTTTAAAGATTCAGCTTAATTTCTCCTAAGTACAAATCTTATAAAGATTTCTGAAGACCTCAGCTAAGAAAAAAATATTTTAATAGTCTTTATACTTGAGCCAGAGCCCACATCTCCAATGGTAACCAAGACTGAAGTACTGTGGAAAGAGGTATATATAAAGTGATCCATCCTGTAAAAACAGATCCACAATATGAAAAACTGGTAGTCGTTTCTATTAAGTTAACAACTATCTGAGTATTGCATCACAACATAATGAGAAAATGTAATAAGCCTAACCAACAGTAACACTGATGCTAATTAGAAACAGAATCTTCCGAACGTAAACTCTAACTTTACTATTTCAAGCATCATCCAACCATAAGAAGATCTGAAATGCAATAAAATGATACTCAGGAAAAAGGAAACTATCACAGAGATTAAAAGTTCAGAAAACCACTGTGAAATGAGAAACTACATTTAGTTATTTCATGGGTATATCAGGCTGATGAGAGGAAAATGCAGTTTGTGGTTAACATAGCAAACAAATACACTTTTTTAAGCATTTATGAGTTCTTTTTCAGGCCTCTGATTTTCAATTCAGAAGAGATGCAGTTACAACTATCTTTTATTACTTGCCTTATTTTTCTTAGCAAAGTGTGAAAAGGTCTGAAGAGTTCAGACATATCTTCTGGTTTATGGTCCAAGTTTAATGGTCCCTCAGAGTAGACAACAAGGCCACTGTAATTCAAACACATGCATGAACACACACAAAAATGAGAATTTCATTACATGGAGGAACAACTGAATAAAGTCAGAAAAGCAATTGTACATAAACATTAGAACTATATTTAAGTTACATCTTGTTATCTTATTTTTGTCTTATTCACCCACAGTTAGAATTAGATGGTAACAGGGAAAAGTTCCCTTCCCCTCTGTCCACCCCTCCTTAAACATGGGAGAAAAAGCTATGAAAGAACATACATTTATTTCATTGCTGCAGCTGACTCATTAAAAAAACCCAAAAGAAACCTATTATCAAGGAAGTTGGGGAAAGTCCACTACTTGAGAGACTGAAATGGCTTTTCCTTTTCAGTCTGAAAAACTTCAAGGTAAGAAAGTTGACTCCTGAGCTCCTGTTTTTCTACCTCTGAGGTAAATATAACCTGGTATTGACATATGACAAAAAAAGAAAACAGATTTTCTAAATCACATAAAACCCTTCTTGATAATACCATGCTTCTAAATCAACTCAGCACTTGTAGAAATTTCCCTGGAAAGGTTAGTTCACAATCCTGAGAGCCTCCATGTACTTCACTGTAGATATCTCAATGGCTCCTCCTGACCAAATCACTACTGCCCAAACCAGTCTGTGTGTCAGGGATTAAACAAAATTCACCTTCTTCACCATATCTGCTGCATTGTACCAAACTGTGTCAGAGAGTGGATTCCAGCCACAGTAGGAACCACTCTACTTAAAACTGTTCAATCCTCTGCTCACTGCAAAAACAACACATGTTTCTCAAAGGCAAATGGATCACACATTCTCACAGTCAAGATTACATTGGTTTTCTTTTTCCCAGGCCATTTTCCTCTTCCTGCCCTTGGAGTCAGTGCTCTGTTACCCAAGGTATTTCAAATGTATGTTCCTTTTCCTGAACTCAAAATACATGTTGCTTCAGCAAGCTATCCAGCATCCAAATCACCCAGAGTAACAAGGGATCCTTGGCTGACAAGACTGTCAAAGTCTTTTTGCTCCTCAGTTGTTCCCTAGCAAGCACCCTGTGCGACCAACAAAGACATAGCGGCAAAGCTAATGTCACCAGTTCTATGAACTCCACTTAAGTATTAAAAAAAAAATACCAGGGAATTAGGGTTTTGAGGGCAGGAGCAGGGGAAGAAGAGATGAGAGAGAGGAAAGTTGCTTCTTTTGCAAGTCACCTTTTTTTTTTTTGGCGGCATAGGACCAATTATCCTTTTTTTTTTTTATATGCTTCTGAAGCTTCAACAAGCAGGCTGCCACGAAGTGATGCAGTTATTGTTGACTCATGTCTTATGTTTTGCCTAAACAAATATTACTGCTTTGCTCAGTGGAAGCTTGAGGTTGCTCTCATCTAACTTCAACCTGATGTAAAGTCACTGTTCCTTTGGGTTTCAGGTATAGTTTGCTTTACAGAGCTTTACTCTCAGAAGAAATTAAAAAAGATAGAAATGGGTTAGAGCACTACAAAATAAAAAAGGTTATGAAATGGCTTCTGTACACATATAAGATTTGAAAGAGTTCTGAATATAGTTGTAGCATGGAAAGAACTAAAAATTGTGAAAAAGTGTGTCTTTATACTTCCTATGTGGTTCAAAGCGCACCAACACCTGTTGATATAACAGATAACATGCACTGTATAACATGAGTATGATAAACTGATGTCTGAAAAGAAACCTTAGACAAAAATGGCCCTGAAAAGTATTTCTGAAAAGACTGAGCGGATCCAGCACTTCTCCTTGCCCAGATCCTTCTCCTGAGGACACAGAGCCACAGCCTGACAACTGTGTATTGCATCCATTTTGGCTTTACAGGTTTCTCCATTCACAGTCCAAATGAAAGGTTTAAGTTTCTTCCAGACAACACTGTATCTGAATGGTGCAGTTTTGCTTTGGAACTTCACATGGAAGTAATTTATTCGATTTATTTTCAAATCACTGGATAATTAGGAGCAGTTAACTTTTTCTCTTCTCCTTCTCTATCCTTCTTTGCAATTTGGAATAGATACGGTCTATTTTCCAGAGAGTCCTTGGTTTTCCATTTAGTCATGATGTGTTCCTCTTCACTGTGTCTTGCAGCAGTTTCAAATTGAGTTCTCACATTCCTGTTGTCTTTCAATAATCAGATTATTACTGTTATTATTTTTAGAATGACAGTTACAGACAATATCCTATTTTACAGGAAAAACAAGCCACAGGGATTTCCTGAGGAGAAGAGTATTATGCTCGGGATTTGAGGTTTCTTATTCTCCTCAATTGTACTATTTACATTAGCAAACTTTAAAGCATTCACAATGGTAAAATATTAAAAATATGCTGGCTTTACTCCAGAAAAACTGTTGTCTTAGTAAGTCATGAAGACTATTACAAAAAATGCGTCTGATTTGTTCAATATTGCAAAAACTGCATGAAGCAAAAACAGTTACAATTTAGTTGTCTTAAGTGGTCAAAACAGGACAGAAATCTACACAAAAGTTACACATGTTAATGCTTTCCTTGAAGAGAATTAAGCCTAACTCAGTGGTTCCAATGCAGTTTGCCATGATAACTTCTTTTGAACCCAGAGTCATTGAGAAAAATACACGAATCTTACTGAATACTTTTGGTTTTCAAGACTTGTATCCTGAAGTCATACTATTTTTGAGTGACACAAAATATGTGCTTTCAAAAAATATTTCTGAGAACATGACATTCCAAAGACTGATGTTCCTAATTTTTAAATTTTGCTGGAGGATGTCTGATCAATTGTTCCTGCTTTCTATATTTAGAGATCTAACAAATTTTTTTTGTCTTGATATTCTACATGAAACTGGTAATCATTTGTACTAATTTAAAACATAATCCTCCTCTTTAACTTTTTTTAAAGAAAGTACAAGTAAACTCAGGTGAAAGAAAATATGTCAAAATTCCGAACATATTTTTTCAAATCTTCAATAAACCTTTAAATGAGGCAGAATGGAGAATAATTGAAAAATTACTTACCATACAATGGCTAATCTTGGAATTGTAAACATTAAAGCTGGTTCATAGTCATCTATCATATCTTGAGTGAGGTATCCAAGCCTTAAGGCTCTAAGCAGAAGAATAAAATGATTTAGTAAGAGATCAAACTCTTGAAGAATACATTTCACTAGGAAAAGAAATTGAAAAAATTGTTATAAGTCAAACCAAACTGATAGTATTTAACTTCTGAACTGTTTTTGTACAATCTAAACTATGTATATAGACTAAAGCCAGCCCTGTTTGGTACCAAGAGTAGATGGACATACCAGACTGTGGCCCACTCTCATGCCCTGTTCCTTCCTACAGCCCACTGCCAGATTATCTGAAACTGCAAATGAAAACCCATCTTCTTCCTCTTACTGGGCAAATACAGAATCACAGAACAGTCAGGGTTGGAAGGGACCTCTGGAGGTCATCCAGTCCAACCACTTTGCCAAGGCAGGCTCGCCCAGAGCAGGTTACACAGGAACGCGTCCAGGTGGGTTTGGAATGTCTCCAGAGAGGGAGACTCCATGACCTCTCTGGGCAGCCTGTTCCAGTGCTCTGCCACCTTAAAAGTAAAGAAATTCTTCCTCATGTTGAGGTGGAACTTTCTGTGTTTTAGTTTATGGTCATTGTTCCTTGTCCTGTCCCTGGGCATCACCAAAAAGAGTCTGGTACCATCCTCTTGACACCCGACTTTCAGACATTTATATAGGTATTGATGAGATCCCCTCTGTCTTCTCTTCTCCAGACTCAACAGGCCCAGCTCCTCACAGGAGAGATGCTCCAGACCTCTCATCATCTCTGTGGCTCTCCGCTGGCCATGTATATAATAGTAGCGAATATGTGTACACGTAGTAGCTCTCTGACTGATGGAAGGTAATTCCTCCTACTTGTGACCTTTTTTGAATTGCAATCCTGTCTTTCAAAGTGCCTGAAACACCTCTGATCCTGGTGTCATCTACAGATAGTGGCAGTGTGCTCTGTCCTCCTCCCTTCCTTAATGAAAGGGTTGACTGCACCAGACCCAGGGTCGGCTTCACAAGTTCTCCCCGTGTGACAGCAAAAAACACTTATTACAGTCAACTGATGTCTAATAATTCCATTCAGAATAAGGTTCACTAGTTTCCTCTTAAGAACAGTGCTGCACTGTTCAAAATCCCACTAAAGCTGAGTATTTCACCTGCTGTTCCCCTCTACTGCCCACCTGCTAGGCTAGTTAATCTGTCACAAGAGGGAAGAAAAAAATTTGTTCAACAGAGTACTTTTCAAATTCACACTTTTCTTTGCACCTTATGCTTCTGAAAGAACTTATGAATTCCATTTTTTTCATCATCTCTTCATACATATAGGGTCAAGTTCCAGTCCTGTAAGACTTTAAAGAGCTTTTACCAGTTCTTTATGATAATCACTAGAGGTTAACAACTATTTGAATCACCTCCCCATGTATTCTTGCATGAAATATCATTAAGTCTTGATGCCTTAAACAGCTCTAGCTTGTGGATATATCTATAACTAGGCATATGAACAATATTGTTATTGTTGGATTATTAACTTTCATGTGGTTTTTTTTATCTAGAAAACAAAAAAGCACAGGTTTGTGCCTGGCAAGCATGCTTAATACTTTTCAACTTTGTACTTGGATACTTACTAGAACAGCAAAATACCAGGTGTTTTGTTTTTCTTCAAGACTACAATAAAAGTATTTCTATAAAAGCTCAGATCTAGCCCTTAACTTACCTCTCCACAGTTTCACAGAACAGTACGATTACCTCTTGCTGGACATAGTATTCTTTTGGAGACTTCACAGGTACCATGGCCGACACATAACTACAAAGAAGATAACATACCACTGTTTTACATGCCTTAACAAAAAAGATTACAAATGAACCCAAACCTAGGACAAATCTTCTTAGAAACCTAACCTTTCCTGTACTATTTTGTATTTATTTTGACAGCACTCACTACGAAAACTGTACAGTGTAAGAATCCATACAAAATACAGCCAAATTCCTCATTGCAGACTGAGGCAGTGGAATTCAGTAGTAATTCAGCAATATAATTACACACATTCAGCTATTAGAACTCCATACTGAGGGGTACAAGGAGGTTGGTCCTAGAAGGATCTTTATTGCCACATCTTGAAGACTGAGTAGTTTACTCTGCATTTCCTTAAGAAACTCACTAAACCAAACATTTTATCTAGAAAGGTTTTACCTGAAATTAGATTAGTGACTTTTCAGTTACCCACAGAAGACAACTTATGACACTTAAGGTTTGGCCTCATTTCTACATGCAATTACCTGCTGAAGCACTAATTCAACAAGGGAAGAAACACTGGTAAAAGTTAAGTGGGTTTCTGTCACTGTACTATTTAATTGGTCATTTCTGGAATACAATTAACACAGAAAGGGAAGAAGTTGTTTGTGCAACAATTGTAAAGAAAAATGCTACATGCATAGAGTTGGTACTGACAGGCCAGAAACTGCACAGGCACTGCCAAGAACCAGTTAATGATTGTCATCGGTGTCTGCACTCAAAACCACACTTAAAAGCACTTTTTCAGGTAATGTTTTCAATTAAAATGTTTTTCAATGTAACAGAATAGTAATGTTTTTTCTAACCAGATAAAGATTGCTTGCCTGAATAAAATAATTCAAGGGAATATGTGTATTGAGGAAGGGCAAAGAGTAATGGGAGACAAGACAGGTTATTCCTAAGAAAATTTAAAAGTCTACTCAGTTCTAAGAAACATGTTCTGAAGCCAGGAATGACTGTATTATATTAGGTCCATAAATAATCTTGCTCATTATCTTGTCCATGGTCAGCATCACAAGCATCTAACACACAGGCAGGTAGCTGGCTTAAACTCTGAAGGACAGCACAAGACTTGGTCAATGTGACCTTTGATGCAAAAAGCAGTTACTTTTCTCACCCCAAAAGCAGTTATTTTTATTTTTGCTATAAACCTCCAAGTCATTTTTCAATCCCCAGTTTTCAAATCAATGAGTTCCTGTGTTTAATTATTGCTTATGTAAAAACACCTCCTTCAGGAGAATTCAATTTGCCTTGTTAAATTCACTGGGTGCATCTTGCCCATATCTCTAAGCACAAGAGAACAAAACCTCATAGTCTCTAGAATATTTGCTATCATTCTTTTCTTTTTAAACATCTCATATTTGTTGCCTTTTCTATGTCAAAGAAAACATTAAGAGAAGAGATTTATGGTTTCCCTTTGTGTCTTGGAAATTCTCCCTCAAATGCCATATGCCAGTATGCAAATTGAAGATTATAGTTTAGCTGGAGAGAGCAAATGTTGATTGCTAAAAAGCTATTTAGTTTTCTTTTCATTATTGCTACACTGAAAGGAAAAATCTAACAATACAACAAATTACTAAAGAATTCAAACACCATGATAAAAAAAATTATACTTTTTCCATTAAGCAAAAACAGAACAAAACAGCCAACTTGCAAAAACCAACAAGCCACACAACAGCTGCGGTGGCCAAGCCAACGCTCACAACCCACTTACTTCAGCTCTTTTACCTTAATTCAAACTCAGCAAAAAGGACATCAAAATGCTTGAGTGAATCTTTCATTTTTTCTGTGTAGAGGTTCAAATCCCTTAAGGCCTGGTCACGAATGATGTTTCTGACTTCCTCTAGGCTTCGGGTCAGATCCTTGGCCAATGGCCTCATAGCCATACTCTCAATTTCACGATTCATAATAATTGAACCAGCAGCCAAACACTGTGAAATACATGAAGAGATAAAAATATTAGTTTTTACAAAGTTACTTTTGTATTTAAAAACAAAGCACAAGATGTGCTATTTAATACTTTGAACAAGGGCAGTAATTAGCCCCAGTTGGCTGCAAATTATTAAACAAGTGAAAGATTTAAGACTGGTACGTCAAGAATCATAAGCTTTCATGTAAAAGGTTAGGGAGCAGCTCAGCCAAGGAAATGTGAGAATGGGGGGAGGTTCAAGTGCAAGAAGTGCTGACAGAAGAACTTAAAGCTATTCTCCCACTAGTTAGGCAATAAGCACTGGTAGGATATATACTCCATGTACACAAGGATTGCCTGCATTAAAGGGATGTGAATCCAGCAACATTATGATCCATGGACTGTTCTGATTCAGACTAGACTGCTCGATTTTGTAAAATAAACGTATTCCTAACAGAAAGAACAGAAAGTCTGCAACTGTGATGTCTTTTACAACAAAACTGGTTACACTGGCTATCTGAGCACAGAGCCAGTTACACCAGTATTCTGCTTCCCACAGAAATAGTGATTATATTTTACAGGAAAGAATATAAAAAACCAGGTCACTGAGTGATTCTTCCCTTTCAATGTCTGGAAAGCAGCTATTTAAGAGACTTCTTGCCCCAGGCATTATACATGGACTCTTTCTGACCAGCTGACAAAGACATTAAAAGTAGATTTTTACTGTAACACATTATTAAAACTTTTCAAAAATCCTGTTGTTAAAAACAACTGTTGGCTTTATTCCTTTATGGATACATTTGGAAGACAATGAGCACCGCTATAAATCATACTTGTTGTATTAATGGAAATATTTTTATTGAATGAAAATATATAAGGTGGTTCTAGTCTTCTAGTCTCAAAGATCTCCTTTCCCCTCACGTTTTTAATCTCCACTTGCAGCTGTATCCCTCCCCTCTCTCCTGTGCTCCTGTGGATGGGAGGTTTTTCTGCAGCTCTGATAGGGGAACCTGCAATCCCAGCCCTTTCTCAGTAGTCTGATGCACTTATTTGTGTTTTAAGGGCACTCAGAGGAGATCATGTTCTTACTTCTTATGAGTCAAAGCACTATTTGTGGGAAAGTATGGATAAGGCAAGCCCTACCTGTTGATAGGTACTCTCAGTCTGATAAGTCAGTGATTGCACTGACAAGGACACAAGTGTATTCTCAAAGTCCACACAGCCTTCTTGCTACATGAATTTACAGGAGGACAGTGCCTACAGCAGTAGGAGTTAGCATTACATCATCACTGCTTATGTTACTTTGGCTGAAACCAACAGGTGCCTCCAGCCTGATGGTTAGATTTGGAGACAGTGAAAGTTTGATTTGGGAAGAGCAAAGGCATTAGCTTATATAACACAAACAATGAATAAAGGGAGAGGTGTTTTTTCTGTTAAATACTGCCTCAGTGATTCCCTCAAGCATCTTCCACAATTCAAGACACCACTACACTGGCTGGCACTTGCCCTGTGTGTTCACTGTTGTAATCCCAGTTTGTAAGTCCCTCAGAGTAAGAAAAGGTGATGGGATTCACTGGGATTCATAATGGATGGTTGTACAAAGAATGACCCCAGCCAACATAGCAGACTCCCATCAGTCTAAAACACATGATGGTGCCACCATGATGGCAGTGACTGACACATGATAATGAGAAGAAAAACTGCTGTGGTTTTTGCTGAGGACAGGGTTGCAAACCATTGACATACCAAATTAATTTTGTAAATTCTATCTGAGACTTCCCTGACTCAGAGGAGCCTACAATTAACAACTGTCAAAAGCAAGTTTCAGAAGCAGAACATAAGGAGGCACATTGGACTGAACAAGACAGGAACTCTTCACGGAGAACACGCACTTGAAAAAGAAAAGAGGGACTGGTAGAGAAAACAATGGATAACAACAGGAGCCCAAGGATTGCTTTAAATACAGGAGAGGCAAAGCTGAAAACAGCACCATAATGTGCTGTAGTGAAGTGAGATGTCTAGACTACTGCCCCCTTTAAGTCTCAAAAATCCATGAAGCCTTAAGTCTCCCTAAGGCCTGCAGAACTGAAGACATTAGGTTTATCACTAAAAATGCCACAATGATTTATTTTTCGTTTTAGCCGACAGACATCAGTACTAATGAATAAATATCTTGCATAACACATCCTTTTTTCTGACACTTCAGACTTCTCTTGGTTAAAATAATAAAAGCTTATTCACTAAACCAATGCCTTGTTCCTACACATTGCTGTAGAAGTAAGTCTTTGAGAAAAACCAATTAAGAGAAGTGGACTTCACTGTTTTGCACAGGAACCATTATATTTTTAGCATGTGCATGAAACAAGCAAATTATGTGCAACAAATGACAGCTCAAAGTTACATACATTTAGTATGAGTTACAGCATAACACAGCCATTAAAATCAAGTGAGAGCACACACTTGTATTTGCTGGAGATTAACTTTTATACTGACAGAATTCCCTAATATACTTTTGTTTCTAAGATTTTCAAAACATTAGACACAAGATGGTCCAAAAATCTAGAGTATTTATCAGATGCTAAGAATAGTTTTTAAGAGGTGGTCATAATGACAGCACACAATTATGAAAATAAATTGCTGTTAGCTCAACCAAAGCCTGAACCTTACAGAATTCCCTTCCACTGAGCACCCACAGCAAGTTCTCACAGATATTTACTTTGCTCTGTAATTATATTTAAAATTTTCAGAAAAGTCTCAAGATGTACTTGTGGCTTCATGCCACCAAAAAAAAAGTGTCTATTAACCCCAAGCAACAGAAATATGACAGACTTACCTCTGCTCCAAACCAAAGCTGTCCTGCAAGGTTGTCATGGCGTATTTCCTCAGGAAACTTAACACAAAAGTCTCGGTTGGCCCGTTCGTGTGGAATGCATTCATCCATGATCTGATTTATGATGTTCAAAACATTATCCTGAAGCAAAATATAGGATAGATGTATACTGTTCCCAAAGAAAACTCACATTTTTTTAAACTTTTAATAGGATTTATTAGTGAGGCACCAATTAATTAAGATAGATAGAAAATGCAGTATTTAACTCTCATGGTCTTCATACACACAGAGAAAACAGAGGATAATATTGCACAGAAAGAAGAGTACCAAACTTCAACCTTCCTAATTTTCCTAGAAACTGTTTCTCAGATTAATTGCATTTAACTTTGACTACTTTACTGGGACTTCTGATGAGAAGGCATGATTTAAAGAACTCGTTAGTACTTCAGCCATTTATCTCCAAAATATCAGTAAATAAACTAGAAGTACAAGTAAATTATGCTTCTTCCATTTCCCCTCACCAGCCCCAATGATATGCACTTCATTATTCCCAAAAAGAGCACCTGACAGATTACCCTGAAGTTGCTAGAAAGTGGGTTATACTGGCACCATTGTGGTTGAATAGACTTAAACACATCCTAGGAATCTAAAGCAGGCAGTTTCCACACTTGAGTCCCCAGTGGGCAAGAGCTGGCACATTTACCTGCCACCTCATCACCCAGACATCCAGGAGGACAAGGGGACACTGCACAAGTCAGAGGGTTAATAACTGCTCTGATCTACATCTGCACCAGGACAACGATCAAAGACCTATAAGTAGTTTCTTGATATGCAGTAAATAATCTGTATTCATTTATTTGAAAAGATAATTTTCACATACCCCTGCTGGGAACCTCATGGAATTTGATTAACATAATAAAGGTAGATTGAGAGCACGAAAAAGGCTGAGTGCTTTCATTAAAGATGTTTTGTCTGTCTCATGCTTCTTCCACTATTTACAGAAATCATGTTCTATTTAAAATATTTTTTCAAGCAAATACAACCAAATCTGTCTGTACAAAACTGTTTAACAAACAGAATTGCTTTAAGTCTACACCCCACTGTTTTATTTTCCTTTGCACGTAAAGAATAATAGAAGACAGGAATTTTGAAGAAATCTGCCCTGTTAGTATGTTCCCCACGGAGAAAGACAAAACCTACTTAACTACAAGAAATTATTCACATCTTCTACAATTTCTGTGCAGACTGCTGCAACTGCTGTTGCTACAAAATAATCTAAACATTAATGCTATATTCACAGTTGTCTTCAACCAAAATAAATGAATAAATTACACATTGGTATAAGGTACTTGATGTATTAACAATTAAAACATTTTAACATTAAAGTATTTTTTGCAAGGTTGTAATGAGATAACATGTTTCATTTCAATAAAGCTATTAAAAACAAACAAACACCACCCCATATGTTTAAAAGACACTGGTACATATAATATTCAACCTTCTCCTCTAGAAACAAATCTGAAAATCAAATGCTCCCTTCCTTCCATTTCTTAATTGGTGGTATTGAGTATACCTCTCTCACTGTTATTTAGCGAGGTCCAGCTGGGGAACCAAAATATTTTCAAAGCAGGTCCCATAAGAAAAACAACTCCTAAATTACTTAGCTCCTACCCAAAGTTACAGAGCAAAGAATGAAACTGAGGATAAAAAAACCATTTAAATTGTAGAAGGGCATGAGTCACTCATGATGTATTTAAAATCAGTTATTACTGATCTATTTTAAGACCAGATGCTTTGCCTGCAGCTCCCACTTTATTACCAGAGCAATACAAGTTGGTCTTTTTCATTAGGATGAAAAGGCTAGACTCCTGTTTTCAGACAATTAACAAAAGTTAGCAAAGACCTTTTAGCATTGGAGAGATACAGTGGAAAAAAGTAATCCTAACAGTTAAATTTTACAAAAGTTTCAAGAAATATTAAGGCAGGGAACTCTGAGAAAAATTCTATTCAAATCCGATTACGTATATCAGATTTGAAATAATCCAATTACATTTTATTTTAGGACATGATATTCCAATTTATTTTACTTGCCACCAAACTTCAATATGGGGAAATGCAATTTTTCTCTTGCTTTTCTTCTAAAAAGCTATACAGAATAGGATGAAAAGCTATATTGAAAAGCTTTGCTCCTTAAATTTTATTTTACTTTAATGGATTATTTTTAAAATGCAATCTTATCTGACAGCAGTTACAAGACTGACTAAATTCCCCTTTCATAATCACCTCCATACATACTCAAAATTCCTGATATATCCAATGAACATTTTATGCAAATGAAGTAAAGCAAGAGGACTCTTACCCACTAAGCAACTGTTCCATGTTTTTGTTCTGTTTCTCTAATCATTACACCTGTTTAAAAGTACTAAGATGATGCCTAAATCATCTCAGGAGATAATTATTACGAGCATCATGAAACGTTATACCTTAATGCATTTAAAATCAAATATTGCAACTAAAGGCAACAGGACATAATGAAGATAATTCAACTTTTTACAATAATACTTATTTTTCAGTATATCATTTGTTTACCACCTCAATGACATTTAATATTCTTCCTCATTTCCTCAACATTCCTATAATCTCTAGATGTCTCTGCTCCAGAGCACCCAAGATCTACTGACACATCTCCACACTTGCTGAACTTTGAGTCAGGTTTTTTTTTAATAAAACTATTTTTAGCACGTGTAATACTAGTAAGTTAAACCACAGGTAATTAGAATTTTAATGTATGCTTCTCAATGGAGACAAATCACAACAGCTCCACCTCCAGTACCAGCTGTTTGTAAAGAGTTATCTGGCTTCACATGGGCAGCTGGTCATTCTGTCAAAAAGCTAAGAGAAAAAGCCAGTTAAAAAGATGACCATCTTTTCCTGCACAGTCTAGTGGGGATACTGGAAGATTAAGGAAAGAACAGTCGATGGAACTTTGCTATACAGTGTACGAATGCTGAAAGATTTCTACAATGTGAATTGCTTTTGCTGTTTTAAAATGTGCAATTTCCCAGGTTCTCTGCTGTTCTACAAGGTTTATTTTATCCTCCTACAGAAAAAAACCCCAAATCAACAATTCTCCATCTCTTTCCTTCCCTCTTCCATTCTTCTTATGGCACCCAGAGCAGAGCAACTTCAATAAGAGATCTGGAATATTTGCTCCCATAATAATTTCAAATTTCAGCTGCTTTGAAACTGGAAGGATGCCAGCCAGTTTAGACAGACTATCCAAGACATTGTAAGCAAATTAGTCTTTTCTCTAGAAGAGCTTTAAGAAACATTCAATTTATTTAATTACAGCATTCTGCTTTGTAAGCTAATAACGAATGGGTTTGGATAGGTGGTAGCACTGAAATTTTGCTCTAATTTAAGCAACAGAAATCAATTACTTGGAATTGAAGTAGTAAATCTTTCACTTGATCCATCTTTCTACATAAAAGCCTCCGGATTTTAATGTATCCTTTGGTGGCTTTATGTGTTATCTTCTGGTTTATTTGCACACCGGGATGTGCACAGTTTCGGTTCAGATGCTCTGTTGAGGCTTTACAGAAGCACAAGAGGCAGCCGCTGCAGAGATTCTGCTTTGGGATTTACTCCAACCTCCCCATTTCCTGGAAAACACAGCTCAGTGTTTCACATAACAGAGAGCACTTATATTTCATTTAGATAGGAAAGACAATGAGTGGTAGTGAGACAATGTATGTAGTTAGCCACAGCAGAGGACAAAAAGTTGGTTTATTTTTGGCCTGGTAGTAATTGGCCATATACTCAATTATCAGAGCATGAAGGTAACATCAATTGCTGTGTTAGCTTCCAGAATAGGTACTAAAAAAATGCCAATAAATTCATCTTACTTATACTATAAAACATACATTTAGATCAACAAAAGGCAGACTTATCTACCTTTCTGTATATGTCCTTGATAACATTTATGCTGCTCTTCCACTCCATTAAATTTAATACAACTTTTCTGAGGCCTTTTGCAAGATTTCTTCAAAGGAATATAACTTCCTTTGAGGAAGTACTATTCAGTACCTCTTTAATATCCATTTTTTGAATTATCAGTAAAATCTAGCCAAGGCAACACAGTCTGTGATAATATCTCCAGGAGCTTAAAAGATGGTATTTTAGCCTCTTCGTTTAAATGTCCTTCACATTTTTCTTGCAGAACTCCTTCGACATCATGTTATGACCAAAAGAAGCCACTGATGAACACAAATTAATGCCAAACATAAAGAAAGATCTTATTGTAATTAAAGCAATTAGCTAGTATTCAAGTTTTTAAGGGCCACTTTCATTAACAGAAGAAACCCATTATAAGGTGTCCTACTCTCTGATGTAACAAACAGGATTTCAAAGGACACACAGAAGTCCTGGCTTCAGAACCCAGCAGGGTCTCTCCAGACAGCTATTCCACATGCCAAGTTTCTCCACAGGCAGCAGAGAGTTCTATGGCTTTCCCTCCAGTCCATCTTGCACAGATTCCAAAAGTGCTTTCAGACTCTTTTTGCCTCATCAGCTAATTGACTTTCCCACTGGCAACACAGCATCATAGAATCATCTAGGTTGGAAAAGGCCTTTCAGATCATCAAGTCCAACTGTTAACACAGCACTGCCAAGTTCACCACTAAACCATGTCCCCAAGTGTCACATCTACATGTCTTTTAAATCCCTCCAGGGACAGTGAGTCAGCCACTGTGTTGGACAGCCTGTTCCAATGCTTCATACCCCTTTTCATGGAGGAAGTTTTCCTAGCATAAAACCTAAACCTCCCTGGTGCAACTTGAGGCCTTTCTTCTTGTACTGTCGCTTATTACTTGACAGAAAAGACAGACCTCCACCACACTTCAGCCTCCTGTCAGGTAGTTCTAGAGAGCAGTAAGGTCCCCCCTTGAGTCTCCTTTTCTCCAGATTAAGAAAACCCAGTCCCCTCAACCACTCCTCACAAAATCTGTGCTCAGCCACACTATTTCTGGCACAGACCAGGATGCCATTGGCCTTCTTGGCCACCTGGGCATGCTCTGGGTCATGTTTAGCTGCTGTTGACCAGCACCCCCAGGTCTTTTCCCACTGGGCAGCTTTCCAGCCACTCTGCCCCCAGCCTGTAGTGTTGCCTGAGATTGTTGTGTCCCAAGGGCAGGACCCAGCACTTGGCCTTGCTGAACCTCAGACCATTGGCCTTGAGCCATCGATCCAGCCTGTCCAGATCCCTCTGCAGAGCCTTTCTGCCCTTCAGCAGATCAACTCTCCCACTCCACTTGGTGTCATCTGCAAGCTTACTGAGGGTGCAGTTCTGATGCTCCACTTTCTAAAGTAACTTAGGATTGTTCCACATATGAACTTTGGGAAGTAGCTCCTAGTTTAACCTAGTTCACTACAGAGTAGTACCAAAATTCATCATGAAAAGGCAACTTGGATCTCTAGCAATCTAAATTCTGTACTGCCCCAGACTTGCAACAAAAACTCTCAGCAAATAAAAGAGGAATCCCCATTCACAGAGGGCAGAATGAAGGAGATGTAATCATGAATTACTGCCATCTTTGCCTTGCCTTCCCCTGCTGCAAAGTGAAAACATTCTGCATCCTCAAAACACTGTGCTGAGCTGGCATGGAGCCAGCTTTCTTCCCTGTGGTTCTCTGCTGTAAATTAATTCCCTGACCTGCAGTGCACAGCATTTTCATTCCACTCTGTCCACAGTCTTAGATAACAGGCAGTTTCTCAGAATGACCTATTTGATCCATACGAGCAAGTGGAAACACATGAAAAAACTTGTTAACATGGGAAACTACAATTTACAACTACAGTACTAAACACTACTGGGATCATTTTTTTCAAAGAAAAAATATCTTACAATATTAATTACTCCCTACATAAGATCAAACATGAAACACAGATAGGAAATAAAATTCCTGTTAGTTGATGGAGTTGTACTGATGGCTTGACTTACAGTCAAGCATTTAATATTTTCTAGTCATCATGCTAATTATTCTATAGTGACCAAAAGTTTCCCAACAATGATGAAGAAAAGCTGCTAAACAGACAAGATTTAAAAAGATGCAATTAATTATTTTATTTTCTGATTAGAAATGTTTAATTCTGCACATTTGTCTTCTACCCAACTATAACATTCCATTGGTCACTTGACATTACTGGGTGGGAAAAGGTAAATTTAAAATCTCTATTTTTGGCCCAAGTCTAACAGACTAAAATCAACTCTTCTGATACTTATAGGTTATTTAGTGTACTTAGAACAATTACATTCAAATTCGTTTCCTTCATTTATATTGAAGTATGGTGAAAACATATGAAAGGGTTGACAAGTCTGCCTGTCTGTGAAATAAATGTTACAAGCTTTCACTCAACGGCACACCCAAATAGCAAACAAGTACCTGACACCGTGTGAAGATGTCAGGCAGCACAGAGAAGACATCTGCTGGAGCAATGCAACTCACACAAATAATCATTACTAAGAGTAATGAAATGACAAATGGTGCAATCAGTTATAAACCAACTGAACTGGAGATGAAACTCTAGAGGAAAACCACCCAAATTTACAAGCTCTATTATGACAGATAAAAAGTACAGTAGAAATGTGCATTGTCTCTGATTAAAGCTTAATCTTGACATCATCACTTTAGAGAGGTTTTCCTGAGTTTCACTTTCTTTATTAAACTGGCACTGTCCCCACCTAAATTAAATTAGAAGACATTGCATAAAAAAGAATAATTTTCTTTGAACAAGGTTTAGCTCACTCTCCTGTCAGTCAACTGCCTAATCCTTCTGGTACAAATTTCTGCCTTTCCTACATCTGCATAAAGTCTCTTAAATATAGAACTTAGGAGAATTTTTCTTGAGTCCACCAGTTCTATTTCAGAAAAAGCCTCAGAAACAGATACAATTCAGAAAACGAGCATGCTTCCCTCCTCACCACAGATCAATGAGTAACGTCCAAGTGTTCCCACACAACTGAATGGGTTGGAGAATCTGCTTTTTGTTTTTACCTGTTCCCTCTACTCTTAAAAAATATCTTTGTCTGCTAGAGTTTCTAAACTTTGGGAACATGAAAGTTTCTTTCAGTCAAGTTCTTCCCTTGATCTCAACAATTACCTTGCTGCCTCCTTCACTGAACTCTACTAACAACTAATACAATGTTTTGAGAGATGCAATTTAAGCAGGCAAGAAAGACTTGGCCATTACTTTAGCTAAAAGTATTCCTGGTTCAATCCACACTGTTTAACCTCTATATCAGATAACAAAATAACATCAGGAATAGATTCTGGCTAACTTCTAACCAATCATTAGGCTTCAGAATCCGCAGGGAGTTTCCTACAGTTTTGGCTAATTTGTCTCCTTTAATGAGATCTATTTCTGCCTAATTCTACAAGAAAACGTTCTTCAGTGGACAGATGCAATCAAACATGAAAACACGGCACCTCTGAACTGCCTCATTGTTCACACTGATTATGGTACATACTCCCAGTTTGCTCTTGTCAAGAATGTTAATGATACAATTAGTATTTCTCAGATAACTCATTGCCAATCCACTACAGCACTGTCCTCTGAGTTCTTTAACAGCTCTTCACAGATACCTTTTTCATCAAGGGATGCCCATCGACGCTGACTTTCTTTGTAAAAATTGCTTCTCTTCAGCAAGGATACAATTCAGATAAAGCACTGAATGAAAGGGCATATTATTTTCCCCTAGGGATTCCTTATTCTCATACCACTTAAAACTTACCAGATAATAGGAGACACCTTCAGATAAGTTTCTTTTACACTTGAAACATAAAGCCACTTTTCATCACAGACGGGCGTCAGGTCAATCTGCAGTGTCAGCATCTGGCAGCAAGGCCAATTTGAGAACTCAGCCCCTTATCTCACTTTCTTTGCAGCTTCTGTCCTACCTCTGGGCTGTCACAGGCTGTGTCACCAGCACTCTGAGCTTACTTTGTACCAGGGGTACGTGGGAATGGTTTCAGTGCAGCGATCCACAGCAACCCAGGTCATTTCACTGCTCAAGTTCACAGAATGGAACGTCTGCAAAGACGTGCATCAGTACACCAAAGACCTGCATCAGTACAGCTGAAGAAGTGTTTCCCAGAGGTACAAAGCTGACCAGCTTAAACTGGCCATGGATAAGGATCTATAAATCCACTGATCTCTCAGAGCTGTGCTTTGAGGGATGCCATGCTTAAGTGTGGGAACAGGAACAAGAATAATGTAAATTTGGAATGAAAAACTTTTAGACTGATGCTGCCGAAAGACCATGGAATAATGCCTAAGGAACTATGCGTGATAACACAGAAACACACATTTGAACAGGTTGGGGTTTTTTTATAAAATCAAAATTTATTTATCTTGATTGCCCATACTCAACTACATACCCAAGCAATAAAGTTAAGAGATTTACTGAAACTAAAATGTTTATAACATTGCTACCGACTGCCCAAGGGCTTGCTTGAATCAAAGACTGGGCAATCCACATGCACAGCTGCTGAGGCTATCATAGGACTGTAACCAAAACCACTCAAATTTACATGAATATTTTCTTCTGAAATCACTCTATGCATTTCCATTAATACAGTTATAAAACCCAGCACTGGTAATACAAAGCACTGGTAGATTTAAAAGCCTTTATCTACTAGGAGAGAAAGAACACAGCATTAAATACGAATGAAAAACCTGATTTCACTAATTACAGAATTGAGTAATGCTGAAATTATGCAGCTATAAACAAAAGACAAAGAAAGGTCAATGTGAAATTATATCACCAATTACATCCAACAAGAGTTCAACTCAAAACTGCAGAGCCAAAATCTTTGGAGACTTTTATTCTATGATTGTTCAAGCCTCTAATCGTTTCTACTGTCTCTGTATTCTAAATGAATGATTTAAGGTTCTCCTAAAAATTTACATCAAGAAAATGTTGCTTTTCTTGTTGAGGAATCCCCTCATAATTTCCTTTTCTCAATTATAAAATATGTTTTACTTCTGGTCTCTTATTTGCATAGCGGAATAAGCCAGACAACCACAAATATATTATTAATTAGATCTACTGAGAAAAGTCATATCAGCTACAGGGTTAATTTATTTTAGTCAAATTTGCAAAATCCCTATGGAGGACAATAGTGCAAAGGCTGCCACTGAGGCCAGAGGTTCGTACCAATGTGTGAAAATTGCAAATACTTTTAGATCCCAGTTATCACATCAATCAAAAGCAGATATGACTCTGCAAGCCTGCTAGAACTCATCCTTATTTATGTCTGCATCATACCTAAAAAAAAAACCAAACAAAAACCCCATCCCCAAAAAAAGACTTTCTATCAGTATCAGAGCAATTCTAAAGCCAAAATTACAAGAGCTTACATCAAGAAGGCCACTCAGCTCAGTGCCTCAGTTGCACAAATCAATTCAACAAGCTTTGCAGCCTGGAGATGATCATCACTTAACACTGCTACATGAACTATTACACTGTTTTATTATGAGCACTATGTAAGTGGAAGAGCAACAACTTTAACAGTAGTTACAGATACTCCAGGGCAATTGAGAAATCAAGGAATACAAGTAACTGTTGCTTGGTATTTGTGTAAGTAATCTTCAGGCACAGAAACCTTGAGAACTCCAGTGAACTGAAAATGTGTTCTCAGGGCAAGAATTTATATTGTATGCATCGTATGGCAGTATCAAGAGCACTACATCTTTTTAATTAAATTCTGAAATACAGAACAAAGAGCAGTATCAGCATGTAAGAAAGCAGTCGGCTTCATTTGCTTCGCAGTGCGAAGAACCGCGTACTTGGGTAATACTGCTGCTGTCCAAAGTGTTGAAAAAATAGCACTTATGGAAATCCAGTAGAAGAGAACAGGTGATATGAGCAAAAAGGTAAGCTTTCTTAACCAACAGCACATTTTCTGTGTAATTCATTTCACACAAGTACATATTTTCCAAAGCCTTTAAAATGGGAACTTTTCATGTGTGCAAGTAGTGCAAAAGCACACAGGAGCAAAGCCTACCATCTGCAGCCTGCTCTCCAGCATCAAAGTTGTCCTTATCACAAGCTGTTTTCATATCAATCATTTCAAACTTCTTTGAAGTAAAACCAGCTTGCTAATACACGTATACTTTCAAAAATGAATATTTTTTGTATTTACTGTCTTAAAGCCTGCATTATTTTTCACCAAGAACACTGTGCAGCAACGACCTAACACAAATTCTTTTCCAAAGTGTAAGATGGAGGCAGAAGACAGCCAGTGCATCTCAACACCAGAAAAGGAACTTGGAGTTATGACTGAAGTATCTAAGCTTCTCCTTCTCTCTGTCTAATTATAAAGTTGCAATGACTGAACAAGCTACCCTAAAGGGTAACAATTTACTTTCTTGCCATCACCTTGAACTTCAGCCATTCAACTAGTAGTTTACTGTTAAATTATACACTAATAGTAACAATAGGGCAGTCTGAAATTATTCTATTCTCTCAAACTCCTAAATATTTTGTAATCCCTCCTTGTAATATGTAGAACTCCTAGCTGTGTCCAATGTTTAATATATGTAGATAAACATTTAAAGGTCTTTATCTAAAGGTGCAGCACGAGGAACCATCAAGAGCTCGAAGTCTTGGCCCAGTCCCAGAGATATATCAACATTGGCAAAACATGGTGGAACAATTCCCATGACTGGTGTGCCATGATGGATGGTTACAGGCTCTCCAGGAGGGATAGGCAGGGCAGGTGAGGCAGGGGTAGTGTTGTAGTGATGGAGGGGCTGGAATGAATGTAGCTTGCAGTTGGCAATGGCACAGTTGAGAGCCTCTGGGTAAGGATTAAGGGACAAGCAAATGATGAGGATGTTGTCCTGGGAGGATGAGAGGGGAGACCTCATTGTGGTCTACAGCTTCCTCATGAGAGGAAGTGGAGGGGCAGGCACTGATCTCTTCTCTGTGGTGACCAGCGATAGAACCAGAGAGAACAGCATGAAGCTGTGTCAGGAAAGGTTTAGGACAGATATTAGGGAAAGGTTCTTCATCTAGAGGATGGTTGGACACTGGAAAAGCTCCCCAGGGAAGTGGTCACAGCAACAAGCCTGTCAGAATTCAAGAAGTGTATGGACAATGCTCTCAGGCACATGGTGTGACTCTTGGGGGTGCGCTGTGGAGGGCAAGGAGTCGGTCTTTCTTCTATGATCCTTGTGGGTCCCCTCCAACTCAGGATATTCCATTCTATGATCCTATGATTTTGGTTATTGAAAACTTCCTTATGATGACCTGACACGAGAAAACAATGTTGCACAGTACTCCACAAAATATTCTTCATAATAATCCATTATTATGAATTTAATTATTTCACATTAAAAAACAGCCTTCAACTTTCAAGTAGGGTAAGGTCACAATGAAAATTAAATTCCACTGCCAAGAACTGTCTTAAAAAAATTAATAACTTGCCTTCTTATCATACTTCTCCAGCATTAACAAAAACTAAAAGGGAATTTCTTATATGATTAAGTGAAAACCTTCTAACAGAAGAAAACAGACTTAATCCCCAAGTACAGAAACATCACCAAAAAAATAATTTGCACGTATTGTTAATCTTGCTAACGTGGTGCTATCATGAGCATATGGAGGAAAGAAGGTAAACTGCAGCATATTTAAGTCATGAGACTACATAAACAATTCAGTGGCTGATACTAGAATTTATCCTTTGCAACAGTAAAAAAAAAAATTAATTAAAATCTAGCTAATCACGCTAGGGCAGAGCTGACAGCAATCCTCTGATGGTACTGCTGAAGAATGTGGAAGAACTATAAAGTTCTTGACAGTCAAACACGTCACATTACGTTTATTCCTACAGAACTGGATCTGGTATAGTCTCATACTTCACAAATGCTAAAAAAAGTCAGGCTTAAAATGACCTGGGCTCAGTTGTCCTGATTTAGCCTTCAAATGCTCTGGGAATTACACCAGTGTGTCTCAGGTCCACCATGTCAATATTGAATCAAGGTACCAACATGTAAATTATTCTTAAAGTAAAAAGTATGATCTAGGGCAGGTAATCATGCATTAAGAAATGAAAAATCTTATTTTTTAAAACAGAATTCTAGAAGACTTTAATACCACAGAAATCAAGAGCCTTCTATAGCTGGGTTCTCTCTCACAAAGAATAAAATGCTGTATTTGTTAATTTGAATAAAACTTGTGACCAAAAAAAATTACTGTTCTAATTGAAGTACAGATAAAATATTAATTTTGCTCTCCTGTTCTCACCTCATGGTTTATACGGATGATTACCTCATTTTCCACCAGAACCAGTGGTTTTCCATACAAGTTTGCATGCAATGAATGTGGTCATCCTGAGCAAACAGTACAGTTTAATCTTGCATCACATTCCTTTTAGTAACAACCGATGGCTTCCCCAGCATGCACCATTTAACATAATATAATCACATCCCTTTTTTTACTGATAAAAAATTAATTGTGTTTTGTATACAAAGATAAGTTCCCTTTTCATTATTTAGCAACTTGTCAATCTAGCTTCAGTTTCACCCTTGTGCATTATTGATTACCACCTGTGTTGTCATTTCATGCTACATCAATTTTTATTTATTTTTAAATATATATAATAAAAAAATTCAAATGTCACACACTGAAGAGCCTTTCCATTTCCCACTACAACATGCTCTATGACAGAATTCACTTCAGCTCAGTCATGGTTGTCCTCCACTGCTGGCATTTTGCAAAACCTACAACAATTTCAGCGTTGTATGTAGTGGTGTTGTGTTAAAAGTCTTGTTTCTTTGGGGTTAGGTTTCTGTGGGGGTTTTGGTTGTTGTTGGGTTTGGTTTTTTTAATTAAAAAAAAATAATACACCACGTACATGGTGCAAGCTGAGGTGAAAGACAACTGGACTGCTTTTCCAGTATCAAGCTGAAATTGGTAACCATCTCCTAAAGTGACCCATTATCAAACACGATCACTGCTTCAACGAGACACTAAACAGTATCATACAAAGAGCTTTTTCCCCTTCTAGACTTGTCTTATCCATCCATCTCCATCTTCCAAAAGCAAATAACATTTCTAAGCTTTTAAGATACACAAAAAGTGCATTTCAAAGATGAAGCGTATATATTTTCTTTTTACATTAAAACTTTGATTTTGATTGAACAAGGTCAAGTGCAAGGTCCTGCCCTGTGTTGGGGAAATCCTCAATATCAATATGGACTGGGCAATGAGTGGATTGAGACCAGTCCTGCAAAACAGGACCCGGAGGTATTGGTGGATGAAAAACTGAAGGGCAAAGCTTTGTTTCATTGACATTCTTATCTCAACTTATTTCATACTGATGCTTTCAGTTGTCAAATTGAACTTGGAGAAATCTGGAGAAAAGTCTGGTTGAAACAGCATTTTTTATAATATTCACCATGTATTTTACATTTTATATGGCTACAGAAATTGAGACAGACAAGGGACAACACAGCACAGATATGTGAAGCTTTCTCTAAGGGCTCCAACTCCTCAGCAACGTTTACTTGTGCTATGACAGAGAATGAGCTTCAGAATTATAGGCATCTGCTTTCCACCACTATATGGAGGAGTGACCTATACAAGAAGCAGTCCACTATATGCTACATTTTAAAGCCTAAGATTAAAGCAAACTGAAACTGCTAATAGCTGACTTGAAAATGGTGGGCTGCCAATTGCAGTAGTTCAAGAGGTGCTTTCCAAGCAGGCATGTAACAGGAAAGGAGTGAAGTCAGTATAATATGCTACAAGTCAATGCAGTGTCCATCACTCCTACCAGTGAGCCAGAAACACTCATGTTTCACAAATATTATAAATTCCTCATTTTACTATTCTGTGGTACAGTGCAATGGGCAGCACAGCCGGGAAAGTCTATGGTTTGCTTCAGGTCAGTGCCCTGATGGGGTAAATTCCTTCCCTGTGCACTGCAGCAGATCAAATTACACATTGCTGAGATACAATCTGCAGGAATAATGTTGATAAAACCTTGCTGGGAACTGACTCATATGCTATTCTGAGACCTCACTACTGTACACAAAGAAGTAATTCCCAGTGTACTGAAGCAGCAAGCAAGTACTGTGATCCTGAAAACATTTTCACAATGCAAAGTACTTATGCTTAGGTTCATTACCTATAAAGTCCTAACAAATCTCTGAGTTAAAAACACAGGGTTTTGGTTTTTTTCTCTTTACTCTTAAACAAAACCAATCAAGTTCTGCAACACATAACAATAAACCTAACCCCATTTAGATAGCTGAGAAATTGTTTTAAACCAGTTTATCAGCTCAACTAACAAAATATTAATCAATGTGAAAACAGCAGTGGTCAAAGCAAATTACTTTAGGCAATGATCACAAATGCATAAGTGAATTATTCAAAAGGGTACATGAAGCACCATCACTTTTTATGAAATTCAATACCATGTGATGT
The DNA here is from genome assembly GCF_003945725.1 of Corapipo altera. Lineage (NCBI taxonomy): Eukaryota > Metazoa > Chordata > Aves > Passeriformes > Pipridae > Corapipo > Corapipo altera. The sequence continues at coordinate 2,901,001 of NW_020884947.1, forward strand.
TGCGAGTAGCACAGAAAGGACACCTTATTATACCACTAATACAAAAAAATACTGCAATGATTTGTGTTGTAGGGAAAAAAACCCATCAGATGAACCAGCACTGCATATTACTCGAGATGCACTAATGCAGAGACATTTTGCTTAAGGAAAACACGAAGTACTTTCCTTCTATTATCATCAGTCAAGTTCAATAAACCAGTATGACATTCTACCTACCTTTTGTTCTTTTAAGAAAAAGTTACACAGCTTTTCATCATGCATCTTTGCACACTTTAGTTCTTAATTTTAAATGAAACCACTAGAGAAAGAAGTGTTTTATTCCGTTGAATAGGTATTAACTACACAATAAATGCAAGATACTGTATTGATAGATATGTTATGCTCTTATAATATTTTACCACTGACATACAAAAATCAAAGCAAAACCAGGGACGTAATTTTTATAATAGGCTACTGTAACTGGAAAACAGTGTTACATGACATTATTGTGAAAACGGAAAGTAAAGCTTTGAAAACCATTACCCTGATTCTTACTCATACATACATACTACAGAGCATCCTGTTGTACAGTCAACCCACAGCATTTGAAATCCAAGTAGCAAGACCTTCAGAAATTCTGAAATATTAATTTAACTGTTAACAGTGTGATTCTTATCAGCAAATAGTGCTAAGACAAAACAGTGTAAGACAGCTTTCAGAATTGCAAGTTTCTTTACTAAGGAAGTATCAACAGTCTTCAAGACTGAAGTTCTCTGCACATCCCATGGGAATACCACAAGGCACCATACCTTCAATTTGCCTTGACTAATACTGCCAGTTTTGTTAAGATAGAAAACATTAAATATGTCCACTATAAAGCACTACATTCTTTAGGCAGAGACATGCTTGTTTGTCTGAATCTGTTCACACACTATAATAAACTAGGAGATCTTTAACACTACTATTGTAAGTTGAAGATAGAGGCAAAGTTATAAAACTTAGCTCTTCAGATACGGTTAAGACTCAGCATAATATCCACCGCCTCTCCAAAAAGAATTCCAGTTTGTAAGACTTGTTGGTCTTTAAAAGAAAAAAAAAAAATCACACTAATTTAAAGACATTTCCTTTCTCTAGTTGATAAGATAAAATTTCATAATAATAAAATTTAATAATAATAATCACCATCGTCTGTTAATCCAGTAGACATTATGAGTAAATCACTCGAAAATAAGCAACCCAGGAACAATGAATTTCAAAACCAGATGCAAAGACAGAAGGACACGGGATTTTAGAAGTCTTTGTCCCTAGAAAACATTAAAATCTGATGGAAATACTATGCCTCTCAACTTCATGGAGGTAAAAATTAGGAATGATCTGGAAAACCTAATAATACATGAAAAACAAGGACGCAACAGGAAAAGAAGTAATACAAAGACTGGGAGTCTGGTTAACTATGTTTTGTGGTCACAAGACACTTCTCAGAAGCTTTTCTTGAAGAGTCAGAAGTGCACATCTCTAAATAAAGAGGTCTCAGAATTGCCTGACTGTTGTTGGAGACATCAGAGTTATTGCACAATGCAGCTGCTACCCTACTTTCACATGCACAACCTTCCACTACAACCATTCTGATCCCAGGCCTGGTTGTTTGTTCTCTGTTGTTCTCAAACTCCACCATACCTTAGGCTAAAACCAATTTGTCCTGCTACCATGCAATATTTGATTAGCAAATACTTACATTCTGAATCCTTATTAAGATACTGTTCCTTCTCTTATTTGGCATTTACAGGACAAATTCTTAAAAGAAAAAACCCCAGACCATTGCTTTTACACAAAATGCTACAAAACAGCATAAATCCTAATTAGCAAAGTTGTTTTGGACATGACATTTGACGATGATCTGACCTATTCTGCAGAACTTCGAAAACGACAAATTACAGAAATAGCTACACGACAAAAAAAAAAAATCTCCATCTTTTCTTTCAGATCTAGCAACAGATTGCTGCCACTAAAACAATCTGTTTGACAAATGAAATTACCAGACATCAGAAGGTAATAAGAGTCACAAGGTGGTGAGTCACTATAGAGCAAGTCAAGCGAACTGACCAAGATGCTCTCAGTCTGCATTTCTCACAGTCCTACAGGTGAAACATTCAGAGAAGTTACTTTTTGAAGAGAACAGCTCCTCAGGTCTGTCTATCCTATGAGAAACAAATCAGAAAGCCCGTGCACCTGCACAGAAACAGGGAATCAACTGTCATCGTCAGGGATAAAACAACCAACAAGGAGACTGTCTTGCATGATGATATTTTTCATCTACCCTGTCATGGTTTGAGATACCCCCAAATCTAATTCCCTAGTCTAAACCTCCTCCTACATCTCAACTTAGTGTAAGATGTGTTTTCCAGACAATCACACGGACTCAAAATGGGGAAAAGGGAGTATATTACAATGACTGTACACATAAATAAATACTGCAATACATTATATACAATATTAATTATCTCTATCATGACATAAGTATTTACAATGGATCAAATCTCTTCTCCCCTCCAAATAAAAGTCCAGAAGGGAAGAAGGACAGATCCCTTCTAACTCTCAGGGCAGCAGCTTCTTCAGAGTAGCAGTCTCTCTCTCATGCATGCAGCTGTTGTTGGATCTCTGCCAGCACACACGAGGGGATATCCAAGCCTTCGGCCACTCATCTTCCAAGCGAGGGTCTTCTCTTCTGTGGACTGCGTAGCAGGGACAAGCTCGCGTCACCACGTCATACCACAAAGCTCAGGGGTCTTCGTGGCAGTCCCTTTCCTCAGGGGATTCAAATTCCCCTTTGCAGAGCTTCTGTGCCCTGCTTCAAGATGGTTGCGAGATTCTTTGTAGCTTGCATCAAGGGAGGGCCTCAAGGTCAACCCCCACACACCGTCCTGGCTGAGCTCTCAGGACGACCAAGCTTCTTGGCTCACTTACTCCATCTAGGACTTCTAATCAGTAAGAGTCCACCACCCCGACTTAAGAGGGGTCTCAAAGGAGTCCGGGGTTTTTTTGGTTCAGTTCTTACCCCAACTCTCTCTGTAGAGTTAGTTCTGCTCTCATCTGCTGCTGTTGGTTCTCTCTTGGCTCTCTGTCTCCTTCCAGGAGTTCTCTCTGTGTGCTGCATGTCTCTGTTGCTTCGTCTTATCTCTTCTGGCTCTGTGCCACCGTTTCTCCGGTCAGTGCTGGTCTGTCGCTACTCCTGTTGCTGCCCACGGTGGAGAGAAAACTCCCAGCCTTCATAGTTACAGACACATAGTCCAGCTTAACACTGTTTCTGAGTTTCTATGACCCCAGCCGGGGGCTGGGGGGCCATGGCCCCCCCAGAGGGGCTCTTGCCCCTTCAGTTCATGGTTTCAGAACATGGCTACTTCTTCTACAACTACTACAACTACAACTCTTCTCTTCCGTTTGGTTGTGACATGTTTATATTTTGCAGAAGCACTCATTGGACAAAACTCTAGGGCCACCACCCCCTGGGGTTTTACCATTTTCAACTGCAGGGGAAAAACTTGATTCAAACCACTACAACCCTTATTATCAGAAAAGAAAACCTTTCCTGAAAAAGGCAGTCTGGAAAGAATTTGACAAGAAAGTTTGTGGAATGTCCATTACTGGAGGTTTCTAAGAACAGGTCAGACAAATATTTGGGAAGGGTGATTTACACAGAGTTGACCCATCACACAGAGGACTCAAGTCAATGACCTTTCAAGGTCACTCTCACCCGTATGTTTTTCCGTCCAAGTCACTGCATTTTGACTCTTACTAAACTTACGGCTTCCAGTTTGGTAAACCCTTAAACTCCACATTTTTCTCTAGGGACAGTACAGTAGGAACCTGTGAAGATATTCAAAGTTGACAGAAGTATTAAAATTGTTTCTGACATAACAATACATTGACTGTCAACTCTTTCTCTGTAAGTGCTCTTCAAAAAGCTGCACTTTTAAAAGTTAGTTTTCCTGCAAGCAAGCACACAGCACCTGACTATTTTCCTTTTTAACAGGCTCAGCTAACCTAATGTGAACATTTCCTACAAATGATCAGGGCACTTATCTTGAAACTCATCTTAATATGATTAGTGATGAAATTTTTCCACATAATGAAGTTTGGTACATTTTATTAGTAATAACAGGAAGAAATTCTAGTAAGGGTGAATCAAAATACATTTTTTACACTTGACTGCACAATTTTTAACTTGGTGGAGATGTTAATGAATCTTTATTACTATGGTCTTTCCACTTATAATTGTCCTGAGGTGACTGCAAAAGTTTACTTTTTGTGCAGAAAACCTCTTATCACCTGCGCATGGTGTACTCTGTACTTGAACCTACTTTGGTTTAAAGGGGTTTTCTTGGGAGTGACTGGGAGAGAAAATATCAAAGCATTCGTGCAAATACTAATGTACCACAAAAGTAGTTTCTACTTCTAAAAATGAGAATTTGATTACTGAAAATCTTGACGCAGAATAGCATAGAGTGTGATAGGAGAAGTTATATTTTCTCAACAGTTTTTCAATTTCTGAATACTTTTTTCTTAGTAAATGGTCATAGTTTAACCTGACAGGCAGCCAAACACCACACAGTCCTTTATCACTCCCCTCGCCCCAAGAGAATGGGGGAAAGAATTGATAAAAAAAGGATAAAATTCATGGGTTGAGATAAAGGCAGTTTAACAGGATAGAAGAAGAAAAAATGATAATAAACAAAACAAGGGATACACAATGCCATTGCTCACCACCTGCTGACCGATGCCCAGACAAGTCCTGTGCAGTAGCCCCCAGCCAGCTTTCCCCCTAAATTTACACACTGAGCATGGTCTGGGATACCTCTCTGGTCACTTGGGGTCAGTTGTCCTGGTTGTGTCTCCTCACAAATTTTTGTGCCTCCCCCACCTACACACTGGCAAGGCAGTATGAGAAGCTGAAGAGTCCCTGACCACTGCTTAGCAACAACTAAAACATCAGCGAGTTACCAACACTATTCTCACCCTTAATCCAAAACACAGCTACTGGGAAGAAAATTAACTCTATCCCAGCCAAAACAGGGACATAATTTCATGGTTTTGTGATTGGATTTATTCTGAGAGCTAGATTTAACTTAATTGGTCTTTGCACTCTCTGGTTCTTCTCCCTTCAAGTCTGGCTCGAAGCATAGCCATATTTCACTAAGTGGCCTCAGGAATCTTTTTTTAGGTATTATACAATGGAAACTTTGAGACAGATTGATACTTTTGTATTACTTTACAGATAAAAACCCTCTTTTGCTTGGTTTCTTGGTAGCTTCTCTCATCTTCAATACTATCTACATGAAGCAGAGAACATTCTTTCCAAAACAATAGAAAATCTATCAGCTATCTTAATGTCGTTCATTTATTAATGGAAAACTATCAGATTCATGAGATATGAAACCTGAGCAGCTACAAATGACACGGTTATTTTTTGCTGCTTGAAATTTTGAAATACTTCTCATGTCCTAGTAAGCCCTGTATACTTATTTTATATAAAGGAAACAAAGTTTTTATTGTGTGTTCTTATTCAAGGAAAGCATCAACACTCTTAAATGAGATGTAATAAGTTTAATTTATGGACAGTGTTTTCAAAAATATACCCTTTAAAGTAAGGACAGGCATGTATCTGCCAAAGGTTCCTTTTGGAAGTTCATTTATTAAAAATTAATATGATAGGTAATAGTGTACATTAGATGCACATACAAATGTTAATGAAATCAGGAAGGTGCCATTTTGATTACCTGACAAGAGCGAAACTGGTTGACCAGCAGTGTACATCTCTGTGGGTCTTTTCTTCCATCCAAACTGTCCAGTTCAGCTGCTACTTGATTTAGTTCCTCATCAGCATAGTAGAACTGAGCAAGGAGCTGTGGGTCTGTTCTCTGTATTGGAGACATAGACAATATTACATTATTTTTGCAAAAAACCCCACGCACTTCAGCTGGTTGTATTTATTGTGATTTCTTTTAACATTTAAGCCATATTGTGGCAACATGGAAAAGAATGATCTTGAGATATTTAGCCACACTTTGAAACTTTTTCTACCTCAGAGAAAAAAAAAGTTTCACATAACAAACCTGGGACATTACTCAACCCCTGGTAATCTCCGAAACTAGCCTGGTATTCTCACTACTTGTGGCATAATTATCTGGAGGAGTAAACAACTGAATCACAAGTTTTGTTTATTAAACAAAAGTAGACTTCAGTTGCTTTCCAAGTAAAAACAAAGCAATCATTCCCTCCCAAATCTACCAAAAAATGGAATAATCTCTCAAACAATGTGGTAACCTTGGCAGCATGATGAACAGTGCTACCTGGTCAGAATCCCCACTTTGAGGATCACAAGAATGAAGCCACAGAAGGGAAAGGTACTGGATCTACCAGGGTCAATTAGATGGCAAGACTTCACAAAACAAATAATATGACTAAACAAGGCATTACAGAGAGAAAACTATGCCGCAGGTCTTTCAAGAGGCAAAGAACAGAATTATCAAAACGGATTTTTGGCCACACTAAGACAAAAAAGAAATTATAACAGAAAGAACAGAAGAATAAAGGAATGCCTCCTCAAAAATATTGAGAAATATTAATAATAATGGTTTACACCACAGAAGGATTTTTAAATATTAACAGCTAGCAATTCTGATGCTTATGAAAGCTTTAATCAAAATATTTTAAAAATAAGGGATTAGTGTGTGTGAAAGCATGAGATAAGAATTTTAACTGTTCAAAGAGAGTAGAGATACAAGTGGGAGGAGAGAGGGAGTAGCTTTTTGTAGATGTCACCAACTTGGTGAAAGATTCACGGGCTGCGATAAACACAACCTCTTATTATTCTAAAGAAGTAGTCAGTATGACATACAAGATTTGTGGGACATGTGTATAAAATGAAAACAGTTTTTAATCACAGTGTAAGAAACATTAAGACTACGCTAACTGTAGACTGGGAATTAGAATTCGTTGTCTCTAGATGAAAGAAAAAAATGCCCGATACAACAGAAAACAAATAGCTGTAAAGTATCTGAAATTGATTCTTAATGCACTGAAGAATGAAACAATTAAAAAATGCTTTTAAGAAAGACTAGCCTAGGCATAGAAACAGTAAAAACAAAGGCCAAGCTACATGAAAACAATTCATGGCACCTCAAATATTGGGGAAAAAAAATAACATAGGTAAGAACTTCCAGGTAAAGAAAACTGATGGGTAAAGTCAAAACATTGATTTTATAAGCTAAAGAAACAGAAAAAGCATAGAAATTACCAAGAAGCATCACATTTTAAATGACAACTAGTGAAGATAAACAAGATAAGCATATTAGAGCACAACATGTACCAACAGAAACAAGTGCAATACAGTGAAGAAATTAGTCAACAGCAAACCAGAAGATAATATCACTTGAAAAGACATCAGCACCAAGTGCAACAAATGGCAAAGGACAATAAAACTGAGGGTATAATGACGATGTATATGCTGTGAACCATAATCTTTCCAATCTGAAATACAACACATTGTTAACCTCCATATTTTAGTCTCTAGAATACAGACCCCCACAGAGGAATCCTTTCAGGCATTCACAGTACATGAGTATTTAAACCTGCACAGCTATTTAGTCCCTAAAAAGGACCTTTTGAAGAGCACAGTAAATATCCTCCACACTTGACAGGATCAAGGGGTTAATCAATGCAAGCATTTTATTGCCGTAGGACTCATGGAAAAGGTTTAGTCTTACAAGTGATGCTACATATGGCCTCAGAGTTATGAGTTGAATTGGTTCTCAGTCAGCGATTTAATGAGACAACAACAATCCTCCCTGACAACAGAGGCACCCATTCCTGTTCCTATATGCCTTACTTGTATGTGAATGTAGAGAATTTACACCTTTAACACTGTTGTGAGCCATCACACTGCCTAGCAGCTTCCTACAGCACTACTTTACACCCCCGAAATTCTGAGGCAAGTCAGAAATGAAACATCTTTTCAGGCAGCTGAAATGTAGTAATGAAAGTGGTAGGGGTTTTTTTTTATTTTTTTTTTCTTTAATTGGTAACTGCCTATAAAATAGAGAGTCTTTTCACTCAAGCTTCTTCCTCTTAATCTGTTCAACATTGTCTTTTATTAAGCAGCTTCAGTACCATAAGTACAAGTTGTCAAAAATCTACAGTCTTGAAAAATGTCTTCACTATAGCCTTGGTGTAAAGGTACCCAGGGAGAAGGATAAAGCTTGTGATATATGGTCAGGGAAACAAACAAAATTCAAAATGAATGATAATAACAGGGAGAGTCTATAGTTGAATTACTAAATTTAATGTTGTTTACTTCTGTATTTATACAGTCAGGCATTAATGCCTAAACCATTTCTTTAAACATTCCCTGCCCAATTATTTTTATTATTTCTGAATTTTACATTTTCCTTCAGCATTTATCCACAACCATTAAAACCTTCCATACAAGGTTATTAATCAAAGATGCAGGATTTTGTGTGTGGAATTGTGGCAAAGCATGACTGTTGATTTATAAGCACCTAAATTGCACTGCAGAAGCAAAATAAGGCAATTTATTAAGACTAGTCTCAAGCAAAACAAGTAAGCCTGAGATACTTAGCTCCCACGTGGCTGATTTTTTCAATTAGAGAAACAGAAGTTTTAATTGAGTTCTCTCAACTGTGTTATGTTTGGTGTGGATTAGTAGCGTGATCTTTGATTAATTGTGTCAATCATACGTGGTCCCTGGCAAGCTGAAACTGCATGCAACTCTAAATCTCTTCAGAGGGGGTCATTTAAAGCAAAAACTACAACTTCATAAATTCAATTTAATCCAATTGGTAGCAGAAAATAGGAGATACAGGAGTCATGTTCCATGCCAATTTCTACTTTCAGTTTATGCAAAATATAGTTCAACTAATTTCATCCAAATTCCTTACTATTCTTTGACAGAATAGGAATTAGAAAATCTCATTCATAGTTGCTCAAATTAATAGACATAATTTGAAAGCACCTAACAGAGAACTGACCACTTATCTGGGTAGTTTGTTTAAGGAAATAATCACATTAATCATCGAATTAACACATCTAATTTCTTGTTTTGCTTTACTAGACTGCAACTTCTACACACTGCTCATTTTGCCTTTTTCAACTACCACATTGAGTATTTGCACTACCTTTTATTTGCCTATTTCTGTATCCACTGACTGCCCCTTTAAACATATCAAAACTGTAGGTTGCACATATGGCTTTGGGATTTTGGGGGAGAATTTTTGTTGGGTTGTGTGGAAGTTTTTCTTATGCGGTTATATTGTTGTCTGTTATCATCCCAACACCCTCCTGAGTATGAGCTATAAATGCACCCTGCACTTCTTCTAACACCTCTTTATATTCTGTATCTAACATTCAAAGGGATTCAGCCCAACCCGTGGCCCAGGTTATCCCGTGTATCTCTACTGCCAGCACAGAATTTACCACACCACTGGAGAATATTCTCCACAGATTTGAAAACATCACTTTGTATGTGGGTCATAACTTACTCTCCCCATTTGTACCATGTCCATCGACTATCACTCCAGTCAGTACAAAGACAGGAATCACCAACCCATAATAATTAAAGAAAAAACCAACCAACCAACATAATAACACACTTTGCCATGTCATATAATACATCTCTTTTTTTCATTACTGATCACTCTCTGAATATGTATTTTAAGGATTTTTACATTTTATTAAGTACCACTCACTAGGTCAGATACCGAAGATGCCTGCCTGCCATCCACAAGGTCTATATAAAATTGTCCCATGAAAAAGTTGTATTAACTATTGAACTGGTTACATTCTGGCTTTGCCCATGGAGTTCTATCAATGAACAGTGACTAGAATTAGGTTAGTTCAATTTGTTGCATAATGAATCCTGATCTGATTTTTCAAATAGGACTGTAAGAAAATGTTAAGAAGAAAACATCTTTATATTAAGAGACCTGTTAGATACAGGTTATTAGAAAAACAACAGGTTTATAAAATTATTTATTGCATGTTATCAGAAGAAAAGATGCTATTCTCACATCTTGTAAACAAGTTGGTAGACCAAAACCAGAAATTGTCACTAAAAAATTGTGACAACTAACCGGGAGAGGAAGAATTCTAGCACAGATTTCCCAACGTAGGACAAAGACCAAAAATATACTACCAATGAGAAGCCAGGGTGCTGACAGAACAATCTCAAACCACAGAGTAATTCTGGAATTTAAGAATCACCTTGAAAAATCACATTTCCAGAAACAAGGGTAGTTCTCAAGGAGATTTCCTCCTTTTGAAACAAAATCACAAGCACCTTTTGCATGATTTTTCACAGCGGCTTTCAAATATCAATACTGTCTCTATTTGAGGAACATAAAGTGTGCGTCATCTTATAAACGTAACTGATAGCAGCCCATAATTTGAACAATAAAGGCAACATTTCCCCCAGGTTTCTGTGATCCTTTGTACAGAAGCAGAAATATTGTACAGGCTTTTTCTTCTACTGAGATCCCAGCGGGAATGGAGTCACCACCACCACCACAAAACGAAAACATGATCATCCTAAATAAGCCAAAGAACAGAGTTGAGCAATGGAACCATGCAGATGAGCGAGATCGCAGCTAGTGATAGCACTATCTTCTGATGCCTGTCAGTTGTCCTCTGGAAAATAATAGTCATCATTTTTGAATTGCTGATCTAAAGGCTTCAGAAAAATAACTAACCCTCAACCCTGTTTGAAATAAAATCCATGGACCCTGGATGAAAGGCTCCAGATCTCCCTTTGCTCGCTGGCACTTTTCCAGCACTAAGCATTTTTGTCTCACCCACACGCTCAGAAACCCTGACTTGATCGCCATGGAAAGAAACTATACAGAAAAGCATTAATTATATGCCTTTGCTGATGGTAAATTCAGATTGCTTTTTGACAAGGGAACAAAGTAAACCCACATCCACTGCGTAACTTTTCAAGTAGTACTTGGTAAAAGGTGCATTTTACGCAAATACATGTATTTTATTACCCATTCTATGAAATGCCTTCACAATCACGGGACAATATTTGGTGACAGCCCACGTGCGATACTTTTAACTGCTGCAGGGCCTCATGACACAACCTTTAACCCTTAAGGTTAAATTGCCTGCTTACCCATTCCTATTCTGCTACAGCTCTAACAGCTGAAAAGTTTTACAGAAAGGCCATCACACTCACATCAGTGGAACTGTCTTGCATCTACACAGCTTCCCTTATTCTCCCTTTGGTAAGGGAAAGGTGTTTTTAGAAGCGTGGACAGTAAGGAGTTAATGCACTGCTATGTCTCAAACACTGATGACCACTCAAATGGTCAAGAATAGAACAGGATGCGCCTGGAAATGGGGGCTGTACAAAGCTAGGGTAGCACCTTTCTGGAGCCAGTTTTCCTGTTTAGGTCCATGGGGACCACATAAAATACAGTGCAAGAGCACAAGTGGGGTCAAGGAGTGGGCAAGACCAACCAAGAGGGGGTTCAAGGCCACCAAGAACCCCAAAGCACCTCCTGACTCTTTTTGGGAACTCTCCATCAGAAATATGTGCATGCCCCATAGCACTGCATCAGATACAAAGAATTCCCTCCCTTGCAAGGGATCCAGGCATCCCCATGCCAACTTTAATGTATATAACCTGATGAACTTTTTATTTCACAGGCCCTGCTCCAAGAGATGAAGACTGCGATCGCCACTACAGCAAAACAGCAATGATCAAGTCACATCAATGGATTCATGGGTGGTGATACCTTTCCTCTCCACTACCTAATTTTATCCTTTCCTTCTCTCTTTTCCTTCCATGTTTTCTTCATGGTATTTTTATACTTTTATAGAAAAGAACCAAAATGCCCACATACCTCCTTTCCGCTGCAATTAAACTGTTTTAAAATAAGTCTGCCTCATACATACCCTGGTTATTCAGTGTTGTTTTACTCTAATTCACCCAAGGGTTTCATTAACAGCAATCTCACCCTGCCTCAGAGGTGGGTTGTAACAGTGGTATTAGTGTCTCTATTACTGAAGGCCCGGTTGTTCTCAGTCTAAATCTGCTGCCTACTATATTTTCGGGGAAAGTAAAGAAGCACAGGATCAATCTCAAAATTTCCATTCCCTAAAATAAGTGCTGGCATTATCAGACAGTCCCAAATATGAACAACTACTGCACAACACAGAAATCAGGAAAGAGACTTCCCAAGTGGAAGCACATCCCCCTTAGGATGGGAATTCAGAAAAGCTACAGGTTAGGAACTTGCTTCTACTCTGAGGTGTACAGAGAACGCTGCTTCTGTTTTGAAAAACAAGTCATTGTACAGGTTGACAACGTGCTCTGTGCACAAGGCAGAATTAGGTCCTTAAGCAATTTAAATAAAGCCACTGATGAGGCAACTCAGTGTTTTTAAAGCTTACAAATGATATTGCACGTAAGTAGTTTCGAGCTAATTAAACGTAACTAAGACTTACACAACACTATTGGAAGGAAAAAAATTTTTGTTCAAAAGTGATAGGATTTAGGCACAAAGTCCAAAGTTTATTCATTGCCAGTGTGAAGAAGTAACATGCTTACAGTGACAGAAACTTAGCCAACTGAAAACTTTCTACACCAGTCACAGCTGCAACAGTAGGTTTAACTGGCACACAACACATTCCAAAGATTTAAGGTATTTCTTCAGAAAGGGACACCAGCAAGTTGTTACATCTGTTATTTTTCACCTCACACGTAAGGAAGTGTATTCATATCCTTCCTTTGGACAGGCCCTTTGAATTTTTCATTGATTTCCAAATGTTGATAAATAGCAAGAAGAAACAATCATTCTCTAACAGGCAGGTGAGTCAAAACTTCTGACAGGTAAATGCCAAAATCTTTAGCAGCAAAAATACTTGTTCATATCAAGTGAAAGAGGAACTCTGCTGCTCCAAGAACACAGTCGCTTTGGAGGGGGTTGTTTGGTTTTGGGTTTTTATTTAGTTTGGGGGGTTTTTTTCCATTTAATCTACTGTCTATATGAAGTGCTATCTGTTAAAGAAAAAAAAGGAAAAAAATTTCCTCAGTCATATTTTTGTACAATGCAATTAAGTCTTAAATTGGTGTTGCTCATGCATTAAAAAAAAAAAAGGACTCAAAGACAACAATCGGTAATTGATCACGAGGATACGTAAAAAACAAGTACCGTGAAAAAAAGCTACAGCCTGGCTAAAGCTTTGCCAGCTGCTCTGTGTTTATCCACAGAATACCATTACACAGGCAAGAAAGGCAGGTGAACAGCTTGTTAACACAATAAAATACTAGCAGCACCTTAAGCAAGAAAAACCCCAAAACAACAACAACCAAAACCACCAAAGAACCCCAGTGAGATAATGATTTATTGGACAACAAAATTCAGGGGAAGTGAGTTTTTCCAATTTCCCCTACACTGGGTATAATTCCAACCCTCTAAAAGCAAAATCTGATAACAGTAATGCTGAACTAGAATTCCAAATATTTGAGACTGTCATGCAGTTGGTTTTCACTCACGACAGATTAAGTCAGTATACAGAGTTTCTATTTTTGAGTGTTTATAATACTAATCTAGAAAAGCATGTGCTCAAATCCATATTTTCTGGGGGAAGCACATAAGCATATGCTGAATACATATTAGTGAAGCTTTTGGACATGTACTCTGTGCAACAGGAGTGCCCTGCAGCTGAACCACAGCTTTGATTTCTAGGAAAGACAGACAGACTGCAGGAGAGAAAGGGGTTTTGCTGCACTGAAGTGATGGAGTAGCCAGTTCTTGCACGTGAAGAGTGGGTAACCTGCAAGGCTGCCTCCTCGTCTAGCCTATGGCAGGCTATTTTTAATTAGCAAGAAATCGACCTTCTCCAAATTGGATGTTTTGCTTGTGATGGCAACTGGTGAGTGACCTCCCTGTCTTTACCCTGACTCTCAAGCTTTTTCATCCTATTTTCTTCCCCTGGCTGTTGCCAAGGGGAGTGAGAGTGTCTGGGTGGACACCTGGCAGCCAGCCAAGGTCAGCCCACCCCACTGAACTTAAGAAACACTTACCAAAAGCCTCCTCCAGCAGCTAATATCTCAGCGTTTGACCTTAAGATAATCACATTTCATTCGCAGCTGCTGCAAGAACATCGAGTTTAAAGAACAAATATTTACTCAGAAACAGCAAATTCAGCTTGTCAGGATACATATTGAAATGTACAAATCACTCTTTAAATGTTTTGGGTTTGGGTGTTTTTTAATGCTTTTATGCAGTTTGTTTCAGATTTGTCTAGATTTTTGTATTTAAACACTTCACTAAGCATCTCTTCAAACAAAATAAAGTTTTGCAGTGCTTTTAGTGATTTGTTACCTATCAAGAGGAAAACAGCCAATTTAGCTCCCTCAGCTTGTTGATCAATTACCTTCAATTCCAGCTCTGCAGCCCCTCCCTCCCGCAGATGAATCCTGTGCCATTTGGAAGTGGCACCCAGCTATTTTTCCTCCAGCAATGCAAACCGTCTTGCTACACTACATGTCTTCACAACTCTGCATTAGAGGACTTTTAACCCACTCTAGTTATGTTATACCATGTTTAATGGATGTGTCTAAATATTTATAACAACTCCTAAACACTTGGGCAAACAATGACCTCTTACTGGACTCGTCTTCCATGTTAATTTCTCTCTAGTTATTACTCTGCTATAACCTTTTTTCCTTTCAGAATCAGACAAACAACAAAATTAAAAAACCCAATAACCTCAAATAACCAGTTTATGCAGTTAAAGGACTGTTCTGAAGACTTTTTTTGGTTCTGTCATCTTCTAGCACACACATTCCTAAATTATTTTTTCCCTCCTGGGTCCATAGTTCCAGTATTTTGCTCATGCTTAGCAGATCTGGTAAATCACCAATTCTGCCTTGCTGTTCAGTACCAACCCATTTTGAACAACCTGCCATATACACAATTTTACTTCTGGATCATAGAATACACATCTTAGTTAATCAGGGAACAGACAAAACTCTAACAACAGGGAAACCTGACCCAGCAAGTTCAAGCCTGCTGATTATAAAAGAGTTGCATCATAATTGTTCTCAGGCATAGCACATTTCTGAGGTTTTTTATATTCACAGTGCATCTTTATTTTTCTTTGCCTCAGCAAACTTACTTATGGTGAGTCTGAGGTGTTCCATATCATATTTTAATAAAAGAACAGTCATCTGTGTGAAGTTGCTCATAGATAACCTCATTTGCCTTGTAGGAGGCCTTCGATAAGCTCAGGCTGAGCACCTTGCCAGATGTTCAGGATTTAACTACCCCGGGATCGTATCAGTAGAACAATCAATCATTGCAACAAAAAGATTTCATCAAAACTTTGTTCCGAAACACATCTGTTCAAACCCAATGATGAAAGAAACTGCTCTTACAGCCCTCAGCACAGAAACTTTTCCCAGCTTCTGCCTTCTGACACTAACTTCAAATGAATGTTTGCATAAGTAAATCTTTTGATCTTATTTCCACTATTTCAGCTAAATCAGATAAACAAGTAGCTTTCCAAGTGCCATCATCAGTCAGCTTGTGTTTCCTACTCTGTCTTCCAGATAACAGTAAGCTTCTGTGGATGTTTGTCCCATGCTTACCACAGCACCCATCTGTGGGGATTCATTCATGTCTAATAAGGAACACACTCCAGATAGTCCTTGATCTCAGGTATTTACCATCACTCTCTTTGGAGAAAGTCACCACCTCCTTTTAGGTAGAGACCTACTTGAAATTTTAGGGAACTTTCAGGAACTTCACTGCTTTTAAATGACTTGATACTGTGATTAGCATCCTTTTTCCAAGCACACTTGAGCATAAATAGTGGCTTTGAAAATTAACAGAACATGAGCAAGAAGAGAGGAATGGGAAAGACACCAGACAGACCAACAGCAGGACCACAGAGTACTTCAAACTATGTTTAAAACTTCTGAAACAGTCCAACAACAATAAAATATATTCAAGTATATGAAAAGCATATATTTGCTGGAAGACAGGAGACTGACTACATGGTAGTGCATGGCAGAAGGTTTCCATGCATCCCTGCTCCCAACCCTCGCTGAATTGAATATTTTTTGCTCAATTAGGCATTCCCAGGTCTTTTCAGACAATATCCTCAAGGTCTGTCCTTGGTCTCTCAGTCACAGAGAAAACCTCTCCTGGGAAACAAATGGGTTTGTACAGCTATTCCTGTTTTCTGTGCTAGCTCAGCACACAGTTCAAGTTTGACCATTTCTCCTCATCAGCATGCATGATGGATAAACTATCAGACTTCAGCTATTCCCCACACCCAACCTGTTCCTTTTAAATCACAGACACAGAATGCGCAAAAACTATGCAGAAGTTAAATACAACCATGAATGCTTTTCTGGCTTATATTTCCCTAAGATGAACAATTCTATTAATTTATTGAGAGGAAAAATAAAACAAGAAACACATACTGTTTCTACTGGCAAGATCAATTTCTCAGACCTGTTTGCTGCCTGTTTTGGTAAATATAAATAAACAACATAAGTATGCCACTACCTATTTAATGAATGGATACTTTTCCCATATTCCCAATGACAGCTTTCAGAAAAGCTATTACACATACTCCCTATTGCCTATTACTCTTTATTGATCAGCAATATCACTCACATTATAACTACATGTTCAGGCTTTCTCCAAATGCATTCTGCAAACTTCTGGTTGCCAAGTATTTCTATAGTATGCTAAAGGACAAAAAGAGGCAAAGGCATTAATTGCAGAACTGCTGTTAAAAGCAAGGAAATGCATTACCAGTAATGCTTACTGTAATATTTACAATGCTTTGGCAAGAACATGATTCAAACTAGTTTTCCTTTGTTATGTTTCATAACAGTATCCAAAACCAACACTACACTGGAGCCACCACAAAAAGAAACGGAAAGGTGATGTTTGAAAAATGAAGCATGTTTAAGTAATGCAAAATTACTAACTCATAAAAGTATAATTCACTTCAATTTCAATGTGAACAACTACTGCAGGCCTTTATCAGCAGACAGTAGTAAACTTTACCTTCCAGCTCAGCTGAACTATCTTCTCTACCACCCCTGCTCTACACAGGCTCCACATCCCCCAGTCAGGCTCCAGAAATGAACACTGCTTAGGGACCAGACCAAAAGCAGAGGAAGCCTCTTAACTACTCACAAGTAATGGGGTAGAGACTTCAAGTGCTTCCAAAGCCTTAACGAAGAACACTTGCTGGAGTAGCTGTAGCTTGTATTTCAATCCCATAACAGGTTAAATAATTTAATTGGTTTCACTATGAATACTGCATTTGACAGAAGGTTCAGCACACATGCAAGTCCTGGATCAAAGCTATTAATTGCTTTTCAATTGTGAAACAGTGCATATTTTTCTCTGAATAATCAACATAAAATCAAAGTGTCAGAATTTTCCTGACATTTCTGAAATCCAAATTCTTAATTATTCCCCTTAATTTCAAGACTGCTCTGAAAACAGTTGGTAATAGTTGTAGCCTTACTTATACAGCTGCCTGACCTGTACAGCTGTCTAACCTACAGTCCCATGATCACATTACTTGTCGAAAACATGGGAATTTGCTCCCAAACAGGCAAGAATAACCCTTGGCAGTTTTTCTCTCAGTAAATCCCTCAGTTTTTCCGTGCTCTAGCCTTTCTGTTCTCTGTAACAATTGCAAAGTAGAGGTTAGAACTTGGAAGTACTTTCCCACTGCAGTCTTGCCTGAACCAGATAAGTGTCCCTCCAGCCCAATCAGTACTTTGTTGTTCCATTCCAAGGTTCAAAGATGAGACCTCCAGACCCCTCTAGATTTGCCAGGAGCATAATGGTACAATTTCCTTCTGAAGGCAAGAGACATCGGTTCAAACCTACTGAAATAAAAATCTCTTTTTTTGCCCTTACTTGCTACCTTAGAGACAAAACTGCCTTGTACCGAATTTAGCTCCAGCACCTGTAGCCTTTTCAGTTTTGCTCCCTCCAGCAGCAGTTATACCACACCTAAGCCACAGCTTTGCTTTAGTTTTCAAAACCCAGCATCTATGACAGAGGCAAGGCTGCAGACAAAATGCCTGCAGAGCTTCAGGGACTACCAGTGATGATCTAAAAAAAAAAAAAAAAAAATCTCAATGCATTATTAAACATAAAACCCCTGCTTTTAATATACGTGACCCAAGCAACTGTGGAGAAATACTTAAAGGACACCCATATTTTACACTTTTGTTGCAACTTGCAAACACAGTCAAAGCAATTAATTGAAAAGTCTTACAGTAAAATGTTTTCAGTTATTCATCCAAGCAGTTATCTTATCTAGTCAGGCAACATTTTCCTCGTGTACTGAATATTTTACAACTTCTAAAGTTACATTGCTTTTCCTTACAAAGTTATAGGTAAAATATAGCATTTCCTTTCAGAGAAAATGTTGTGAAGACTGATGGAGATTTTTTTAAACTGCAAATATATGCACCAATATACTATAACTCAGATTTTTTTTTTACTTGCTATTTGTTTTCCTTTATATAATTTTTATATTATTTTTAAGTATCAATGATATACACAGAAAATCATTACAAATTAGGTTAAAATAGAATACATCCAGTTAAAGGCTCTGTTCAGGAAGACACAATTAACTTCAGAGATGATGTTACCACATCCCAAAATTGCACTGTGAATACAAATGCCACTCAAAATCATGACTAATATCTATAATTAAAGCATGTGTTGAGAAACAATTTTTAATCATTTATTTTTTTGTTTGTTTATTTGAGAGAAAAAGGAACTCCAAAATTTATCAATTGGAGATGACAAGCAATAGAATATAAAACTTGGAACTGATGAAGTCTGGAGAAATGCATGTATTTTGAAGGGACATTGAAGATTATTTATATTCAGCAAAACACAATTACATTTTTGAAATGGACTGAAAAGAGAAATGTAAATCAAGCTGGCATTACACTTTTATTCTCCAAGCAGCTACTGCTCGATTCTTCATGTTACTACCTACAGCAGCCCAGGGACCAGTCAAGTCCCAATACAACCTCAGCCAAGGAAAGTGCATTACCTAGAGGGGCGTGGGCTGTGTAATTACAGTAAGGTGGCAAAAGGACCGACTGATTACAACACGATGACTCATTTTGGGGATATGCATTTATATATTTATTCCATATTCAGCAAAATAACCTGTCAAAAAATTACGGCAAAAAGTCCCAAGTGGTATATGAATGCAGATTGTTTCAGAAAGATCAGTTTGAGACAGGTAGCACTGCATTTAAATTATACAAAATCCACACGTGAAATACAGTGGTCACTGTTTAATACATCACTGAATGCTTAAGTGCTGCAATGAGGAAAGCAATAAAAATCTGAAGTACAGGATACCAAAAAAGTACAAACAAAAGCACTCACATTAAGATAGAAGCCAAATCCGGTACTGCTTTTGAGAACAAGGCAGACACAGGAAACAAAGATATAAAATATGGATTTATAAGCTTGACACAAACCTTTCCTGTTTAAAAAGCATCTTGAAGTTCCATAGTAAACCCAGCTCTTCTCACTGGTAACTTCTGAGCATCAAATCATAAAGCCGAATTCTAAAGCTATGACAAATGCAGGCCTCCTAACAAGATAAATCCTACAGTGCCAGACTCTTTTCAGTGGGCCCAGTGACAGGACAAGGAGTAACGGCCATAAACTACAAAACAAGAAGCTCCACCTTAACGTGAGGAAGGACTTCTGTACTTTGAGGGTGGCTGAGCACTGGAACAGCTGCCCAGCGAGGTCGTGGAATCCCCCTCTCTGGAGACATTCCAAACCCACTTGTCATCTGCTCCAGGTGACCCTGCCTTGGCAGAGGGGTTGGACTGAATGACCTCTAGAGGTTCCTTCCAACCATTAACTATTCTGTGATTCTGTAAATGAGGCAACTTGAATTACAAAAATTATATTAACAGACCTTGTATATATAAAATTGTATTAGAAAAGGGAAAATGTTAAGAAAGCTATATAAGTTACTTTATTCCATGAAGGAAAAACGAAATTACCCGTGAAGTGAGACTTGCTAAATTACCAGCAGAGCTATTACGAACATCTTTATTTCCCGGGAAATAATTTCATTACGCAAAACATAAACCAGGAGACTGCTACACTTTCTAGTTATATATGTTTCTTACCATGAAGTTGTTAGCATTTGCGAAGAGCAGATGGGCACATAGAGAACTTGTCTTATACACCCCAAATTTCTGCAAAGGAGCCTAATGAGGCTGTGGTCTGTCACCCCACCATCACCAGGGTGCCATTCATTCCTCTCCTGCAGTACATATGTGGATCTGTGCTCCTGCCACACTGGACCTGCACTCAGCCCAGTTATTCCAGGTATCCCAACAAAGCCTTGTGATTCCCAAAAGAGAACAAATGGGAGAACCTTCTCTTACACAATTTTTCTCTGAACAAATTGTTACATAAAAAAAATGTGCAGCACTTAGAGCAAGATATACCGCAGGGAAAAAAATCTGAAAAAAGAAAAATAAGAATTCAAAGAGAAAAGTTCCTTTTCTCTTCATTTTGCTCAGGCCAAGACTGATTCAAAATTCCTCTTTGCATATCGTCCTCTGTGACAGATGGGAAAACTCTCCAGCAGAGCACAGCTACACACTTCAGCAGTGAAATGTAGAAGACAACACGACTCTCATACATTTCATTTCACGAGCTGAGGAATTTATTCTGACTTGCACTGGATGATGCTACAATAAAGCCTTGCCTTAATGTACCTCACCACAAGCACTACTCAACACAGGAGACTGCAATTTGGGAACTGACATTACCCTTAACTAACCCACTCAATCAAAAAACATTGGACTCAAAACATTGTTATCATGAAAACTTACTGCTCCACAGTAACACTAGAGCAAACCAGTTGAAATTATACAAAGCGAGCTTTTCACTCATGCTCTGGAACACCCCAAAGTCTCTCAGGCTGCCAGAAGCCAGATAGAACTAGACTACGTGCAGCTGCAGCACACACAAATGTGGTTTGGCAGACTGGCCTGCCTCGCTCCCTGAACCATCTCTCCCCCTGTGTACAAAGTGCATCTGCCTGCATTGTACTTCCAAGTCTTTCTACAACATCATTCTTCTATTTTGCAACCTTCCTCACCCCACTAATACAGAGGACACTGCTCCTCCTCAAAGAACCAGGGCATTTGTGCCATAAAGGCAAAAATTACAACAATGTAAAATACCACAGGATACCTCCAACAAAAAACACTCGCTGGAGTAAGTCATTTAACAGTCCTTATTATGACAGCAACAGTGCATGAAAAGCAACATGCCAACCGAGGATGGGAACCAAAACATCACATTTGTGTGAGAGGGAATAAGAAAAACCAGACACTTAAGGCACTTGACACAAGAAGTTATTTCAAACATGTATTTTCTCTGTGTCTATTTTGAAAATCAGGCCAAAACCTAAAGTCGTACTCGAAGCTGATGTTCTGTATTCACAGTCACCTAGCCAAGTTTAGAATATTCACCCAAAAACCTGCTATTATCCCCAAGGCGGTTTTGTTGCTAGACATGCTAGAAACAAAACAATAATAAAACATGGCATTCTGTATCGGATTATGAGAAAGGGGTTTGTGCATAAGGTATGTGCATATCGAATATAACCCTCTCCTTGCCAGTCCACAGCAGGGGGCTGGAAATCCTACAGCAAACACAGACACGAAGTTCAAATCACTCATCATACAAGGATGCTCTTCAGCAAAGACAGATGAGTAAGACCTCAGTGACATGAGATTGGTCTAAGGCCCTGGCAACATTTTAGCTGGATGAAACAACGATTTGCAATTTAAAAAACCTCAAACAACCCAAAATCTAGTACAGTTCTCTTAATTTTCCATCACATGTCACTAAATATGGTTTTATCAAGCTTTGTACTACGAAATCCAGTTATCTCAAAATCACCAGAAAGGCTCAAAACAAGCAAGAGAGACACAAATTGACTCTGTAGGGAGACACAGGCCTAACCAGAGAGAGCAGCTTGCACAATCCCACAAAATAAAACCTAATCAAAACATTACATGCTCAAAAAAAACCAACCTTCCATTCATGTCTTGTACAGGAACTGATAACTGAGATGTTCATTGGGAGAGAATTGAGTCAGAGCATTAGTGATACAGGACAGTGGACAGGGTACTGTTAAAATTTAAGTATCTGTACTTCGGTTGTTTAAAGAACATGGGGTGCCCCTTTCCCTTAAACCAAAAAAAGTCTGGATTCCACGCTCTACACAGCTCTCAGTTCTCAGTCACAGCCTATCACTAATTTACCATCTCAGTCACTAATATTCTTTTATATACCTTGAAGACATGAATATACATTCTTGGTAGTGAGAAATTAAATTTGTCTGGGCCTCCTAAGCTGGTATTTTATTGAATCACATTCACACGACTTACTGAGTCCATTCAGAGGTTTCTAGACCCTTAGTCAGCCTAAGCAGAAACTCCACTTAGACTGGAATAACCATGCTCTGAGAATTTTTTTTCTCCATTCATAAAATCAGTGTAGTTGCAAGCTGGGAAGAGAGTCAAAAGTAGCAGTTTTTTCAGACTATTTCTTACGTTTGTCTGTCAGCTCGTGCCAAGAAAAATTTCACTTAGGCATAAGCAGCCACAGCACCCCAGGAAGAGAGAGGAAAAAGCATAATGCCAAGTAGTCCAGAGGAGAAACAAAGTTTGGTACAGGAAAATCATGGCACGTTCCCCTGAAAACTGGCCATTAAGAATCTGGTCTAGTTTTGAGGAGTAATATCTTAAGACATTACACCTCTGCAGGACAAAGGCTGCCCAGCCCCACGTCAGACTATGAGCACAAAGTAAAAAGACCAATTCTGCAAGAGCTAAGTGTTGTCTGGAACCAACAGATGCAGACATTGCCTTCAGAATTTTTCAGTTCAGTGCAGCAGATGGTTTAGCTATTACAAAATACTTCTGAAGTACAAGATGTGTTCATTCATGGAAGCTCTTGTTGCCTGATTTTCCCATTTGTCCTCTAGGATCAGGCTGCTGAGGCAGCCCTCTGCTGACATGTTATTTCTACTCAGAAAAATATTATCAGACTTAAATGGAAAAGTTGACATCAGCATCACTACCTGATGGCTCCAAAATTACATGCAGATTAAGAGGCTTGGCTTATCCAAACAAACAAAAACACAAATAAACAAAAAACTAACACCCAGAAAAACAGGTAAAATGTAAAGAATCAAAGCTAATTTCAAGAAAAATCAGTAGTCACTTGCTACAGGAGACAGATGTGCTACAGAAAGAAAATGGTAGAGAAGAGAAAGAAAAGTCTCCTGAAAATTACATCTGCTATTGGGACAAAGTAAGAACTATCTGTCAGTTTTTTTCTGATGACTGTTGGAAAAACCTTGGATTAAAACTCCACTCTGCCTGTAATACAACTTCACTGAATACACTGAACACATTCCATAAAACCTAATCCTTACTTGTATATTGGCAATACCTCATTCAAGACAAAAGCAGTGTTCTTGCATCAAGCAAAACAACAACAACCAACAGTTCATGATTTTTACTGTGAATTCATCAAGAAATCAGCAATTACAACATATGTTGTTTTGATTGTGAGAAGGACAGAAAAGTGAATAGGACACTTCCCATTCTGAGGAGAAAAAAATAATCTAATCAGTGGAATTTAATTATTTGTACTAAGTGTAAGTAGTTTTAGTGATAACATATTGCAGGATGCATTCGTTTGAGGGTATACAGTGATGGATTTATTTTTCCTAATGCCTTGAAATCACTAAGTCTCCTGGATATGATGGCAAGTTACAGTGTAGCAAATTCAGATCACTGAGAAGAAAAGAGAAATGTGTGAGCTCTACAGGAAACAAACCTTTCACACGCATTCAGGTTTATTCTTTCAGTGATCCAAATTTTTTTTTCTTAAAGTCAACATCTTAGTAGATTCTCATTACAGTGCACATGGCCATAAAAAGCTGAATTATTTTAACACATAAATTTCTAATATGATAGCTACAAAATCACTTTAGAGAACCAGATGACCCACTAATCCATCACAGTTCACATCTGCACCAGCAGAAGTTCAAATATGAGTATTAGGGCAGCTAGACATTTCAGAGAGCCTTGACATGTGGTTTCTAAACCCACAAAGAGCTGTTATGATTATTCTGTCTCCATTTAAAAACAAACTACTGAACCTCTGCAGCATACTGGGGAAAAAAAATGTTTAAAGTTGCTTTATGTGTAAGAACAGATTATAATGCAGAAATATACAGAAGGTTCCCCAGTGACTGCTTCACACAGAAAAGGTTAAATTGCTTAGAGAAACTGTTTTGTAAGATGCTAGAAAATGAACCCATCCTGGTTTTTATTGTGAGCCATTGCCATTCAGACATCATACCACCCTACCAAGATAAATATGAACTTGTTTGCATATACCCAGGTGAAATTTTGCACTGAGTAATAATAAACTACAAAGAAATTTCAAAAAAAATGCTAATTAGCTTCCACATCCAGCATTCGAGAGCACAGTAAAATAGTTCTGTCTAAGAAATAGCTGCATTCCTGTTCTTTCAGCATTCTGCAGCATACGGATGAACAGCCAGGCTGAAGGCAGACTTTGACAGATTTAGTGATTTATATACAAGGGGAAAAAATTTTTGCTGGTTGCCATTGGAAAAGTTCACATAAAGCACCAAACTGACAGATTGAACTGATTTCTGATAATGAACTGATAAAACAGAATGTCTCTTACAAAGCTGAAATAAAACTTTTCCTTAACTCTTTGCTTATCCTATTTATCTCACATACATAAAGCAATTTTTTGCAACATCTCATTTTTCAGTGGCACCTTGAGCGAGTGACTGTGAGTCACTGGCAATAAAAATAATTCTCAACACATTTGACAAGAAATTCTTAATAGCCACACAGTGGGCATTCACAGGTTTTATGCCGCTGCTCATACCACTTATCTTTTGGTTATTGTAAAACAACTAACTTCATTCCAGCTTGGCAATAACCTAAGTAATTACAGTTTTCAAAAAACTGCTCTGTCCCTTTCTACAGTTTAATAACCAACCTTAATATAATATTTATATTACTGTAGTTCCAAGAAGGCTTCATCATGATCTGGTTACGCTGCAGCGCTCCCAAATCATTCTGAGAAACCATCTCTAGTTTCAAGACTTCAGTTTCACAGCAAGCATTTAAAAAAAAAAAAAAAAAAAAAAAAGACAGAAGGGAGAAGCCCAACAAAGAGAAGGAAAGGGACTGGCTCAGCAGACCTGTACAAGGCATCAGTTCCACGCTGCTTTTCCTCCCTTGTCTTTCTGTAATACTGGTTAAAATCCTTGTCTACTTGCTCAGGTATTCAGTTTTGCTGTTACTCACCCCCTTTTCAGAAACACCATTTTTTTCTGTACGACATGTAAACATAAAGTCTAAGAACACTGTCAGACTTAATATGACATTCTGTTTTCAGAAGTTGGCTTCTGGTTGTAGGTGTAGTCTTCACAACAACTTGTTGCAGAGCAACAAGGAATTATTTGAATTGACTTCTATGTCAAGTGGCTTTAGGCGTGTTACTCCTTCAACATTCAACAGATGAGAACATGCCTAAAAAGACAACCTACAATTGTCACCTCTGCTTTTACCCAAATTGCTCCAGAACTCAAACAAAAAAACTACTGTATTCCTCCAGCATTTAGCTCATGCTTGATGTCAAGTTCATAGGTTCACTGATGACAAGCAAGTTATAGAACACAAAAAGACAGTATGAGTTGCTCTTTTAATCAGAAAGCATCTAGCATTTTGCAAATTTAAAGTAAAGCTATCTATAGTAGTGCTATATATTACTACTGTAAAACACAGAGAAGTGTTATAATAGCAAATCTGAAGGTTATTCTTTAAATCCAAAATAATTACTTTGGTATTGAGATAAAACTGCCAATAAACCAGCCACAGTTTTTCAGAGGCACTCTAAACATGGCATCCAAGGGCACTCATCAACCTCAGAATTCAGATCACACAGCAAGGGAAGAAAAAAACCCATACACTGCTAACAGGCTCTCTCCAGTATTGCTATCCACCCATTATGTGTAGCATCAACTGCAACTAATACCTGAGAATTACTCCAGCAAGAACTCTGCAAACAACTTCAGCATCTTCTTCACAAGTTCACTCCAACCTGTAAGCTGACAGATTGTTTTAAAGCACTGTAAATGAGAACCCAAGTGTGTTCCCACTCCAAGTGTGATGGACAACCCTCGATCCTATAAGGAACACAAGTCCCACAAGGACTGAAGTGTCTGTCTATTCCAGGGTCCCATTTCCAGGTGTGGATCAGACATCCAAAGCCTAGAGGACAGCTGGAATCTGGCAAGCACTACCTGTAGCTAAGCAACCTTCGGAACCAGAGTGGTGTCTAGGACTTCACTTACTCCACTTGTCCAATTGTTTCCTGAGAATACTG
This sequence comes from Corapipo altera, assembly GCF_003945725.1. NCBI lineage: Eukaryota > Metazoa > Chordata > Aves > Passeriformes > Pipridae > Corapipo > Corapipo altera. The sequence continues at coordinate 2,927,559 of NW_020884947.1, forward strand.
CAAACACTTCTTCATACAATGCCCCTTACTTTTGGTACTATGGAAAGAAATGTGAATCTCTTCCCCCCTCACCACAGTACACTCTCACAGGCATCTCTCATGTCACTTCTTTCTGTGCTTTGTCTCAAACCAAGAGTCAGTAACGAGCTAAACAGATTAGCCTCAGTTAGGAGTTTGCACTGAGCCTGCCTGGTAACCTGCAGGATCTACCAGAAGGGACACTTCAAACTGAAACAGAGATGTCGACACCACAGGGGACGGGAGGAAGGTGTAGGAAGGTCTGTGCTGAGGAAGATGCATCTTCCAATGACTAATGATAGCCAAGAAGGCTCTCTGGGGTGCTCAGGATATCAACGAGCACTCTTGAGCCTCGAGGTTTCTTCCAGAAGTTTGTCACAAATACTCTGTAAATACGTTCATACTGAAACACAGAGAAGGGGTGCAGAGGGGGGGACAGCAGTGGTTGGCTCTCTCCAGCAAATAACAAATTAAGAAAAATAAGTGTCTGTCTTAGCAGCCCAATCTTTACTGACATCCTCTGCTAAAAGGAAACTGAAAGGATGCTGCTGCATATTGTTTATATCACAGGTAATGTAAATAGAAATATCTTGAAATACACACTGACAGTTAAGACAGGTTTTTACCTGCAGACTAAAAATTGAATAAAAACCCCAAGAAATCAAGACAAATGACTGTAGCATACAAAGTACAGAACCCATTAAGTCTTTTTTATCTCTATATAAGAAAAACTTCATGACTCAAAGGACCATCACACACCAACTCTGAGATAAGCCGAAGACACACAATGCACAAATCCTGTTTAAGCAGGGACAAGTCTACGAGTACCTTCAGAGAGAAATGATGCCTTTTCAGCCTAAAGTCACCAGAGCCCTCTGAGCAGCCACAGCTGGACTGTGACCCCATAGGAAGACCTGGGCAAGGCCTGCATAAACCAGCAGAAAGCAACACTGTGAACCTGACACCTTGGTTATTCTACCCCTGGAGCTGAGCAGCATTTGCACAACTTATTTAGCAATCATACCGAGTGTTTTGCAGTAGCATTTGTTACATGCTTCAAAGCACAAAATAAAAACCATGACTCAGGAAAATGAGGTAAGAGGCAGGCTTCCACACTTAATGTGTGGTAATTTAATGCACAATAATCTTGGTTCATGATCACATATCTGAATTGAAATGAACCTTCAAGACAACAAATATTCTAAGAAATTTGCATTTTTAGCACAGACACCAATGAAACTGAGAACTGACACTGCAGAACTGGAAAATCCCATTCTCCTCACTGTAGGTGAACGCAGAAGAACCTTGGACTTCTTTCTGAGAAATGGGACTATACAGCAGGAATTAAGAAAAAAATATTTTGGGCAAAACTGTAAGAGAAGTCTGTATACACATTTGGAAAAATAAGCTTTCAGGGCAGAAAAGGAGCCAAAATCCAAACCTGAAAAAAAGAGTTATAATCCAACCTGGTTTTTGCTAATTTTTTCAAGTTGTTGCCATGTTATAAAACTTACTTTCAGATTCATCTAGAGGTGTCACTATCCAGCCAAAGTGGAAGCACAGAACCAATCAAATTCACAACTTATCTTTACAATGTTTCAAACCAGTTTCCTCAATTATTTACCAAAAAAAATGGTACGCCAACTATGTAAGTAATTGGATAAATTCAAGTTTCACAAGTAACTTTTTCCTCTTTGTAAAGTGAAAACAATCCTAGGTACACCTAAGAAAATCTCCATTGGAATCCCAGAGAAAGATCTACGGGTTTTTTTTTCATGTTCTGCAGCATTGCTATGTCTTTCTCCTTTCTTGAATTCTTCACTTGAGTCAGCTTTACAGATCTTGCCAGATATACAACTGTTGATGCAGCATGAGGACTATAGAAAACACCACCAACACAACAAAGAAGGTATCCAAACAAGAAGTCTTTGCAGTTGTATTGCCTTTCCATGTTTGTATAGAAGTGTTCATGTGCCTCTAAGGAAAAGTAGATCCTTTCTATCAAGGCTATTTGATGGGAAGTTTTCTTATTCTTTACTCCTTTCATAAAAGCTTGGTTATAAACTACTGCATTTCACAGTTCTCAGATTTATTACACGCAACCTCCCCTTTGCTGAAACCATGTCTCCAAGAAACTTACTCTAACGATTTCTTTTCGAAATAAAATTGTTATTCCACCAAGCTTCCCCATTTTTTGGGAAAAAAATAAAAATCATGAAAACATAGTAAATGTTTCCACATCAAATTCTATGCTTTTTACAAGTCCGTTATTAAATGGCAGCGTTGGGCAGGTAGGAGCAAAAACCAGGAACTCCAGCTACAGTTTAAGGCAGCTGATGTGATACAGATTGTAACCTGAAGCACTGCTGGGCTGGTGACATTTTGGTAAGGAACCATGATATAAAGAAGCAGTAAGTTGAAAACTATATTGATTAAATAAGACAAGGGGAAAAAAAAAAAAAAAGGCAACGGACAAACGAAGAGGCCGCCCAAGGAAACAGCAGAACTTGCATCCTCTTAACTCTTGCAGTTGAGATTTGTAGCATCATTCAATTAGTTTGTTTTCTCTGTGTTTCTTTCCGTTTGCTAACTTGTATTCTGATTAAACACTGAAGCTCTTTAAAAGCCATTTTACAAACCTTTTGATGACTCAGAAGCTGTACAAAATAGTATTTAAAAAAATCAAAATAAGATAAAAAAGCAGAATGAGCCAACAAATGGATTAAAAAAAGGAATGGATCCTCCTGTTCTTAATCCTATTTTAACTGTCATGTTTGGTGAATGATGAGAAAAACTATGAGCTTTGGGCCTGGCAACGCTGCTGACTGCTGTATGAGTATCTGCTACCAACACTAGTACTGAATCCCTATGTGGAACAGTTCTAGGCCTTTAACAATATGATTATGGCCTTTAATTTTCACCTGCAGCGTTATGATTAAGTTTAATAAAACTGTGGTCTACACTGTGACTCACGTTCTCATGTCATCATGAACATTTGTTGCGCTAGACCCATAACATGCCCATCTCACATGCGGAAAATTAAGGTAACATTTCACTCCCACAGCACTCCCTTATTGCAAATACGAAAGAACATTGAGAGAATGAAGCCATAAGTGTTTATAGAGCAATTGGAGATTCCTGGATAAAAGATTTTATGATTCTATGATAATTTAAAATTAAATTACTCCAAACTAGTGGGAGGCTTTTTGCACCCTTCCCTAACAGATCTCACACCCCCCCCACACAGCACCATCACTACAATACTCCCCCTTTCACAGAGCCTGGAGGGCTTAATCTAAGTTAAATTCCAGAGTTCAACCCTGCTTGAAGTTACAAAGCTTGAAACCATTGCAGCTGAGGAAATTCAGCTTTTTTTATATAACTAAGGCTGAAACACACTAAATCTGAAACTTTCAGCCTTAGTTAGGTTTCGAATGAATATGGTAACCCTTCAGTGAGTTTAAAAAGTATTGCTACCATAACTTTTTATAATCTCAAACAATAAATACTTGTAAAAAAAATATCATGAATAAGCAGTAAGAAAGGCTACTGTTACTGTAAGAAAGGTTTCAAATAAAAATTGTGAACACCTGTTCACAAGATTTTTCTTGTCATCTGGCACTTTTATTACTTGTGAGCCAAGTTAAAAAAAGCCCAGCAAGCTTTGCTGAAATAATTTTTCATGTATACAGCAATCATTTCATACAAGAGAAGAGCTATATTTCATATTTTAAAGCCCACTACATCTGAAACTATACACACACATTGTAATGGTCTGTACACTGAAAGAAAAGAGGTTCTAAGAAGGCACTGACATCTACAGTTTACTGCACAACTATTCGAATGTATGTACCTTTTTTCCTAAGACTACAACTCTAAAATGAGACTCTTGGTACTACTGAATATGGGGAGGATAGCAAAAAGCATAAAAATAGTAGTTACACATACCAGCTATTGCATAATTTGGTAGCATCAAAAGTTATTCCTAACTTTCCTTTATCATTAAAAGAGGGGCCTGAAAAAAAAGCAGCTTCAGAGTTCAGTTCAGTGAAGACATTACAGGGAACTGAAAATGAATGGGGAAGTTGATCTTCCACACTTTTACTAGAATCATAGAATCGTTTGGTTTGGAAGGGGACTTTAAAGATCATCCACCCAATTCCTCTGCAGTGAGGAGGGACATCTTCAACCAGACCAGGCTGCTAAGAGCCCTGTCCAATCTGCCCTTGAATGTTTCCAGGGATGGGGTATCCACAACCTCCATGGGGAAACCTGTTCCGGTGTTTTCATCACCCTCACAGTAAATAATTTATTCCTTATACCCAACCTAAATGCCTAAGAGCATTACCCCTTGTTCTATCACAACAGGCCCTGCTAAAAAGTCTGTCTCCATATTTCTTATAGGTCCCCTTCATGTACTCTTAAGGCTGCAGTAAAGTGTCCCTGGAGTATTATCTTCACAAAGCTGAACAACTCCACCTCTCAGCTTGTCTCCACAGCAGATGATCCAGAGGTGATCATCATGAGGTCTCCTCTAGACCTGCTCCAACAGGTCCATCTCCTTCCTATGCCAGGGGTCCCAGAGCTGGATGCAGTGCTCCAGGTGGCATCTCTCAAGAGCAGAGTTGAAGCTTAAAGCCAGAGCAACAAGTAACAACATCATAAGATGACACCTAGGAAGTCACAGCTACATATGCCACACAACACTTAAATAACTACATTGCTTGTTACAGAGCATCGCTCAATAGTGGCTGGGTGGTTCAAGTAGCAACATTCAAAAGTGCATGTTTGACAAGGGCAACTGAGATGCCAATAACCAGAAAATCCACCCAAGACTGAAGATACTGATTTACATCAATCAACTGGTAAGACTTTACCACATAAAACTGGTAGCTCTAACCAGCCTTACATTATAACTATTTTTCCCCTTCAGCTGAACGTGCAAGACTTGCAGAACAACTTTCAGCCTTTACAGAGCCAAGTTTTGGGCAGCCAGTCTCCCTCCCTGCTTTGTTCTGATTACGGGAGGCAGGAGAACTGCCAGTCTTTATAATCTCTACTGATAAGAGAAACCTACCCCGACAAAAGCTAAAGCATCCCTTCCCAACAGCCTCCTAAATGTTGCATACAACAGGGAAAGTAAGCTGGCAAGCTAAATACAGAACTAAAAAACCTCCAACCAAATCCATATATGTCTTTTACAATTACATAACATTACATTCAGTCTCTAAAAAAAAAAAAACACACAAAAACAACCAACAAAAACCCAAACCACTTCACATAAAAACCTGGTAGATTTTACAAATAGCACCTTCCTCCCTTTGCCATCTAAATAGGAAAGATAAGTAGCAAACGTAGAGTAATTCTCTCAGAACAGGTCAAGTTTGAACAAATTAACACTTCACAGAATCATAGAACGAGCTGGGTTGGAAGGAATCTTAAAAGGACATCTGGTCCAACCCCCCTGCTGTGGGCAGGGGCATCTTTCACTGCATCCGGTTGCTCAGTAGATTTCCCTATTTAAAGCATTAAATTCTCTCCTAGCCTTCACTGGGTCTCTCGTGTTTTTTCAGAGCGTATTATTGCTGCAAGTGGTTGCATAAGAGAATTACTGAGATTTTCAGAAATGCCACTAGAAGTAAAAAACATAACCCTAGGAACAAAATGGAAATTCAGTTATCTGCAACTATTCCCAGATACATTATTTTTCACAAGCAATAACCTGGAAATATTTTTAATTTTACCATCCTCCCTCTAAAGCAAAACTCCATTTTAAAAAAAAATATTATGCATTTGTACAATTTCAATTATTTTTAAATGTACAACTCACTTCCTACAACATCTGGCAGTTAAAGAACAGACAAGTAGTATAAGGGGTCTGGTGCATTTAAAAAGTTCCTTCCATCTTCAGCTAAAAAAAAAACAAACACAAAACCCAAACAAATAAAGAAAAGATCAGTTAGGCTCCAAATAGAGAGTTCTGCTGTGAGTCTAACACAGGCCCTCTAGCAGCAAGATTATGTGATTATTTCTGGATGCCGCAGTCATGTGGTCGCACAGCAAAGCTTTTGTCGGAAACATGACACAATCCCATCGCACTGGAGCTGCTGGCAGCCACTCGCCGGGCTGCACCTCCCTAAAACACACCCACAGCGACAGCAAAGGAATACCAGCTTTTCAGTGCTATGCTCTCAGCCCGTCAGGGAGTTTATATTCCCTGTTGCAGTAAATTTAGAGGCTTGTTTCTCACTGTGTATCACTTCCACGTGCACGTCCACTGGATCCCACTAAATCAGAGAGCATAAATATCCACCTTCCCCAAACCACACCTGCTTTGGGAAGCCTGGCTAAAGACTGCAGAATATACCACTGGTTTAATTTACTATTAAAATCTTTCCCTCAGGTACAGACAGAAAAGCCAAACTACATAACACTATAGCAAAAGGATGCACAGTACATGATTATCTACCCCGAAAGGCATCTGTATCTGGATATTGTATCTATTCAAAGAGAACTTGAAAGGTATTTATGCCAATCTTAGCTCTTCAGTCAGACAACTCTCATCATACTTTTCAGAAAAACACTAGACTTGCTGAAAATATTTCACTGTATTACAAAGACCAAACTCATTGTTTAGCTTGATTTAACTAATTCTGCCTCTCAAACTGCCTTAAACAGAATATTTCCACATTCAAGTGGAACAGTTCAAAGCATATACAATACTAACTTCTAGGTATGACAACTTTTATAAAAATGGACTACAGAATTAAGTATTTTAGATGCTAAATAACACTTATAATAGAACAGACTGTCAAAATACACGTATTTAGCTCCTATCACATGACTCATCACTTGTTTGCTTTTACCTGTGAATATGACATAATCACTGTCAGGTACATGGAGTACTGAAAAACATTTAATCTAATTACTTGACCTCAGGATATTTGGCATTTGACCATAAAAATCAAATCTCATGATTCAATACTCGTGTGGGGTGTTTTGCAGCACTTCAGTTCTCTTTCTGAAAGCTCTAGGCTGTAAGTGGAGTCAGAAGGGATACAAACAGTAATTCTAACACAGAATTTACAGTCTGGCCTTTGCCAATTCCTGTAATAAAAGTGCAAGTCATACTGGCAAAAATGTCTTCTGCCCAGTTTGTGTTAGCCAGATTGCAGGCCATACACTGTACCAGCCCAAATCTTCCCTTTAAGCCCTCCCCAAACTGCTTGTAAGTTTTTTTTCTGGTATTTGTTGAAACAGCAAGGTGTTTGACTTCATCCCATCACAGACAACATCCCCAGGACGTCAAGGCTTTGCTGGTGTTCCTGGCTGAACTCAGCACTTCTCTGCATGCAGAAGCTCAGAATAGCACAGGGGGTGAGGCAGAGTTTAATACACACTGAACTGCAGCTGAACACAGGAGCAGCAATTTGCTTTTTTTCCCTGGGAACACACTAAATGAGCAAAGCTGTAATGAGTTCTGTTGCAATCAGTTAATGACTTTAAAGTTCTAAAAACAAACAAAAAAAACCAACTCAGAAAATGAAGAGTATCTACATAATGAAAGCTTGAAAAATATTTTTCACTTTTGATATACAAAAGGTCTCACTTTAAAGAAAAAGTGGATCTATCAAATTTCAACAATAACAACACACAATTATTAAGCATCCTACTTATAGTCAAACAGCACAATTACCAGCTACAGCACAGAATGCTGAGAGCCTGAAAGTTCACACCTTATCTAAAGCTTCCAGTTGTGTTAAAAGGGGGTGGATCAAGATAAAATGCAGTTCCAAGTCTCAAACTGGACAGCCAACACAAGTTTCTTCTTGCATGTTTGTACAGCATCCATAAAGCTACTCTATAATTAGAATTCAGAAACCCTTACATAATTAGAAATTCAGCCGTATGGCATAAATGCACGTGATCTTTTAAAACCTTTCAAGTTAAAAATATGACACAAAAAGCATTTTATTATTTTGATCTGTATACAATAAACCACAAACTAATAAAATATTTTTAAAACAAAGTAATGAAGTCTGGAAAAACACTGTTTTCCTACTAAGTTGAAATAATACTTCTGCAAGGAGAAGAAACAGTAGGAGGGAAAACAGACTGCTGCATTTTGAGTGACCATGTGTATTGATGCATCATTAAATGTAAAGGTTCCTTTAATATTCTTTAGGATGAACCACGTTCTTAAGTATAAAATTTTTCATATACTTTGCAACTGATTCTCACAGTGTCTTAATTCTTACACCTAAGATTTTTCTACCACTATATTTATATGAGCAAAATAAAGCTTCTTTATACCAGTAGGTACTTGCTTCTTGTACCTTCCTAACGTGTCAAGTAGACTTTAGGTATTTACTATGCATTTCAAAGGGTTTCAACTTCGAGCATAACATTCAAATCCACTGACATGACATTTTGTAGAACTCATTCTGAACTGAAATACAAATCTGAAGATCCAGTCTCTCAAAGCAGGTCACAATGGAGTCTCGGGCAGAACTGTTCAAGAGAAGGAGACCTGATGTTGACTGATGGCATAAAGACCATTTTGAAAGAGAAAGACAAAGGGCAGCTGGGACAATTCATTCAACAATCTAAGCTATTTTTCAGGGCTGGCTATTAACATTCTACACAGCATCCTAAGGTGCTCTCATTACACGGACCTTTAAAAAAATAATAATTACGACATTAATAAACCTGCCAGATCACAGATTGAAAAGTGTATCTTTTCATCAATATGTAAAAGGTATTGACAGTAAATAGCAGAAACAGAAGAAGAATGTTGATGGTGTTGTTTAGCTATTCTGGAATTATTTGATGAGCAGATTAGTTCTGTATAACTCTCAGCCCTTCCCATGGCTCATTAGAGCCTTGTAACCACCCTGGTTTGCCAACCAGTAACAGGCTCCATAAAGCTAAATCAAACAAGTGAACTTCAGACTTCCTTTTCTTGCTATCAGTAATTTCTCTTGACTTTGCTTCTGCCAGATTAATTCAGCTATTTAGTTCCCGGACTTCGTGACTATAGAACTGCATTTACATCTCGTAAATATACAATTTTAACTTCACTGCGCATACATCTCTAATCATTCTGATATGTAACAATTTGATACTATAAATCCCTCAAGGAAAAACTGATGAAGCCACATCTGGTTCATTTTAAAGAGAGTTTGAACAGGACACTAAAATGCATCAAGTATCCTATTTATCTTAGGTGTTAAGATACTGAATGATGAAGATGAAGTGCATTCTGCATTAAACATTTATCTGATGGTCGAGTCATTTTATTTGCTGTTGAACCTGCTCACCAACTTTAACTTTTAATTTTTCCCATGTTAAAGTAGAAGGCCTGATACATCTCTGTTTATAGCTTAATGTAGCTGTTTACCCATGTAGAAGAGTTCCACAGTCAGATTATATCAATTTGCTCACAAGAGCTACTCTGTAATTAATAATACCCTCCACTGACAAGTCAACACAGAAATATTCCATTCTGTAACTCTCACTCTGTAAATACAGGTTACAAAGATGCAATATTCCAAAAGACACAAATTCCAAATCCTTGAACGCAGTCTCTCCAAAAGTTTACCCATTCAGCTGAGCACAAGAATAGTCTGATAGTCACTAAGTCACATCTGCCCATGACATAAACCCTTTCAAAAAGCAACAGCAGATACCAGTAGCATCAAAATTGCTCTCAAGAAACCAAAACCAACCAAATGAACAAAGCCTCACCTGTTTTTTTGTTTGTGTGGGTTTTTAGGTTTTTTTTGTTTGGTTGGGTTTTTTGTATTTCGTTTGTTTTTTTTTTTTTTTTTTTTTTGTTTTTTTGGTTTTTTTGTTTTTTTTTTTTTTTTTTTTTTTTTTTTCTCATGTTCTTTTGGTTGGTTTGTTGTTTTTTTTTTTCCTCCTGGAGAGACAGTGAATGTAGTTTTAAAGCCTGTCTTACACCTTCAGCCCCACCAGCCTGATCAGGACTAGGGCTGGGCTGGAGAGCATGGTACACACATACTGGTTTCTATCACATGCATCCTACCCAGCAACACCAACGTCTTAAAGATGCTTCTGCATCCTTTATCTTGCAACTCTCTTGGTAAATCCCCCCCTCTAAGCAACAGACTAGGTCCTCTTACTTCATAAAACAGGTGTCTGGCCTCACATTCATCCTCCATCTGCAATGGCTTTTGGAGCCTGTCAGTACCAGTCCTCAGTGAAAGAGCTTAAAGTGAGTTCATTCCAAGCAGCTACCAAACAGCCCCCCCCCAGCCTTATATCCACTACCCGTCTCCCATGAGATGCGGGGAAAATAGAAGGAAGGCAAAAAGACTCATGGATCAAGACAGTGACAGTTTAATAAGAACAGTAAATAGGAATCCATTCACTCCTTCCCATCAGCAAGCAGATGTCCAGTGGCTTTCTGGGAAGCACGGGTAACCCTTGTGAAGACAAATATCATAATCGGAAACATCCTCCCCCTCGCTCCTCCTTTCCTTGAGCTTTCACTACTGAGCACGGCATCATAGGCATGGAATATAATATCCCTTTGGTCAACTGAGGTCACTGTCCTGGCTGTGTCCCCTCACAACCTCTTGCCCAGCCCCAGCTGACTCTCCAGCACTGTTTTAGCCACCAGTGTGACACACAGCCCCACACAGGCTGCTGTGCAGACAGACAACTTCCTAACTCCAGCCAGGCCCAGCAAAGAGTTATTACAAGATTTCTCAGAGGTTCCAAGGACCAATGTAAGACTTGTTTCTTCAGATCCTGACTACAAAATTACTTCCCATCACTATCCAGAAAAATAGAAGGGGATGAATACCTTTAAAAGGGTCTCCCCATCTTTACAGGAATTTTCAGAAACTTTAATATGTTAATTGTGTATAACTTCCTTAGCTAAAAGTCAGTGACAGATTCTTGAAGTCACTTCATGTCCTGCCTACCGCAGACCAGAGGACCATGAATAGCAGAGGCAGGTGTTGAGAGAAAAAGCAGGCTCACAGGAGTGACCTGTGATTTGCAATGTGTGCAGTTTGTTTTGTTGGAGATGTTGCCTGGTTAGCTTAAAAACAAAACAACAACAAAAAACTATACAAAGTCATCACAAGATACTTGGGCATTACTAAACAGAAAGCAAAGGAGAGGAACACAAGATATTCCTTAGTAAAGTTTTCATTATTCGTTCCTTCCAATCCTACCACTTTTTTTTTTTTTTTTTTTGGATCAGTGCTTCTCCTCTGGGCAGCAAAGTTACTCCAAATATGTATTAATCTGGTTGCCAGTTTAGGTACTCATTGATGTTGCACTCAAAATGCTAAAAAAAAGTTTGCAGAGGCATTTCTTGGATGGAGGATGTACAAATTTGACAAATCTGATGTACACACTTGGTCATACTTGGTTAAGCACAGCTTACTCTAAACCATTCTGTTGTTCAATTACCCTGAATGCAGTTACTATCCCAAAGGATCAGTTGACTAGAAGATATTCTGAACTTATTTTCAGTACTGAAGCCTGTGTTAATGTTTGCTTCATGACAGGAGGAATGCAGAGACTCAACCATCTGTAACATTCAGAGTTTTGCATGTATTTTAAAGAGTCCCCTTATTGTGACTGTTCTCATAAGTTAATACAAAAAATTAAACATAAAACTTGGAAGAACTTTACACACCATCTGAGATCAGAATTAATGAACATCTTACTCAAATCTGGGAGAGATTTAAATTTCATATGAATCACGCTGTCTATTGCTAATATTCAAGCTAAACCACAACATTTACATTCAGAATTTTGCAATCAGTTAGCATATAGCTGATTCCCAGAACTTTTAATTGAAGTGGATTTGGAAGAGAATTCTTTAATAAAAACTACCAACTATCTGCTGCGCAAACTAACCAACTTTAAGCAGGTTTCATTATGATGGACATTAAAGATGATGAACGAGGGGAGGTTCCTACTTTTTTATAATGTACGTTTGTATCTCTTGTTTTCTTCCACAGAACTGTGAAACCCTAAAGATGACAAACTATAAGATGATGGAATATCGCTCTAAATGAACTTTGTCAGGATGCTTTTTCTTTGTTAAATTCCACTTAGCTAATGACAACCCATTCTCCACAATTTCTTCCTTGAGCCATTACCATAATAAAACTTGGTGACACTTAACGCCAAGGAAACCCATCTGCTAACACATGGACAGCAAGTATCTTTGACAGCCTAATTTCCATCAAGGACAGGAGAAGAAATGATCTTTTGCTAACACCACATCTATCACAAATGAGATCAGCCTGTGCTTTTCATTATTCAACATGGATTACATTTGGAAAGGAAAACGTACCGCTGCATTAATACATCTCATTGTGCGTCAACATCATTTGCAATTGTACAAGTTTGAAGGCAGAAAGAAGTACGTAAGGGAAAGGGAATTCTTCAGGGAAATCAGGAAATGAGTGAAGGATGACTCAAACTGATGAAATCAGATTTGTAACTTTCTACTTATGTACAAAATAGATTAGTAACTTTGTTATGTATAAATTAGAACAGACAATTCAAATTTCATTCGTGTGCTTAAAAATCTGGCAGAGATAAAGAAAAATCTGAAGGAGATGAAGATACACCCTGTAGTCCATAACAACAGATCATCATCCTAGCACTGCCTGCCTACAAACTCCAGAGGTACTTACTACAAAGGTTACAGGTTAGACAGAAGAGACAAATCTTCACAGATCTAATAGCATAGCCCCAGAGCTGAGTTTGTACACAGAAAGATAAGAGCTATATAAATGCCACAGAGTTCTACAAAGCAAACAAAAAACATACTAAGTGAAACAAGGTAGATCTATTGCACATTCTGCCATACTGCCACCAGGAAGCTGGGTACCCCATCCTGCTTCCTCCAGCACTGGGGTATAAGCAGTGCCAAAGTCCTCTACACATCCACTCTGTATCCTGTGACTCCCAAGCACATCACAGACATTAAGAAAAAAAATATACCAAAACCCCCAAAACACCACCAAAACAAAAAAAAAAAAAGCCCATAAAACACTAACAAACCAAACAAACACAAAAAGATTAAACATTCCACATCTCCCTCCTGAGCTCCATGTATAGATCCCTAAGCATATCTACAAGGAACATGTTAACTGGATAAATTTATTCATATTATCATGGAAATTAGAAAATAATAGTTATGATATAGGAAGCAAGATTTCTTTCACCTCATGCATCGATACCATTATTACCATATTTCAATTACAAAAATATCTGCATCTCATTTCTAAGCTATCAAGTATTTATTATTTGAGGATATTGACTTAAATCTTGGGTAAAATGAAACAATAACAAATGAAATAAACCATGGTCATACAGAAAGAGGCTAATTCAGTGCAAATATGTGATTAACAGCTTATTTTGTTTGCAGGTTACTATATCCTCTGGCATCTGTATAAGTTGCTGCTGAACTTCCAGATCACCCCTTAGTAAGTTTAACCTTGCACTTCCAATGCACTGTGCCAGAACTCACTACTAGGCAACTAAAAATATTGTACTGCTTCATAAATCAGTTATTCATGGACAACAGTGGCAATAAAAGCCCACTAACAGAACTGCTGTGAGGATAAATGCATTTTAAAAAGCCCAAACACCTTTAAATCCCCTTTAAAGGGACAACAGACAATAAAAATTCCTATTACTCAGTTTAGTTCTACTTGAGGATCATCCGTCATGCTTATTCACAAGCAAAAAGCTAAATAAAGGATAGTTGAGATCTCTGTCTTCTTTTCCTATGGCCTCTCTGGACACTAAAGAACATACAGCACATTTACACAAAATCCCTATAGCTCTTATCATGGAAAAAAATATAAGAGAAAGGGACAACTACAGAAAATAAGATGTATTCAAGCAGCATACTGAGGGAAGAAAAGCAAAACCAAGCTGTAACTTCTAATGAAAGTATCTTCTGTTCTCTTGGAGCCTCTGCACTTACATTAGCCTTAAGTGGTTTGGTCCTTTCAATCTTGACAAGAGCCTTGTTTTAGTGGCTGACACACCACAAAACACCCCCAGAATAAAACAGATGTATCAGGATGGTACATGTCATTAAAGTAAAACAGAAGGATGAGAGATGGAGCAGGAACATATTTCTAGCCAATTTTGGTATTAAATTGTTCCAGTGAAATTTTCCATTCTTTAAGCCACCAGCTGTTGAGAATTCCTCCTTATACATCTTATCCCTTCTCTCACACAGCAGTTTCTCTAGATTAGCAAAATACAAAAGATTGAGAAAACATTTATTATCAAGCACACTTGTGTTCAACTTAGTGTCCTGAGAAAGTTTTTTATATAAAATTTAAAAAAAAAAAACCCAACCATAAAATTTTGTCCTATTTGGAATTTTCTTTAGTCCAGTAATAACCAGAATGCTTACGACTGGTTTGAAATTATCCTTATGCCAGTATGGTACAGAACAGTAGACTTGAGCAATTTTTAAACAAATACACTCCAGACTTGCATTTTCAAAGTTGTAATTACATGAAACACTGACAGTTTTTTTTTTGACTGACATCGCCGTCAGACTTGATTTATATTCCAAATTTCTCCCAGCAGTTATGGATGTGCAAATCATTTTACCTTTTCAAGTATGTACATGAATCTGGAATTATGTGAACTAGGCATAGTGAAACTATGACAAACACTTGCATGTTTAAAACATGAATATTCAAAGTTATATCTCACAGATTCACCACAAAGTAAAGCAACATGCTCCTCACTGAAGAGTTAATTATGTAATAATATGAAACAAGAGAATATTTACCAGAGTTTAATAGAATTTGTATTCGTATTTATTTTTTTCTAAATGTATTTTTAAACTGGCAAAGGCTGATTCTGATTTTTTGTGCACGTTCTCACTGAATAGCATGTCAAATATGCCATTTAAGCTTTTAAATTTTTACCCTTACAGTTTAAATTATTGGCCTTCAAAAGCCTCCATGCGGATTTATAAGTGCTGTCTGAAGAATTCACTTGAGCAGCTTTAAAATACTCAGAAGGAGACAGCACAACATCTGTCCCTGACAAGCTGCTGAAAACCAGGCAGCAAGCCAAGCACTCCCCAAAGTTCCAGCCCAGCAAAATAAGGCAGTCTGGAACAGCTGTAAAGCAAGAACTGCTTTTAACATTAAATCAAAGAAATCAAAGCTTGCGATAAGCATAAAGCAGGTGCTCCTTGAAGCTTACCAAAGAAATGAGAGGCACAACTTAACTGTCCCATACTAAAGTATTATGGCTTATTATTTTTTTTACTGAAGAAGTTGTAACTGTCTCTTTTAACATTACATCAGATTGAAAACATTGGGAGGGCTTCATCGCTTTGCAAAACTAAATTGATTCTCCTCTGAGGACTTCACAACGCAAATTCACAGGAAAAACCAGAGAGAGTTAAAAGGTAGAAGAAAAAAGGACAACACAAATTAGATTTTAGGTGCTGTTGTTCATTAGGTTCATATCCCGAGCCTTCCCACAGATTTCACCTGTCTTTTCAAGGTTTGTTTTGCTTGTAAGGAAACAAGAATAAAAATCATATTAAAACAATCAAAACTACATGAGAGAGTGAAAAAGGATTATAAGCTCAAATGGAGATAAGCAGAGGTCCAAGGAGGTAAAAGTGGGATTCTACAAGGAAATTCTAGAAGATGTTTTAAATCCTGGAGAAAACAGAAAGATAAAAATAAATAAACAAGAAAACTAGTCTGGTTTTATTACTTAAAAGAATGTCAGAGTCTTTCAAGAAGAGAATAAAAGTATCAACTTGATCAAGAAGAAAACTCAAGAAGATTTTTCCGGCAATAAGTACAAGTAACATGGGTTTGAACACATTGCATTAAAAAATAAAATCTCAAAACATGAATTCCTGAGCTACAAAATAAGTCTTGAGTAAAATTTTGCCTAAACATATGCAGTCGCATGTTTTGAGAACTCGAAAACAGTGTTCATCTATCACATTTTTTCTTCTCTGTAATAGATTTAACTACATTTTCCCTTTTTTCTGCCTTCTTCCAAAAGGCTGCCAAGTCATGCAAGATTGAAGTCAAGAAAAAAATTATAAATCACACAACATTCAACTGCCTTCTGTTTTTATGTGTAATATCATATGTTAGGCTGCATGACAGTCAAGGGATGATACCTGGGAAAGACTCAGAGTCACTGGCTCCCCTGGGAGCTGCCACAGTACGACTGACCCTGCCCTGCACTGCAGCCCTTCGTGTCAGATGCACTGGTTGGCATCGCACAAGGTCTGGGAGAGGAACAGATACCACAGCCCAGCCAAACAGGAGTGCAGCGCAGTGTGAACCCAATATTCAAAAATTCCTAACACAGGGAGCCTGGAAAATCTACAAACGCGACTCTGTGGAAGCAGTTCAGTGCCATGAGATGTGGGAAGAGCTGGTGAAAGAAGTGAAGGAGACCCCTGCAAGGCTGGGCTGTTGACAAGTGCAGCAGAACAGGTCTGGCAACATTAATTACAAGAACTATGTAATAAAGTACTTTTCAGATACACATCCTGACTTCCTATTTACTTCCTCGTGCTTTCCAAGCACTGACAGAGCCATGTCCCATTACTGCAGGAGGCTGCTACTGCTCTTGCACCATGCTGCAGTGACAGGGTGAAGTGAGGTGTTCAAACCAGAGCTTCCAAAATACAAATGTCTAGTGACAGGCAACATGCTCAGAAGGAACCTGCATGCAGTAATTACCTTCCCTGTCACTCTAAAACAAGTCAAGCATCATCTCGCAAAAACTGCACAAGTCCATCAACTTTTATTGCTCTTTTATTGTTCTTTTTTGTTCTTATATTTTATTCTTTTTCTAAGATTATTATCCTTCTTTGGTTTTATTTTGGCATCAAAGGGACAGTTTGTAATTGAAAACTTCATACATACTCTTGAATTGGAATTTGAGTAAAGGAAAACTAGCTAAATTTTACTTACACCATTTAAAATATAAAAGGAATGACTTATCCAATCTTACTGACAGCTTGAAGAAAAGTAGAATTGATAGATTATCAGAGGGACACAGGAGTGATTTCACACTAAGATGATAAGAATCATCTAATTTAACCTGTGACTGCCATGCATTGAAGTCCTGGAGAATACTCTTCTGAATATCATTTACCTTCAACTCAATTTTTTTCTGTTAGAGCGCCATGGGAAACAATACAGCCTTCAAGTGCCACAGTAAAAATAAAAATAGCATCCATAGTTTTCCCTCTAATATAGCAGATATTGACAAACTAATTTTTTCCACTATTCTTCACAGGTTTGTGCTGAATCTATTTTTTATCTCCAGCTGACCTAAGAACCAGGCCTGTACTGATGCTGAGAAACAACTGAAGTCACAACGGGCAGCGTTCAATCCTGCTCAGCCAAAACACAAGTTATAATTGTCTTAAACACCAAATGAAAAGAAACCAGAATTCATATTACAAGCTTCTTCGGCAAAGTAAGATTTAAATGGCACATTTTCCCCTAATGGCAGATACATGCAATGTAATACTTCAATTGTACCTACAAAGTACAAGTTTTGATCTTCTTTCATAGATATCTAAATAAAATTAAAATAAATAAGTTTTTATACGTTGCTTTAGAGGGTTACAAACAGATTATTCAAACACCGTCCCAAAGCAACATAATTGAAATACTGAACTCCACAAAACCAGTAACTATCACAAATAATAACTCATTCAAGATTAGATAATAATTCATTCAAGGTTAGAAAAGGGGACTCACTTCCTCCAACCCATCTTGCTGCTGGATTTAGAAATTCTATGCTAGGTTTACAGGGACTGGTGGCAGCAGGGGCTGAGTGAGGAAACAGAAACCACCAAAAAAATCTTTGGAAGATATTTCTCAGTTAAATACAGGTGTGCTGCACAGAATAACCAGGGATAAGGATATTCAGAATCAATGGTCTGCAGTGTACACACAGAGTTCACCCTCAGCTGCTCTGCTTTGCTACCTTTAGGTTTAGACTTCATGAGTAAAATCCTGATGGGAACTTATGATTTGTGTTATTTATCCATCACAAAACCTAAACTCTTGTCTATACATGAAACATCATGATTAACTATCACCATCATCATCTTTGGTACAAATAAACATACTGGCAATACTGCAAAGAGGTCTGTTTGGTTCCTTTGAAGTAGTATTAAACAAAATTACTGGGATGAAGTGTGTGGCTTCTATACACTGCCATAATGGTGGTATCTTAATACCAGTATTACCAGTACGATACAAGATGCTACAGAATCTTACTGCTTCAAAGAAAGAGAAAAAACAAACAAACCAACCCCCACCACAAACGCAAAACTTCATGAAGTTCATACTCAGACACCTGGGTTTCACAAGGGTTTTGTGTTTATTTAAAGAAAAGGAAATAGGTAGAACAAGCAAGGTCTCCTCTTTTACTCAAAAGATCTACCAGCAAATGCAGCATTTCCTCTGCCCTGAACATTGCTCGGGTGATGTTTTATAACTGGTTATAAAAACACAGAATAAATTCCCTTTCCAGGCCAACAGTACTTGTGCTCATCTCTGACCTCTCCAGGATGTCCTTTTCTCTCCCAACCTACCATCCATCTCAGGGCTGTTGTACATTGATCTGAACTTTCTGAATATTTGGAGAGTGAAAGAGCTTTAGGATTTTCACATATAAATTGGGGAGCAAGCTATGCCTAGCATGCTAATTAATCTCAGAAGCAGGTTAGCTATAGCCAAGGTTTTTATGATTACACTGCAGGAGAAAAAAAACAACAACAAGGAGTTTTTGTCAGGGAGCAGTAGAGAGGAAAGCAAAGAACACAAAGCTGGGTATTACTGTCCAACTGCAGAGAGCTGACCTTTCAATATTAAACAAAACCTCCTACATATGTTGGAGTCAGGTGGGGTAAGTGGCTCGGCAGGAAAACAAAGAAAATGAAGGAAATAACTTACGTGTCTGTTATGACAGAAAAGAGGGAGGCAGTGGAAAACAGTGCCAAGTATACTCACAGTAACCAATCCAGGTATTACTTGGAGTGACCACATGAATCCAAATGGAAAATAACATTTGGAGCATCAATGAAAGTGCTGAACTAAGAGAAAAATATGACCACCAGTCTGTTTAAAGTGTTTTATAAGAGGGCTGTACCACACTGATCTAAAGTCAAAAGCATTTGCAAGAGAGACACAGATTAGGGGCAAAGTCTACTCAGAGTCTGAAACGGCGCAGCAGAGAGAACTGAGGATAAAAATCAGGATGGATGGTGGGACTATCCAAAGAACAACCAAGTAAAATGGTAAGCAAGAGCTAATGTAGAAAAACACCAGAAGGTACTGGACACATGTTGAATTTGAACTGAAATGCTTAACAGAATTTTAGTGTAGTGAGTTTGTTCACTCACCCTCTTCCCAGGACACAGGCGTGTCAGCACCACGTTCTCACGCAGAACAGGCCCTCTCCAGCATTTCACCTACAATCAACTATCAAGCAACTTAACTGCATCTTTTCAGTGACAGTTAAATAAACAGAAGAGTAAAAAGAAAAAAAGCTGTAAGAGAAGAGGGGTTTTTTTTAATACAGTGAAATTTCCTCCTTATAGCTGGGTGTGGTGTGCCAAGTTTATTTTTAAAATGCCTTCAAGGCTAAACTTCAGAAAATAGAGCTTTGCAGATAAGAATACCACTAGTTCCTTTAAAGGTGAATACAGGAAGCTGTGTACTATCAGGAGCCACATACAGAAAAACACAGAAGACATAAAATCATTTTATCATTAGAAAAATTGGACTGTTCAAAAAGACCAACACTACCTTACACTATAAAGTACCTACCACATTATCTTCTAGCATTAAGGGAATTTCAGGAATATTTCCATTATAATACTGATGTTTTCAATTTATCACAGCTCTCCAGAGCAAGCTTGCAAATCAATATTTTTCAGACACGATAAGCAATATTCCTCATTCCCCAAAAAGATTTAAATAGAAGGAGTTCAGTTATGTTAAAGCAAGTGAGAAAAAAAATAACCTTTTCTCACAAAGAACAATCTTGAAATGTAAAATAATACAAGCAGTTCTAGTCAGCCGTAATTCTTAACTGTGAGATGAAGTCTGGCATGTTAATATCCACCTCTGGGAAAGCCAAGAGACAAGCAAATTGCTCCACAAACATCTCCAGCTTATTGCTGGCTACGATGATTTTATGACAACTTACTGGAACTGTGTGCTTTTAAAAAGCACAGAACAGAAGCTACCCTAAAGCTGTGTTGCACAGCAATATTTACAGTATTTTGCAACTTTCACAGTCACATTGCACCTGCAAGGGAGAACCTGCCTGGCACTTGGACTTTACTAAAACCACATTTTTTTAGGGTGTTATTTCTGTTAAACATTCCATTTTCCTTACAGATGTTTCTATGAAATTTGAACCCTTTAAACAATAACTACAACAAGTTATTTTGCCACAATGCAAAATTTAGTATATATTAGCATGAGAATGAACTCCCAAATAATACTTTAGAGAACTACCTTTAACTGATAAAGGAATGAAGAAAAGTGGAAGCCTCAACACATCAAGCAAAGGTTTTCAGAAGAGGTGACTTAAGAGGCCTCTATTTTTTGATAGCTAGCTTTTAATATCTTTAAGAGGGCTTTATTTCATAGCACAATGAACACTTAAATCTAAAGAATATGATCTTTAAGAAAAAGGCAGACATGTAATACCCTAATATCCCTGGATTTTCACAATCCTTTGTCATCCCCTTGCCTATTCACTGGACCAAAACTTCCCTTTCCAGGCCCTGTCACAGTTGTTTATAAACAAAAACAAATATAGAAGCAAGCATTCAGAAAGCTTCTCATTTCTTGATAAAATGACCATTGTCAGTTTTCAGAAAGACAAGGGGGGGGCAAAAAACCACTTGCAATCTATTCTGTATATTATATTGTCTCAGAATGATTCAAAATAATATTGTTTTGAATACTTGCAATGGAAACATAATTCTACTTGTCCAGACTTCAAAAAGTACTGAGTCTGTGAACTTTTACCAGCCTGCTTCCTAAAATGAGGGTCAATTTTTTTGTACTTACCTCTTTTTCAATATTCAAAACACTGCATCCATTAAAAAGGTAACCATAAAAACAGGCTCAGATGTATTGAAAAAGATCGTATGGTGCAACACTATTGTAGAGAAATTGCTGTAATTAATTTCAATGTGTATCTTCCACCAAAAGCCTAATGTTCTTCACAGAATTCACCATGAGATTTGAACAAGACATTCCAAGGCAAGGAGATTTTCTTATCAAAGAGCTTTTTCTTATCGAGCAACACACAAGATTTTAGCTACAGAAAGTTCATTCATCAGTCAACCCACAGAGGAGGTGAGATTGCCAGTCAACACAGAAGAGCAGCTACTGAGTAAGACTGGGTTAAGAGATGCAGGTTACAACCTCAGCTCAGCTTTTATCAAGTCCTGTACCCTCCATTTCAGTTTTCCACTGGAGATTAGGTTTGCCTTCACCTGTAGATATGAAAGCCTTTCAGGAGACATACTGCATAGGTTTTAATCAATAGGATGCAATTTAAAACATAATTCCTCTGAAGTACATTAGGAAAGCAGAAGAAAGGGGATTCAGTTCTTCAAATATAATTGCATGCATTTGTACTCCAAATTCAAGTCTCAATACACAAAATAGAATTTTATAAAGAGATTGCAACTTCTCTCTTACCTAATGAGCACAGCCTACTAAATCAAACCACTAAGGAAAGAGAAGAATAAAGAACTACTTCATTCTTCCCTGAAGCTTGCACACAAAAAATAAACACAGCAGGCAAACATCAATCCTGAAAAAGACCATTCAACTTCAGGTATTTTGTATACCTCCTTATTTTTACTGCAGACTCATCTTCTAAAATGAGGGGGTTTGTATATTCATTTCTCTCGAAAATGAAAAATTTTCCTCTAACAAAAAAATTAAGACTATAAGCATTTTGTATCAATAATAATTTTTTAATCCTCTGAATCCTTATGTAGCACAAGGCTTCAAGTGGTGACATGGAAGCCAAAACCAGAACAAGATGCAGAGGAAGGTTTAACTGGCACACCTGACTTTTCCAAGATCAAAAATGCAAAGAAAAGCATGAGATAATACCTTGCATGATCTTCTCTCAAGCATCAGAATTTAAATGCTCGTGACAGTAAAGGTGGGAAGTCAAAAAAAATGCTCAAACAAACCACAGAAAATACTCCAAGTATGTGATTTCTCATCAATCAGATCAAACAGATTTAAATACTTTTACAGTTATAATGCAATCTATTTTTATTTTAGAACTTGTTCCTGTGAGTCCTTATTAACCATCATATTAACTGCAGAAAGACAGGAAAAGTACAGGTATAGACATTATACCACAGAGCATAAATTCCCTTTCAGGCCATTAAGTTCCTGCCCTACGCTCCTACGTCTCCTTGGAACTGGGAAGAGTTTCTTTACGAACTTCTTGAACACATTCAAGAGACAGTTTCAGGATTCTAGAAGTTTCTATTCACTCTCATGTTGTACTTTTTTTTACAGCATGAAAGTGGTAGACAACTTTACAAATTGTTCCAGGGTTGGGGTTTTTTTTTGTTTGAGGTTGGATGCTTTGGGTTTATTTGATCACAGCTATGTTGTTTATTAAAAACAAAGTATACACAAAGCTAAAGGGAGAATAAAACAGAACAGCCCTTCTGTTGATGCAGTTATACCGATGATATCCAAATCTCCTCTATATTAGGGGGTATGTCAGAGTTTCAGTGGAGGCAACTACACAATTAAAACATTTATTTTCTCTGTCTTACAGAGCATGTTATTCGCAAAAGACCTCCAGTTGATCAAGTTTTTTGCTATTCATGCTATACAGAAAGCTAAGGAAAAGGTGGTCACTGTAACAGTCATGATAAATCATTTTGTACTTAAACCATTCAAAAATTATAATAATCATGAAAGTACAAATTGGTTATAATAGTCAAAGCTGGAATAAACACATGAAATCCCAATTTGTCCTGTTGCAAAGTTGCTTATTCAAGTTACTTGTAATGTGCATCATTCAAACTTCCAACTTGGTGTTTCTTCAAACATCACATTCACTGTTTCTAAATCTAGTCTACTTGCCTGAAATTTTTAACCAAGATACAAAAATCAATGTTATATAAAGCACTCTTTCCTGATACTGATGATGCACAATGAGTCACCACTTCAAAGCCTCCAACACACCGCCACAAGCCACATTCTTTTAAGTCACGAATAAACCCTAAAGTGGTTTCTCCTGTGTTGCTTCTAATGAAAGGTTCCCAACAGCAAGTTGAAACTTTGACAGTCATAAGAGCATAAGCTCCAGAAGCAGAAGTGAAAGCTTCTAAACAATAAGTGCATCTCCTGTAGCTCAAAATGCAAATATTTGCCAGTCTTGTTATTTTTTAAGCTTGTAAAAAAAAAAAAAAAGGCTAGAAAAACAGTCACCAGTAAAAATGTTAATGTTGTATCTTTGTTAATTTCTTTTCCAGGCATTTTACAGTGAATTTGTGGTCTGATTCCATGACCTGTAACAAAAAGGCGGGAGGGAGGTGAAAGAGAGGGTTTGAAAGTTCAGTGTACGCTCTTTGCCAGTGGCAAAAGTCAGGCCATCAGAGGTGAGGATTCCCTCAACAGAAGACAGTTAAACTAAGTAACTTCACTGTGACTAGAACTGTTGGACACTTTGTGATGTGCAGCAGCCTGTTGGTATTACTTGGCCCTGAAGAAAATCAAGAGAGGAAACCCTTTCATTTGAATAGAGAAAAAAAATTGAAAGTTATTCTTGCTGAGGAAACGATTATTCCTTCTCGGCTCATGGCAGCTTCATCCATGTGAAATGCTTTCTCATCCAGTTACAAGCACTTACACACCCTGCCCACATGAGATATACACACACACACAAAGAAGCCACTGCTGCAATAGTCCTGGTTAGGTTTGGAAAAATCTCCCAAACAGATATTCCATCTCAAGCATATGTCACAACTTCTAAGTACTACTTTGTCACAAAACTCTAACAATATAGTCAATATATGGGTACACATAAATGTGTACAACTATGTTGATGCACATACAAATCTGTAAATAAATACAACCCAGGAAGTCACAAGAGAAAAGCAGAAATTTGGATGGTTATTTCCAAACAGTGAGAAAGTGAAAGGATGCCCAGACCAAGTGAAACAGCCCTGCCAGTGAAAAGCAGACAATGCCATGGATCATCCCAAACCCTCCAAACTGGGTGATGCAGCATCAGTGATAGTGCTCCACTAGAAGTAGTAAATCTCAACAGAAAACAACAGCATTTTCTTTCCTAGGGAACTATTTCTGTTGTCTTTTGCCATGAGAGGGACCAGTTTGTACACCAAGTGCATCTCTGCATGTAATGATTTAGAACAGAGAAGTAGCACTAGTGAGGCACTTAAAATTGTCGGAATTTATTCTCCACCAGGAATCATTTTAGAAGTATACAGCAGCAGTACAAACACCCAAAGAGATCTACCACATCTTCATTTTTAGCTTCTTTAAGAGGAATACACCCAATTGGCAAAAGGTCACCATTCCTCTCACGATTTCCAAGATCACAATCTAGAAAGGTCTTGCCTTTTATCACTGAAACAAAAGTTAAAAATGTCGTCTCTGTATTTGGGATCATCTCTGATAAATACTGATGGTGCTGTACACTGCAGAATCAGATTTATTCTTGTTTCTGTTTAGACTATTTTGAAAATTAAGCTATTATATTTCTCAGTTGTTTTCACATGATTTCTGCTAAGGCCATCACAAATGCCATGTGATATTCTAGGCTATGAAAAAATTGTTTTTTTCAAGAACCTGCCATTTTGTGATGAAATACAGAGTTGTTAACTAGTGTTGATTATTTAATTTGTAATTTACCAATGTAAAATCGACAGATGGGTTTTTGGTCAAATATTATTGTATTTCACATTCGAGCTTCTTTTGCAATTTAGCCAAAACCAGTGAAAACCCATCAAGAGCTAGTATATATCAAAGTTAAGCTCTGACACCTTGTGAATAAAGCATGCCATCAGTCATGCAAAAGTAACCCCAACAAAAATAACAAATTATGAATATATATATATAAAATTCCTCTGAATGGCAGTAAATATAAGTACACAAATACTTATGTTCAGTATGTTGACTGCAGCAAATTTTACAAGGAGATTCTCACATTTCTAGCAGTAAAATTTTGGGGAGGGCTGGGGTTTTGAGTTTTTTTGTTTGTTTTAACTTATGCAGACATTATAATCTTGTATTATAACCAGAAAACAGGTAGAAAGCTAGCCAAGATGCCTATCATGCCTCTCTGCATTCTAATGTGAATTTATAATTTCAAAATTAGTAACAGTTTAAGGAACATTCCTGCTCACTTTTTTCTTTCTTGGTTTCTTCCTCAACCCTCATCCCCTTTTTGCTTTGCAACTTCAGTTCTGGCACAGTTCAACTGCAACATCACTAGAGAGATGGGAGGTGCAGGGAAGATAAAAATACAATAAGGTTAAATAGACATGATGAACTTAAGACCCCGGTACTGCCTTAGGAACAGGAATTCTAAATATGTCTGAAGATAAAAACCCTAGAGTTTGTAACTCTCCAACACGTATCCACATAGAAACACCTACTCGCCCCCTATCCTGAACAACCACGCGAGCATTAGCCAAGATAACATCCCAAACTGGAACTCGCTGACACAGGAGTTCAGCTTCCTTCCACTAGGCAGCAGTGTTAAACCTCCGGGCAACTGCCTGCGATGATGTGACCCAGTTCCAGACTCCACTCGGCAAGATGGGTACTACTTATTTCAGTGCAGCAACCCAGCAATGTCACTTCTCATCGTCTAAAAGGACCAGTGGCAAACCAAACACTGAACTCAAGGTCCTTGGTACACAAGAAGAGACCTGAGAGATTCCTACCTAACAGAGCTGTAATAATACCCACCAAAGAACTAGAGACAAGTTCTACGACAGGCAGACCTCACTCTGTAGTCCATCAACATGTACAATTTGGTACTTCTACACCCAGTTTTTTCAGTTTGTTCTGATTTAAATAAACTAGATATAGCTAGCACATAATGGATTCAAAATTCCAAATTACAGAATGTACCTTACTACTCTTCTTTAAAAGTTACACCATATCAGAAAACCTACTGCAGAACTATGTGATACTAATTTAATTTATAATGTCTTAGGTAACTTCTTTAAATTCTTCGGTAAACCCTCCATGGCCTGCAGGAACAGCTGCCTCACCATGGTCTTTACCACAGGTTGCAGGGGCATCTCTGCTCTGGCACCTGAAGCACCTCCTCCCCCTCCTTCCTCACTGACCTTTGTGTCTGTAGAATTGTTTCTCTCATGTATTCTCACTTCTGTGGCTACTGCTGCTGTTGTGCAGCAACTTTTCCCCTTTCTCAAACACATTATCCCAGAGGCATTACCACCATCACTGATGGGCTCAGCCTTGGCCAGCAGTGGGAACATCTTGGAGCTGGTTGGTGTCAGCTTTGTCGGACATCAGGGAAGCTGCTGGCAGCTTCTCACAGAAGCCACCCCTGTAGGCCCCCCCACTACCAAAACCTTCCCATTCAAACCCAAAATGAGCCTTTAAGCTACTGCTGAACAAAGCAAAAGATTCTCTTCACAACATGAAAATGGCAGGTAGGAGTTACTGCAAATGAATGATTGTGTCCTCCTGCAAGGCTTGGGTCCCATCGTGTGCTGGTTGCAGTGTGTCACTGCTGACAGCAGAAAGGCAGCACTAGTGTTGCCCATAAAGGGCAGAGAATTCCAAGAGAACTAAGTCAAAAGGCATCAAGAAAAATAAAAAACGTGCCCACATATCTCAATAAAACTCCTTTTTACTTTTTTTTTCTACTGAAACCTATTCTATGAAAAATTCTCATATCAGTTTTACTCAGAGGTAGGATTAGCAAACTATCTTACTGCAAGTCCTTGATCATCACCCCCATACACGAGTTAGTGATTTTGTGTGACTTGCCTACAACCAGCAAAATCTGTTTTGAAACCCAGCTCCAGTGTTCAAGAATTTCTGGTTTCTAGTCCCATGTACAAATTCAGTGGTTTTAAACCCTGTCACAACACTAGCTTTGGAGTTCTTTGCTAAAGAAAACCAACGAGCATAAAAGACTTGATGTTGAAGAACACACTCTGCCTTTAAAAAGAAGCTACAAATCCTTTCAAGATTAGAATAATGCATGTAGGGATCATGTGGCAACTCTAAGAGTCTCATCTGATACAAAAAAGCTGTAGCATTTCCAGCTAGTTTTCAAGTGGATTGCCCAGCTGTAGGTACCAACAGCAAATGCAGACCTTCCAGTAGGCAGCCCAGAACAGTGTACATTTCAACAGTAGATGTTCTAAACAAGACAGTGCTTTTTCCAGCAAAAAGCATTGTCCTTCAGTGGACAGAACCAAGTATTAGCAGTTTAGCATGCTACATGTATTTCACATGATGCACCTCACTGTGACCAAATCACTTCCACTAGATTGATACATTGATCATCTATCGTCACATTTGCTGCAAGTTTTACAGTGTCTATGTGCTTGAAATTTTCTGGTATACTGTAGTCCCTGAAACATTAGAAAATAAGGTGCAATTTTAGTCCCCTGATATCTTGCGTATCTATCTACAGTGGCAGCAAATTTTGAGGTTTGGAGGCCCAGTCAGACCTATAACGAAGCTTTGAAGATCTTGGTTTTAAGATTCAGAAGATATCGACAAACTTCAACTTTGTTTCTCCAAAGGAAACAACGAGGGAGAAAGCGGATTGCAACTGAAAAATTTAGGGCAATGGAGTGCTGATGTTTTAGTTTCTTTTATTTGATAACAGAAGTCATCATACAGGATGAGAAAGTAACACGAATACATTCCCCACAGACTGACCTTATCAACAGGTGGCCTTTAGTGTTGCCCATGTATCAGGACTTTGATCCTAACCAGCTCTAAAGATATGTGCTGCCTATGGAAACAGACGGAAAAGAAAAACCCTAGGAAAAAAAGGACACAATTTATGAGTACTCTTTATCTCCATCTGCTGCTCAGCTAAGCATTTAAGAAAAAGAAGAATTTCAGGAGATTTTAGTAGTAATCAGTTTTCTGGGAAGTTTAGGCACTCACAAACCTTAAATTACTCAACTCTACTGTATACTGTTTAAGCAATGCATTACACAGGTTGCTAGGTTATGCTGTTTATGCAATTCTCACCCACGACAATCTCTATACTTGGAAATCAGCAATATTAAAACTTCACCAGGTTTGTTGTATTTCTTGAAAGTCTCAAAGCAACACAAGAAACTTGTATCAAATTCCCTGCGGTCTTTGCTACCTGTAGCAATTCCAAGCAAAACCAACTTCAAGCAAAGATTCACTTGCTTGTGAATCCAGAAACATTCAAACAGAATTGTTGGAAACATCTCAAATAAAAGAAAGACAATAAGAAACCAACCTCCAAACACATCTGAATGATTTTCAGTGAGGTTATTGTTTTAAAACTCAGTGTTGATTTACAATGCCTAATAAGAGACTTGTGCTGTTGAAATACTAACGAGACAT
Organism: Corapipo altera; assembly: GCF_003945725.1. Lineage (NCBI taxonomy): Eukaryota > Metazoa > Chordata > Aves > Passeriformes > Pipridae > Corapipo > Corapipo altera. The sequence continues at coordinate 2,956,250 of NW_020884947.1, forward strand.
TCAAGTTTCTACCTGCTGCATTATACTTGTATTAAAACAGATCTCTAAAGCCTACTAAAACCTTCACTTAAAACACGAAATTGTAAGACTGGAAAAAGTGGTTTAAGATCACATTTTCAGCTATGTTTCCAAAAGTTACCCAGTTCCCTTGCATTCAAGTCCACACTTGAAGGCATATAACTACTTTCAATAATTCTAATAAGTGAAAATCCACGCTAAAACTGACAAGTTGCAACTAGGAAGCATTTTTGCAATTTATATATTAACAAGAGAACATACAAATTATGCAAGCAAATTGTTGTTAGACATTCAAATTGTTTAGTTTTACAAGTTAGGAAAGTTTCTCTGTAGAGACATTTATTCAGACAATTGGTGATGGTCAACAGTGCTTTTCAGCTCAAACTGCATACTACAGATAGTAAGAAAACAATGACAATATTTTATTGAAAGTACTGTTACTTGCTGAACTAGTTCAGATGTATTTCATGTTCAGCTGACAACACACAGTCATCGTCACTTAAGATGTGCATTCAGTTTTTGTACTAAGTGATTTTATAAATTAATTATCTAATTAAGAATTACTAATTAGCTAAGGTGATTTAGATGAGCAATTATTAGAAAACGCCTTTGAGAATAACTGAAGCTGTTTCTGCACATCACAGCAACTCCACCTGATGCCATGAAGCTGCAAAGTCCTTCAACTGGCTGCACCAAATACTTCTGTGATCTGTGTCAGGGGTGCCAAATAAAGGACAGAAAAGCTACCAAAATGTCAGTCACAGGGCAGGTAGATCACACAATTTACTTTTTTTTTTTTTTTAAGAAATAAAACATTAATTAGGCATGTCTATACCCACTTACAAGAAAAGATAAGTTACTACTGTAACTACATTTTCAGATAATTTTTTCTGTCACTGATCTTCTCCTCATCACATCAGAGAAAGTTCCATCAGTGGAGGAAAAAAAAAAATATCTATGTCGCAAAGTCTTAGCCCAGGTAATACCTTCCAAAAGCTGGGTATGAAATTTTACCTTCAAGTGAAGTGAATGACAAGAGTTCCCTTTGACTTGGAAGAAGACCAGGACATCACTCAGATTAAATACATATTTCTTTTTCAATTGTTTAGCACAACTGAATGTTAATCTAGAGTTAAATTAGGGTAAATCTAGTCTTGCTAGAAGAAAGGAATGTGCCATGATTCTGAAGAAACTGAGTTCATTAAGAAGGGCTGATCTGATCCATTTTAAAGCAGTTCAGGAAAATATTAAACTTATGAACAAGGTAGATAAAAGATATTCCTAAACATAAACAGAACCTAAATTTACCCTAAATTTAACGAAGGGAAAAGCAGAAGCAGCACCCACAGGTATTCAAATTTAGGAGTAGTACCAATAATCAAATTAATCCATATCTAAGAAGCAAACATCTGCATCTTTCATATGACAAACCAAGGGCTCTGCCTTACCATATTGTTACTTCAAGCTGTAAATCAAGTTTAGTGCTCCATTCTTACAAGACCTTTTGCTTGAGTTCACCAACTCTTTAGAAAAAGCTGCTAGAAATATCAGTTAAAACTCAAACATTGGTGATGTCCAGAAGAGTGAGGCAGTGGGGATACAACAGGGGCTAACCCAGGCACTTCGCGTAATCTGAGTTATTGCCCAGGGTGGTTATTTTACCCTCAAGGTTTACAAATGAAATACATGAATGTGAAGTACTGTAAAATACTGAAATCAATACAATTTCAGGTCCCTTTGTTTTTAGGAAAAGGTCTAAAAGGAGTCTTGAGCTGGTCATGTCTAAAAGTGCCTTTTATGTGACACTCGTCTACTCAGACAATGATCAAAAAAGTCAGTGCAATAGATTGGCAGAGCCTTGGTACCTTTTAGCCAAACCAACACACGCAATGGAAATTAAGATGTTGAGGGCTAGAAACCCCAGGAGATGCCCAAGAAAATCCTGCTTACTACTGTAACCCAGAGCAACTCAATATTCATGCTTTAATGACAGCCATACTACAGCAACCCCTCTCCTCTGCTGAGAGATGACAATCAAGAACATGATAAATGGGGCCTGACAACCCTAACTATCTTTCTCAAAAAAGCTATTTTGGCTAGTGCTGGTATTAAGAAGAATCTGTCACAAACATTTTTAATTTCATTTCATTTAAGGTGATGAAGGGACTGGAGCATCTCTCCCATGAGAAAAGGCCGAGAGACTGTTCAGCGTGAAGAAGAGAACAAGGGGGGTTTCATCAGTGTCTATGAAGATGTGAAGAGAGGGAGCATAGAGGACAGTCAGGCTTTTTCCAGAGGCTCCCACTGTCAGGATCAGAGGCAATGGGCACAAACTGAAACACAGGAGGCTCCTTCTGAACATCAGGAGACACTGTTTCACTGTGAGGGTGACTGAGCACTGGCACACGTTACCCAGAGAGGTGGTGGAATCTCCATCCTTGGAGATGCTCAAAAACCATCTGGACACAGTCCCACTCAACTGGCTTTAGATGGCCCTGTTTGAGCACTGAGGTTGGACCAGATGACTACCAGAGATCCCTTCCCACCTCAGCCATTCTGTGATTCTGTAGTTCAGGTAAGAAAAAATGCATAAAGACAGAAAACAAAGATAAAGATCCTTTCTCAAACTTTCTCTGTAGACACGGTAAAATTAACAACCAAATTATACTTACTAATAGAATATAATTTGGCATTTGATTTTGCAGTTAAGTATTATTAAAAAATTTAAAAATTGTAATTTCATGTTTTTAAATACAACATTAAAATATAACATTCTAATCCTGGAAAGTTATTTTCTTTCAACCATCCAACTAAACCAAGAAGTTACCTTAAAACAGATGCAATATTTTCTAGTCCATAAACAAACAAAAAAATCAGCCATACAAAGTGGGAAATTTCTGAAACAATAACTGGATTTCACCTTGAGACAGTTGCTACCATTAGCAGCATTCTGGTACCAACAAAGATTCCATTTACAAAAGTTTTATGAAAGCACTCAAACCAAGTTGTGGTGAATCTCACTTAAAAGCTCTTCTAATGAGTTGTCTTTTTATTCTTGGAAGCCATTATACCTTTAAAACAAAGATTCAGGGTACCTGATGCTGTTCTCATGACAGAAAAGGACTCAGTCGAAAGAGAAAAACAGACTAAAATAACGTGATCAGTATTGTCAACATTATCCTCTGGTGTCTTTCAGGTTTTTTTTTTTTTCTTACAGAGGAACATGACTTTAGAAAAGATCAAAAACTGAAGGAATCCTATATAGAATATAAAACTGATTGCTATGATTCATTTCCATTCTTTGATGTCTCTAAAATTTTAAATAATTATTTTATGTGCAAAACCCAGAAGTACCTCTTAGGGAGAAAACAATACTACTTCAAATGCTGAAAGACTCACCAGCTCCCTTTAGGAGTTCCAAGAGGAGTATTCACAGAAAGCTAGACTTCCAGGAATGTGACTTGCCTTGCTTAGGAGACAGGAGAAAGAATAAGAGAGAAGAGCTCTTCTAGGTGGCAAGTCACACTAAAAACTAGCTACAGATGCTACAGACTGTCTCCCGCAGAAATGTCTTTCACTTCCTTGATGTGGGAAGCAGACAAGTTTCACTAGGCTAAAGTTAGCCTTTGAATAGCTTGGCAATGCCTCTTTTCCCTTAGAAAAAGGAGGCAATATTCTTCCATCTCTGCAACTCTTGTAAAGCCTGCATAACTACAAATGCTCTCAGACTGGTTGCTAATGGAAAAGACAGAAAAAGGAGATGTAGTTTTGTTTTAAAGCTTTATGGTTTTAGAAAATAAGGCTGTTCAAGGTGTGACAGCAGCACACAGACATGGAACAGGACACTGGCAGAGGAAGCAGCAGCCCTGCCCCAGGCTCTCCTCACATCCCAACATCTCTAAAGGAATTACCTGCAAAAGGCTCAATTCTTTCATGCCTTCACTGACTTAGGACCTTCTTGAAACCTATATTACAACAATACATAAGAATAAACAGCACCACTCTGAACTTCAGCTACTTTCATTACAGAAAGGGAGCCATAACTTTCTCTTCAGAGAAAACTTTCTTTGGAGACTTTTCTAAAAACAGTCTGCCAAAGCAGATCAAAACCTAAATCAGCAAATGCAGCTATATTCAAAATACCCCGAGTCAAAGTTTCTGTTTAAAAAAAGCTATTTTCCCAGATGAATTTTCCCCACCAAAACCTATGATTCCTTATGCTCATCATAAAAAAACACCCACACCATGCACCCACACATAAACCTGGCAAGAAGACTTAGAATGAAACAGAATCAACACTTTCACAAGGTGTATGGTCCAATAACCAAGTATCAGTCATTGAACACGAAAAGTTAACTATCAGAACCTGTCCTTCCTCAATAAAGGATCTGCAGAAAACAACTGGCCTTTTTTTTCCTGACTTTTTTAAACATTAAAAGAAAATATATGAATTTCACTGTCCTGTTCAACAGCTTTAGTTAGTTCATGTGTATTTAGGTTCTCCCTCAAATCTTTGTTCAACTTCCGCTTTTGACCTAAGGCAATCTCATTCAATAAGGAAGAATGTGAGGGTTTTAATTGTGCTCTGTAAGAAGTTTGTGAATCTATTGGCTTGGAAATGTTCATTTCCCCAATATTACAACAGACTCAATTTCACTGATGAACTTTAATGAGTTGCTGTTGCCAAGAGTAATCCCATTTCTTTCAATCCTCCACCCCCATCCCTGCATACCTGGCTGGCTAGCACTCAGTTCTTAGATGACTACAGCTCCTCTGGCCTCTCACTGTCAAACTGATTTAATCAGCAAATCTGGGGGGGAAGCCTTCCAAGGGGCAGGGAGAAGAGTGGAAAAAGAGGTCAATTCAGTTCTCCTCACAAACCTCCAAACTGTTCTTCTAGGCTGAGTCAGCTCAGCAAGGGCTCCAACAAATGCCATAGCCAAAGCTGGGGAAGCAGTAGGAACGAGGCAGAGGGTGAGAAATGTGTCACAGTGCTGTCAGATTGGTTAAGATTGGCTTGGGGAATTGGAAGGGAAGTACTTACAAATGCAGGTAGGTTGTCCAAAGAGATGGTGAAAGCACTTTTACCAAATCTGAAGAACAGATCAGCAATGGGCTCTTGCACCATAGGTCAGCATCTTGGGCTGCACTAGGTGCCACACGTTGGAGGTAAGCCTGCTTTTCCAGTCAGGGCTAGAGAGACATCTGGAATGCTGAGTCCAATTCTGGACCCCCTGGTAAAGAACATGAACATACTGGACAGAGTCCAAAGGGCTGCTAAGGATTCAGGTGTTGGAACTGCTCAGCCTGGAAAAGAGGAGGCTTGGAGTGGATCTGATCAATGTGTATGCATACCTGATGGGAGGGTGGAAAGAAGGCTCAGACACGCTTGTCACAGTGATACCCAGTGAGAGGTAGTAGATACAAACTGAAATAAAGGAAGTTCCATCTGGACATCAGGAAGCACATTTTTACTCTGAGGGTGACTGAGCATTGGCACAGGCTGCCCAGAGAGGTTGTGGAGTCTCCATCCTTGGAGGCATTCAAAACCTGACTAGACATGGTCCTGAGAAAGCAAGGGGGATGGATTAGGTAATTTTAACAGGTCCCTTTCAACCTCATCCTCTCTACAATTCTGTGATTATGCATAGCTACAAATCAATCTGTCATATACAAAAGGATGTGAGGTATTAATATCACCCAAAGCCAGGCAATTCCACATGGACATAGCAGAGAATTCCCATGTGCTTCATTAGCTACCATTAGTTATCATTACAATATTCTGAACATATTGAAGGAACACAAAGAAGGCTTGACATGATCCTGATACACAAGAAGTGTCACTGACTTAAGACATTATAAACAAAAATTAAACTACTGTTGAACATTAAGAACAGCATTTACCTATGAAAACAAGTCACATGTTGTTCCTTGCTCAACTGTGTAGCCTTACATGCCTTACAACATGCTATTCTGCAACCAGTGTGGTTCATCATTTAAGGAGGGCAGGCTGTTCAACAGCAAATTAGAAGAAACCCAGATGTTTGCAAAAAGCCCACAGCATTGGAAATACATTTGGCCACATGCTTTCCCAATCTGACCCGAGCCAATATCCCAGCATGACACCAGTGATTAGCAGGTTGCTGAACACAGAGCCCTGAAATGACTTGTAGGTTACCCAATCTTGGAAACTTGAGATTATAAGGCAGTAAACTGGCAGTTCAAGAGGGAATACTTTTTAAGCTTTTCTCTCCAGTTTGTTAAATAGCTTTATAACTTGCCTATCACACAGAACTAATTCTCACACCTCTCCCACTGGACATGCTATTCTTTACTTTTCAGTCTGAACTTCAGTGAACCTACAGCAACTGTTGAGAGTTTTCTTTTCAGGAGAGGTACAGTAGCATAATAGACACAAAAAGGTCTACAACATGCTAATTAATTATCTTCCCTAAGGATCTACTACTGTACCTTGATGAGCCTGTATAGCAGCATAAAGCACCTGGATACTTAATTTTTCTTTGTGATTATTCATTCCATTTAATGTATCACCAGAAATGTACAAAGCTCATTTAAATATTATTATGAGGCTGCAGAGGGTGCTCCAACACCGCTTATAGACAGTTTCTATTCAATCCCCATATTCCTCAGCAAATTCCTCATTGATTTTTCAGAAGTAATTAGAATTTGGAAATAATTTTGAAGGCAGGTTAAGAATAGACTTCCTTTAACATTTTCTTTTATCATGAGAGAAAAGTGATACGAATCACAAAAAAAACCCTCTTTTTCCCCTCCTCCAACAGAAGGTGTTATCAGTGGGAATAGCATCAGGAAGGTAGCACTTCTCCATAATGTTGCCTTTTTCCTGCACATAAGATATGAAATACCAAATTGCTCCACATGGATCTAATGGACTGGGGAACGGGGAAAGCAGGCACACAGATCTGGAAACACATCATATAATATCATCACCCATGTAGCTTTCAAGTTGCTTAAGCAAGTAACCTCCCCAGAAGCAGCTTCTGCTGCTTTAAGAGTAGCTCCTCCAAACCAGCAAAGCTTTCAGCTCTTTTTGTAACCACTCAACACCTCTATAAAGTGGTGCAGTGTCACTGAGTGCAGAATGCAGTGAATTGTGCAGGTCGTGCTCAAAAGGTGGGGGCAGCAATCTAGAAAGTAAGAATACCTCTGCTTGTGTATCCCAGATCTTACTTTTCAGTTTAGCTATGGAGAAGTTTTATTTGCTAGCTTTCAAAATAGGCAAAGTGCAGAATAATTTTAAAAAATTATTTTGGCTAAAAGTAAATTTAATAAGGATTTCTATTCTCCTCTTTCTTGCAGTTTTTTAAATCTCATTCCAGTAAGCACACAGTGAAAAGTATTACAGTATCAGACAATACTGTCATTTCAATATATTAATTCTGAGCCAGCTGATGAAAATTAAATAAAGGATATGCTTTTAAAGCATTTTAAATTAATTTTTTTTAATGTTTAAATAGTGTACTTAGCTGATCCTTCCATCTACTGGCTCCAAGACCCAATTAGCAAGTTCTAGGTTTGACAATTCATATATGGAACTTGAAACAGGGAACAGATCTGCCAAACACACAACAGAGTATTAACCAAATACTGTCATGGCTCTTCTTGGTAAGAACAGCTAGCTCAAAGCAGCATGTAGTTCAAGAACAAAAACCCTGTCCTTTATATAGCTCACTGTCTTGCCTCACTACTTCTGCAGAGCTTTGCTTCCAGCACATGCTATCTGTGCCTCTGTCACTGCAAGATTACTTGCATTAACATTTTATACACTGTCTGAGCCTTAATGTCACCTAAAAATAACTTTGAGTGAGCTTGTTTTATGCTAAAGAATTGAATCAGAAGTTCAACTCTTAGTCCCACATAACTTCACATGGGTTTCAGACTGGTCTCTTCATTTAAGAAATTAGCACCTCTCATACAAAAGAAAGAGCAATAGAATAGGTGCAGTCTGGGTTAGGTTTTCATTTCACCAGTCTTTATATTATGAATAGAACATAAGGCACAAGCACTAAAGACATTGAAGATGCAACTTTATAGTTGGTACAAGGTAATATAAAGACCACATTGCCACCAAAGGCATTCTCCTCCAGTAAGTTGATAACTGACTGCAAAAATTATATACAAAAAGCAAGTTACCTTCCACCTGTGTTAGAAAGCTGATCCAGAGCAAGACGCAGCCACACAATTTCCAACAGTGGGGAGTTAAGACACGAGCACATGGCCAGAAGCTGAAGCACCAGCTGAGCACCAGCAGCATTCCTGCACTTTCTGTACTCTCCTGGTTGATTTAAAATTCACAAGGGGAGCACACAGAAACTCTTGACAGGAGTCAGATATCCTGAAAACTGGATGGAGACAAGAGAATACATCTCCCTTTGCTCTGAAGGGATCACTACTGCCCTAATTCATTTGACCATATCTCACTTTACAGAAGTATTAGGTCATTATAACAGAAAAGTTGCCTAATAAGCAGTAAAAGAAGGGAGTCAAACAGTATGTAATAACATAGTTAAGTAACCAGAGTGTGATACAGGGTAACTAAAAACCACATCCTATCATGAGTTTGTAATTAACAGGTTCAAAGGTTATATCAGTCATAGTGTTAATATTTTTACCCAACTCTGAAAAACCTACACACCTCACAAGAGCCAGCATTTAAGAGGAACTTCTAATTCCTGTTTTACTATGCAACATTTAGCACATCAGCAACTTGATTTCACACAAACCAAACAAAATATAACATCTGTAAGGAAAATACCCCACCTCAGTGAAATGGGTTTTCTGTACTTTGTGCGTTGAAGACTCACCAACGTCTGTTGACTTGGAAAACACCCTCCCCCCCCAAATTACAGAAGCATTTCTGTAGAAGGAAACCTTTTTTTCCCCCACCCAGAAGCTTTGCAAGTCAACATAAGCCAGTGATTTTACCACGAGGGGGAGATGAGAAAGACAGAAGTGACTGGAGGGATGGCTAGTGAGGCATCGGTTTAAAGATGACTAATTAACAGTTGAAAATCACCATTACCTATCTCCCATATGTTCTCATTTGTAAGCAAGAGTTGGACACTGAATCTAAACATATGGCAACAGTAAGTTGCACTCCAATCTTTGAATAGCAAAGTACATACAATCTGGTCCATTGCTTCAGCTGTTAAAATGTTATTGCAGGGTAATTTAAAAGGAAAAATAATCTCATATAAAGTAGTGGATAGAAAGAAGTGGCAAATGAGGAATAAAATGGCTGAGAACCCCCCAAATTAAGCTCTTCTGGCTAGTTTGGCTATTGGCTTACATTTAAGTGCACTAAATAACCTCATTCCACCTTCATGCCTCAGTCCCCAATTCAATGATAGGAAGAATGACTATTTGTATTTGAAAGATGCACAGATGATACACAGGTTTTTGGATCACACACAACATGCAGGCACACTAGGATATATATATATATATATATGTATATATAGATGGAAAAATAACTATAAAAAGAACTGGAACCAACCTCACAACATTTCAATGCTTGACCTGACTGCTAACAAATGACTCTGGGCTTAAGCAAAAATTGTGCTTAGCTTTCTTACAGTAAAACTGATGTTTCTAGGAGAAAGGTTGTCACCTATTAACTCTTCAGGATCACTCATGAAGTATTCTTTATGACAGTCTTACACAGTTTATAATTTCTCAAAAAGTATGAATTTATATCTATCAGACATTTTTTTCAAAACTAATCAAAAAGCTTATTATGCACTGGTCAAGTTATATGAAGTCAGATGAAATTAAGCAATGGACAACTTCTTTGTTTCACACAGGAAATAAACAACTAGGTACCTTCAATTCATCCACCACTGATTTGTTAACATCAGAACAGGAAACCATATATATATATATACACACACACACACATATATACATATATTACACCAAGAAATTAACAGAACACTTATAATACAGAAGAAAAACTGTTCTAATTTTTTCACACTGAAAAGAATGTCATGGCTTTTAAAAGATGCATTCATTTTTTAAAAAGTTGCATCCCAGTTCTGCATCTAAAAATACTTTAAAATTCAGAGGTAAGTTATTTTAACATTAACTTCCTTGTTTCTTGTTATCAACTATACACAAAACTGCCTACTATGAAAGTGCTCAACAGTTACTCTCAAACTGCAATAGGAAAAGAAGACATGAACTGAAAACCAGTTACAACCTAAGGCTAAGGCTTCCTTCAAGAAACTAATTGTCAAATGAAATAGTGTGGTCAATTGAGAAAATATAACTTTAAAAATAACTAGATAAAAACATTTAAGTGTCAATGGAATATAGGTTCTAAAACAAAGATAAATGCTTGCTTGTCTCTTCTAGTGAGAGAAGTGAAGAGAAAAAAAAACCTATTACCTTTCTACTTCGGTCCCTGTCTTCCTACTGTCACCATGACTATCAGGTCTAGTATTTGTCAAGTATCTTGACTGAGATCAAGAGGGGAAAAAATTTGTATCAAGTCCGCAATTATGTACAAAACACCCCAAAAAAAATCTAGGTGGAAGTAATGTTAGGGAAACAGAGGCCACTGCAAGCAGTGAACAAAGTTTTGGACACAGAGGTATGATATAATCTAAGCAAAAAAAAGAAAGAACTGCAATTAAAAAAACCCAACCACAAAATCAAAAACCAGTCTTACTGAAAATGAGAATATTTGCTGTGGATATAATATCTTCCTCAAATACACTCAGTCAACTGCTTCAACAAAACTGTTAGCAAAGAAATTATCAAAATACAGTAAAACTAAAAAAAAAACAAAACCCACCAAAAACCACTCTTCCATACAGTAACTTCAAAATACCACCACAATACCTGAAATCAGATTCTCCAACATGAACACATCAATTCTCAAGAACATGTTCAATAATCACTTCAATATCAAGAAATTAGTCGAAGTAACAATTACACCCATGAGAACCTGTCAGTACACAATACGCACTTTTTAACACAAGGCACATCAACTAACCTCCCCACTTCCAGTTATTTGCTGCTGATCATGACATAACATTCTTATCCTCAACTTTACACAAAAAAAACCCCTCAGATAACTATGCAGTGAACAGGAAGACCATTCCTTGAAAGAACTCACTGCTACCTACAACCTACAAACCTCCAGATCCGTCCAAACTCACTACCAGGAGTATTTGCATGAAGTAGAAGCAGACTTACAGAAAAGTCAGTGCAAAACTCCCGTTTTACAGCCACACAACAGGGCCTGTGGGTACACTTGCAAGAACACAGCGTGTTTCGCCCATGGCACCGCAAGTCCTTCCAGGACCTACACTCATGTAACCAACCATGTTCCAGGATGAACATGCACCACTCATCACCAAGGGACACAGAAACGCCCAGTTACCATTCCCACTTCATCTGTTACTCCTCAGTGAGGACCTGTAAGATTCCTTAAAATAAAAAGCAAAACAAATCATGGGTACCAGACGAGATATGAAGGCCTTTTACATTTTTGCCTACTTCTTACATCATATTAACTGTTCCTTATTCTACAAGGGCTTCTATCCATATTGCACCATAAAAAGACATGACTTCTATTGCATCAAGATATTTTTGTAGGGTTGTTGACCAGATCAGGCACACTCATCCAGCTTTATAAAAAAATACTTAAAAAAACCCCATTAAATGTTTAGCAATGCAGGCACTCTATGCATATATATGAATCTTGAAAATAAAGTAAAAGCAGACAGTGCTTTGAGAAATTTGGAGGGTTTTATAAGAAGAATGCTGATATGTCTTCATTTGCATGGTAAGAGCACACAAACTTCAGCAACTGGACCAAGACAGCAAGGAGAAATTTCTGCCTGGAGATTGGTGCTTACAGAAGCAGAATTAGAGAAAGACATTAATATGACAGCCCATACCATTCCTAAAGAAGTTTATTAGATGACAAACATCCAAAAGCCACTTATAGACAAACACACAAGACCCCTTTCATGCTCAGCTCCTTTCATGGCAGGAAACAATAACCTGAATAAACCAGGGTTTTGAACATCTGATGAACTTCAGAACAACTTCAGGAAACATTTCCTACTTTGAAAGGTTTACAAAGGAAGGTGAGAATTAGAAGAATGCAAAGCAGAAATGCAGAACACCCTGAGCATCCGGTTAGTTTAGCTTCAACCACCTATAATTATCAGAGATCAAAGTGCCATTTGAAGGCAGGAATTAACACATTCCAGCATAAATATCACCCCAATTTAAATTAATCTGTGTTCCACTTCAAAATAAATTGAAGGCATTTTGAAAGACTACAAGAGTCATCCTCCCTTTTTCCTCCCTCAAACTATTTGTCTTACATTTTCATGCCAAGTGTTTTTGTCAACCCCATCTTCTTCACCTGTCTTCTCCAGTGTCCTTTTCCCCATTTGCTTTCCTTTCATTCATTCACCCAGAGTGGTACAGTTGGAACTGAGGAGATGCCCACTCTTACATTATTCATTCTGAATGGCTTTCAAGTGTGAGTAAAGACCCTGAGAGAGAAGAAACACAAGACTATGGCCCACCAGGACAGAGGCAGTCCCTAGGTGATGTGCTCACAGGTCCACTCCCCTTGCTGTAGATTCTTACACAATTCCCCAACCTCAATGCAGAATCCTGTTTCCTAATTCACTTCCTGCCAATCAGCTTTTCAGGGTGATCAAAAGTGATAACAGTACAGGGAGGAGAGGGCAGTGAATGTAGAGGAATCACACTAAGAACCACCATTGATGGGATCAGAAAGAGGAATTCTCAGGCCAGAAGCCTGAGGAAGTAATGCAAAAAAGTCACTGACTACTGGGGAGACAAGAAAGAAACTTCTACAGCCTTCAGGGTAGAACAGAAATACTCAGACAGGATGTAATAAGTCTGACCCACATAATCAAAATAAATAAGAGTAAGACCTTCCAGTTACAGCAGCAAGCTATACTGAGACGGGAATGTTGCATCTCTGAGTTATCCAAACATTCTGCCTCCCAAAAAACCTCACTCTTTCCTATATCCTAAATTTAGATGCCTAGAAAATGCATTACAGTCTTTGTCACTCACCTGTTTTCAAATAGCAGGCAGCTGACACTGCCTCAAAGGAAAATCATATTCTATTACACTGAGCTGTCCACCAGACACAGGCTAAGTGCTCTGCTTTTAGCTGACTTAGGGAGAGCTCCAGTTTATAGGAGTCAACAGCCTCAGCTAGCATGGAATGCAGCAGCTCACTTCCTGAAGGCAAGCAGGGGGCATATGGCCATGACAGCAACGATCCCCAGCTTGGCATTTTAGGTACAATAAATATTTGGAATATCGTGTACTTCCAAGATGAAAAGAAAGATTCAGTTGAAAACAGGTCAGACAGACTCCAGTAGCATCCTCCAGTTAAATGACCGAGCTGGAGGAACTTGCTCTTTCACATGCACCATGAAGGTGGGTCTGTCTTTAAACACGAGCCAAACAAACATACACAGCCTTCAATTATTTATTTTTAACACCATTATTTAAAAATAGTTTTACTGAATTAATTTAAATCAACATTTCTAGCACAACTGCCAGGAAAGTAGATCATCATAACTACTAAAGCAGTTAAATGAAGCACATCAACAGCATTTTCACTATTTTTCAGTTAGTTCAGGAAGAAAATATTCTTCTGCCATCCAATGCTGAGGATATTTTAGGTGAGTTGTTTCTGTTTTGTCATTCCTCTAAAACAAACTAGGAAGAGTGCACTGTAATCTTTAAGAAGTAAGTTTTTCTAGATTATATTAAGTACCACCACATTGTGGAAGTAGAGGAACAGAATCTAAAACATCCAAATCAAGTTTCCAAGAGAAAGATCAGAAGACAGTCTGCAGGACAAGGGACACAACAGGTGACACCACTGGTTGTTTGGAAAAGTTTCTAATGAAAATGCCTGCCTCAATGGGATCAAACTCAACTTTGAGAAGCCAGTAGTCATTACTGAGACCAGAAGTATAAATAAATTGAAAAATTATTAGTCATTTTAAGGAGAAGTCTTCATGAGCTTTTGAATTATAAGGGTACAATCTGTAGCTCAGCAAACTCCTAAGCTGCAGACTACCATAAGCTTTAAAAAAAAAGCCCAGAAGAAATATTGGTTTCTATTCATCTAATTGTTTTTCCCTAGGCATCTGTCACAGGACAGAGAAAGAGATAGCCACCAGGCATCACACCAGGCTAGGTGGACCTGTCATCTGACATACAATGACTCTGCTCACAGCAATCTGCATCAAAAATAATTTTGCAAGGTGTGTATGTATTCCGCAACAGAGTAATTAAAAACAGCCAAGCAATTCCCTTAATAGACAACTGCAATAATTACCTACTTCCCTTCTTCAGACACAGGTAAAACCAAGGCTAAGAAACAATATGACTGCAGGTAATTGTCTTCATTTAGCTGCAGTGCTACAATCCATCAGCGAAGAATTATTAGTTCCCACACTTGTGTTCAAACCACTAGATGGTGCTTCTAAAATGAAGCAATTCAGTATGCAAAACTCTGAATAATGCATGATGATTTATAAGTTGCCTTCCTCAGGATTGTTATCAATAACACTGATTAATGTAGTTAAATAGCTGCAGTCTCTGATCAGAGAGGGGCAACAAGAATAATTATGCAGATAACCGAGATCAAAGATCTGATCATTAAAACAGTGCCTTTCAAATACCCAGTAAAAGCTCTTTCTCCAAGTAAGAGAAACTCCTCAATCTTCTGTCTTGTAAAGTCATTAGTTGTTAATATAAATATTGCATTAAATAATACATTTTGCTCCCAAACTGCTGTGCCCAAAGGCTTTGAATACTGTATGGCACCAGTCAAGAGAAACTTTTAAGTTATAAATAGCATTTACCTCTTCTTTCACTCTTCATTCTAAGACATTTTTCCGAGACTCGCTCTAGTTCTCTTTTGTGAAGAGCAACCCTTCAAGTTTAGGATTTGGAAATTAGACCTGAATTAAGATGTTAGCTGCTTTCCATCTGTCACTGGTAAATCATCCTTCCTTTTTCATCCACTCTCCCAAAATCAGTATCAACAGTTGTTTGGCTATTCCAGTAGCTTTGTCCTTTTGATTTCTGACCATTTCCATCCATCAAAACACCACTTAAAATAATTCTCTCTCTTCCTGCATCTCATTCTATTGACCCAATTTTAAAAACGCTTTTTGCAGTATATTAAGCACAGTTGACTGTGTAATTTTTTACTATCTTCCACTCTTCTAAAGTTCAAACTTCTACTCATCTTTAAAGATCTCTGACTTTTTTCCTCCTTACAAACTTTTCCTACAAAAAAATCCAACCAACATGTTTCTTCTCTTACTGTAAAAAAAAATTAGTTTTAACTACTTCCTATTGTATTTTCCATCTTTTACTTCTTGGAGTCAGCTCTGCTATTAAGCAACCCTGACAACACTGCTGAGAAAGATGATCTCTAGGTCCTCCTGCATTACTTTGCACAAGGAGAAGTATTAAAAAAAAAAAAAGTAAAAAGAGTCCTAGGTAAGCGTTGAACACTAAAAGCTGTACATAAATAGTCTCATTGTTCTGGGGGTTTGCCACTGGCTTTCACTTTTCTACTTCAGGTGCTTGCTCTTGATCCCCTAGGTATGCTCTCTTCACCTTACTTGCCTGAGATCTTCCAAGATACCCACTATCTTGTTTTAAGCCTTTTTTTGTAACTAGCATACCTACCTATTGTTCAAAGTCCTTTAGCAACTATTATTAGCAACAATTATTACTAGCTATGGCTTACTTTCATATAAATGTACCTAAGAAGATCCCTAAAATTGTAAGAGAAAGGTACTGTGCACAAACCCAGAAACAAGCCTTCTCCAAGAACGTGCCATTCCACTTATCCTTAAATGATCACAGAGAACCACTGCAGACACATTAAAGGGCAGCAAGAACCTCTTGTCTTGAAGATGCATCTGCTAATCCAGCTGCAGAAAGCAATGATCGGATTTAAGAAAAGAAACCAATGAACAGTACTTCAAAACAAACGCCCAGGAAGAAAACAACTACAATACTCAGCATCTCAAGCGCTCCAGGGGGAGACTATGCACAGCCTCTGAGGGGTGTGAAAGAGCTCTGCTGAGTACCCACTTGTCAGTAAGTGTTCACTCCTAGCTACAAGTTGGGGCCATTTCCTTAAATCTACCTTCACATCTCCATGGTAGTTAGGCTGGCTTTTATTCAAAACAGGCGCTAAGGGCACAGCTGCACTTCGGTCAGTCTTAGAGGAGAGAGGTGTTAAAAAACACACCTACAAAACCTCCAGGCTTTATGCAAGCCTTGGGAGCGCCCTTTAACTGCGGCAGTGCATTCACAAAGCACTATCTTTACTACCAATAACTATGGATTTTGAGTGAATTACAGGAACATAAGACATGCTTTAACATTTACTGCTAGAAGTTCACATATACAATGCAAAAGAAACTAGGAGCAAATAAATACGTTAATGAATGCAAATGGAAATAGAAAAAAGAAGGTATGGTCCCATAAAAAAAATAAATCCCTGGTTTTTGTCCCCCAGGTAAAAATTTATTCAGAGATCTAAACCCAAAGCAAGAAATATTTTGGAAAAAATTGAGTACGAAAAATAAACATACACTGAAGATGTTTCAGTCTGTTATGCTAAGCAGATTAAAAACATAATCAAGTTGTGGTTACAGACAGACTTTTTTTTCCCCCATCAAACACTAAACAGGTCTTTCAAAACAACATGAGCCCAATTCAAAGCAGGTATCCCTGTGAGCTAGTTACCCACGCATTTTTCAAGCCAGTCTACAGATTAAAGCTGCAACATTCACAGAAATTATTCTGAATTCTTTGGATATCAAATGCATTTCAAAACTCTGCAGAACCAGTCCAGTTTCGTATTTTTACTGGATGCTCAGATCTGCCTGGGAGCATGTTCTGACCGGACACCTGTGGAATGCTCGAGCAGCAGACGGTACAAGATAAGAAATTCCCTCAACTGACAGGAAATATTTCTATCATATCTGTGCATACAGACAAGTATTTTGATTTAGAAGGGATCATCCTTTGTCTCAGGAAGGTGGCAGAGCTTGGGAAGCCTGCAGTGCGTCCCCAGGTCAAACAGAGCAACTGTTGTTCCAGCAACGTGCTGCAATTCAAGAACGCTATTGCTTCAGATCACCCATTTTCTCCTGGTTCAAAAGCAAACACCTGCCTCCCTTCAGAAACTTCACACCTTGAATCCGCGGGCCCCAAAAGCAAAACACATCTTACAGACAACATTTTAAAAATTAAACAACAATCGATGTGGCACAGGAGGCTGGAAACAAAATCCCATCTCTGCTCTGTCTCCAATACATCAGTTAACAGTCTGCGCCCTACCAGCTCTACAGATCATGTCACTGCTATTTATTTCATTCTCCGGTTACCTCTACCCCTGGCATTTGAGCCGGTTTAGTAAAATCTGGCATATCAGCATACCTGAAGAATAGAGCTGGACAGGAAGACTGTACCAGGATCTAGGAGAGCCGAGCTGTTCCCGTGACAAGCTCGCAACATTAGTCAAGACTTTCCGCCTCCTACACCCACTTTTTCTCTCCCATTCTTGGTATGTTCAAACAGATGCAGCAGTTACCAAGTAAATATCCCTGCATCGATGCAGGTCCCTGCATCTTACAGGAATTGATGATTATCCTGAGAGTTTTGTGATTCCATCTTGTTATGCACTATCTGTTCTGCTCCGTTTCCCCGTCTCCACCATTTACAAAGATTAAACTGAATTAATTTACATATTTTGGGGTTGGGTTTTTGGGGGGATGAATTATGAAACAGTTCCCTTGGGATAAAGCTGAAGCACACATTCAGGTTTCTGAGCAGGCTGCACTGTAAATTTGCTGCACTCTGATGTCATCCCCCACTGCCTTCAAAAGTATCTCTGAATGGCCATCAAAGCTGTAGGCCAAATGCCCAGTGCCATCAAAATCTGCTGCCATGCACAAGTCCTATTATATGACAGTAGGATCTGGAATACTTCAGAAGCAGCATTCCCCATCACCTGGAGTGGCAAAATCTAACTGATATAATTTACCTGTCATACTTAGTACCTCACAGAGGATTACAAGTAAGTAACGTAAGTCATGAGCGGTGATAACCCCCAAAATAATAAATATTCAGGAAAGTCATCTTCAAAATACAGTATATTGAAAACAGCCTATGGAACCCATTAACCTTATGGAAAGGAATCCTAAGGATTTCTTGACGCAATACAAAAGCAAGTAGTACAACCAGGAAAGCCTCCAAATGTGAGCTCCTCCATCTTACTGTTTATCAGAGAGGTGCTATTCAAACTTCCTTGTATTTAATGACACTACCCACACCGATTCGATAGGGACATCAGGAAAAATGCCTGTTTCTGAAGCTACTACAGTTCGCCAGCAGCCCATTCTGAATACCAAACAAAAATTACCCAGGAAGCCACTGAAACTAACAAAAACTATTGGCAAAGAAAGCATAAATATACAACAAAAAAGGACTTGGTGCTGGTTTTAAACTAACAGTAACAGATGTCATTGATTTACGAGGTCCAGTGTCATGCAACAGGCTTGAAAAGTTCCTTCACCAGAGAGGTCTCATAGAAGTATAATTGTTTGATACAGACCCTGAATGCTGAATACACACCCTACAACGAGACAGTATATTAATAGGTAAACTTTATCACAAAAAGATGAAATCTCCATTAGAAAGAAAAATAACGTGAAATCTAATGAGTTTTGGTTAAAAAAAGCAGTGACAGAAGCGATTTTTGCGATGATTTCTTCTGTATTTAAGAATACCCGTATTTCTTTCTGTTCACTAACTCATTTTTTCCCTGGTATAAACCAAAAACAAATAACAAAGTTTAATGAAAGCTACCTATAATTTGTTACTGTATTTTCAGTTACTTAATCTCTACATTATTTTCCTTTCAGTTATTAGCGGCAACAGCAACATCAGACAGTATGTATTCTTCAGCAGTACCCAGAATTATGATTACATACAAAATCCATAAAGCCAGTATAATACAAACTTTTATTTTGCAGAATTGCCCAGAGGTTTTTTTTCTTTTTTTTTTAAACTGCAACACAGTGGGCGTAATTCAGCCAAAAGGAGTGAGTACATAGGAGATTTACTGAGAAAAATCTGAGACTTTACTCAGAAAACTGTGACTTAACATCATTGCTGAAATTAAAGCATAAGGAAAAAATGGGCGATAGCGACAAACAGGGACAAAAATTAAATGAGATACTGATAAAGTGAATAACTATACTGACTGCTGTGATGTCTGGACAATAAAAGGATGCTCTAGATGTTCAAAACCAGCAATGCCCTTCATTTACAACCCGAACATCACATGCGAGACAAGATCACTCTCCAGACAATTGTTACTTAACTCGTGCCAGAAGACGGTAATTTCATTACAAAGCAAACTGCGATTCTTGGATTCCTTCCAAGAATTTCAAAGCGAGAAGGGCAGAAAATAACACACCTACAGAAAGCACCGCTCAATAAATCTTCTTAACTTAAAAAAGTTCTCGGGTGCGCACCCAGGCAGCGTCACCAGCACCGCGGGAGCGCCCGCACGTCTCCCCGGGTCCGGGCTCCGCGCAGCGCACGGGGCAGGGCCGGGCACCGCCGGCAGCCCCGCGGTGCGGGGAGAGCCCCGAGCCCGCCCGGCCGCGCTCCCGCCGGGCCGGACCCGCACCGCGGCTCCCGCTCTGCTTTGTCATCCCCCCGCCGCAGCGGGCGAGACGCTCACACCGCCGCTCCCGCAGCCCCGACACCGAGCGCGCCCGGCGGGACCGTCCGAGCGCCCGCGGGCTCCGCTCGCCCCGCGCGGCTCCTCCGGCGGCGGCACCGGCGCGGAGGGACCCGCGGCGGGATCCGCCGGGACCCGCGTCCCGACCCGCACCCGCGGGTTGAGGTGACCCCGGAGAGAGGCGCCGGGCGGCGGCGGCAGCTCCTCCTCACAAACAACTTGCCTTGGGTTTGTAGAGCCACTTTCTGAACCTGTTCATCATCACCGCGGCCGCTGACACCCCGCCGCCGCCGCTGCCGCGGGGGGTGCCGGCTGCCCGCCCGAGCCGCTCGGGGGACCGGGGGCGAGCCCTGCCCCTCTCCGGGAGGCTCCGCCGGATGGTCTCCTGCTGTTTGGCCGCTCCAGGCGCGGTAGCGGCCGCGGGCGCTCCCTCAGCGCAGGGACCGAGCGGCGGCTCCGCGCCGCCCCGACCGCCCCCAAAACATTGCGCGACCGGCGACAGCGCCACCCCCGCCGCGCAAGCGCGGTACCGCCCCCGTGCCCTCCCCTCCCCACCCAATCGGGGGGCGGCCCCGCCCACCAGGCCGCTCATTTGCGTAACACGCGGCGGGGGGCGGGCGGGCCACGCGCTCCGCGGGCCACGCCCTGGCGCGGGGGATGCCGGGACTCGCAGTCCTTTGCTGTCTCTTGTAGTCTTCTCTGTGGTCTGGTCTGCGCGCGTCCGCTCGGGGGATCGCAGATTCTGTTCGTGCCCATCGGCGCTTCCCATGCACCGGCAACTGGCGGCTGACCGGCCGCTGCTGTCCGTGAGCGCAAACACCGGGGAGGCGCGGAACGAGACGCTTGGCAACGGCGGCAAACAAACGCCGCCATCTTGTTTCCCCCGCGTGGGTAGTTCCGAGCCCCCGGTCGCGCCGTCCCTCAGCGCTGAGGGAGGGCGCGGCAGGACTACAGTTCCCAGCATCCCTCGCGCGCCCCTGGCAACGGCGCGAGCTGCTGAGAGCAACTGGGAACGCGACTGGGAGCGCCGCGAACAGCCAGGGACAGGACAGGGAGCATCGGGGGAAGCCGGGAACGGGAGCGCAGGGTTCGGCCAGGGACGGGACAGGGAGCACCGGGAACAGCTAGGGACAGGACAGGGAGCACCACGGGCAGCCGGGAACGGAGCGCCGGGAGCAGCGGGAACAGCCAGGGACAGGACAGGGAGCAGCGGGGGCAGCTTGGAGCGCCGGTGCAAGGCAGCTGTGGCCGTACGTGACCCCTCCGGAAAGAAAAGCGGGTACAGTCCCTGATGTGCGAGAGTGACGGGAGCTCTGGGCAGGCTCATGGCTCCTTCACTTGTTTATTATCGTCTAATCACAGATTTACAGAATGATTTGGGTTCGGAGGGACCTTAAAGCCCATCCAGCCCAGACCATGGGCAGGGACACCTTCCACTAGACCAGGTTGCTCCAAGCCCCATTCAGCCTGGCCTTGGACACTTCCAGAGATGGAGCAGCCACAGCGTCTCTGGGCAACCTGTGCCAGTGCCCTCACCACCCTCACATTAAACAGCTTCTCCCTAATATCTAATCTAAACCTGCCCTCTTTCAGTGTTCATTTTTATTATGTTTTCATAAATGCAATAGAAAAGATCAATGGGGACTTTGTTACTCTGTGGAGGGGGTTGCTTTGCTATCTGAGATTTTGGGCAAGTAGCAAACCTTGGTGTCCATTTGCTAACCCACCTTATAAATATACAACTTATTTGTAAAAGGTTTTGTACAATGAATATTTAATTGTTAAGTGCTACAAGCAAATAGTTCAAAAATGCCATGTCATGTCAAGTAAACCACCTTCAATAAGTATGCAAAACATTGACATTCATGCAAATTGAAATTAAGAAAACTGGACTATAGATACTCGGGGTGAACATTTTCCATCTGATGCCTTGCTTCCTTAAGGAAGAATGTGCTAAAAAGAGGCCCCGTGCCCAGAACTGCTCTGAGTGACACTCAGCAATGCAGAAAAGTCTAGAGTAAATGAGAATGTCAGGATGTAAACACTGGGCAACGGTACCCTGCATGAAAACCATTGGGACAGTCGTACCCTGGATTAGTGGCCCTGTTTCTAGCACACAGCTGAGAAATACCTCATTCCATTTTGAGCAGTAGCTGCTTGATCTGACTGAATTTTGCAGGGAGGCTTAGTTCAGCTCTTTTTAAGGACAGCTTTCATCAGAGAAAATGCAATCGCAGTCTTTCTAGGCCAGGAACGTGGGAGCGAATGTAAAACCTGAAGGAATCTTTCAGGTCATTG
The DNA here is from genome assembly GCF_003945725.1 of Corapipo altera. NCBI lineage: Eukaryota > Metazoa > Chordata > Aves > Passeriformes > Pipridae > Corapipo > Corapipo altera. Next base: position 2,978,412 of record NW_020884947.1, read on the forward strand.
AAACCAGTCCCTACAACTGTGGATAATCTTATCCTGTGTAATTGCTTTCAAAATATCTCCAAGCTCCATTGTAAGAAAAGGGTAAGTCAGGTTCTCACCTCCCTTTAACTGAAATCTACAGCTGATGATGAAAGAAAATTTCTACCATTTTATACCCAGTATAAATTTATATCATTTTTATATGTAGCAATTAGAGTATTCTCCTAAACGACTGTGTGGAAACAAGGGTGCACGTCATACCAAAAGCATTTTATTCCCAATGTGTATGTTTTAAAACATTGACAATAATAATGGCAGTATGTTTAAATACAAGTGAAATTCTGTTAAGAACTTGTGTATGTCCAGAGATCTCAAGGCATTACTACGTCTTAGTTTTTATATTCCAGTTTTTGGTTTTAATTATTGTTATTTGGGGGGAAGGGGTGGCTATCAGCGTGTACAGAGCATGAGAGCTCAGATTTCTTTCTGCTGTGCCAGAAGAAAAAATATTTGTCACTGGTAGATCTGTTGGAGCCTGAATTACGATTCAGCCTGAAGTACAGAGGTATTTCTCTCTCGCTCATCCAGAATCCCTTGTGAGTGTGAGAACCTTGGCAGGTTCTTACCTGAGAAACAAATGATTCTCGGAGGAGTGGAGAAACAGCAACTCCCCTGTGACAGAGAAACAGTAGTGCCTCTTTCTGTATTTGCCATCCCTTGTCATGTTCCAGCCCTGTTTTGAGGGACTTTTTTTTTTAATTGGACATTTTGTCTTCATCATACCAAGTAACTGAATGCCTGTATTGAACATAATCACAGATGAACTCTTTTTCCAGCACTTTAGAAGTGCTATTTAGGCAGTTTTTATTGAGTATGGTAATGCTGAAAGGCAGAGTACAGAACCACTGTATCTGGAAATGTTATGAGATCATTTTAAAGCAAGAAATTAATTACCTTTACCACAGTGGGAATTAATCATCTTGATCAAGCATTCTTTTCTGGCATCAAAATATGATGATATATAAAATACAAGAGCTATTTTCAAAAACATATTTTATTTTCACCACTGAAAATTACTTTTGTGCTCATTTTTTTTCCTATTGCTAAACCAGATTAATGACTTTCAGGCCTGATCATTGCTATCATTGGTCTTTCATACACCACCACACGTGCGTGAGTAGGAACGAATGCATTGTATTCTTGCCATGAGAACATTAAAATCAAGGTAACCACTCCTACAAATTCTCAGACATACGAGTAGGACATCATTTGAGATGGACAGAATGCAGTCATTTCACAAACAAAGCATCAAATATAACAAGGACCCACCTGCTGAACCTTCAGAAACCTTGACTGTGACCCAGACAACTGATTTGACTGTGGTCCAGTTACTGACCAACGCTGTCTCATTGCTTCCTTATAATTCCTCTCTCATCCTGTTCTCTTGTTTTGGAAAAATAGGCTGTTAGCAGCAATATGTGATGAGATTTAAGACTAAAATTTTGCTTTCTGTTGCATCTCACTGGGAAGAATAGTGTGTTAAATAGGACCTGTATGGCACACAGGCAAAAATTCATACTTTTCTCTAGTATTATCTTTAGTTATATTTTGTCAAATAGCCTGGCACAGGTTATTTTTGTCAAATACCTAACCATTTAGGTATCATCCTAAAGATGTTTTAAGATGTTTACAGAGTAAGAAATATGTAATTTTGTTGAAATATGTAATAAATATGTATTTTATTTTATTGATGTTTGTACTGTATTTTCCTTTTTCCTTTTAGCTGTTCTGAGTAACTGTGATTTTGAAAGCTTGACCTAAATGTTCTCTTCTATGTTACTGCAGTATCTTCTGTATGAGCCTATCAACATACATTATGCCACAACTGAAGGGGGCATGAAAAATTAAAGATTTTCTGTATTTATAGGATTCTCCATGATGAAGATGGTCAGACACAGAGAACTTATTGCAGTAATAGTGCAACAGCTTGACAAGTTTAACCCTGAAAATCAGAACGTGGAGGATTTCTTGAATGAATCAGCTGTGATGTTGCAGGTATATTAAGTGTCAGTTCATCTTACATAGCTTACTTTGTTTTACTATGTGATTTAAAATATAAAGATGTCTCTTTTCTAACTGTCATTGATTTTTCTTACAGTGACATTCTTCATTCATGAGTAAAGTCCAAATTTCTTACAGTTATCACCAAAAAATAAGGCAGTAAAGATCAGAGTGCTTAAAAAACTACTTGGATAAAAACAAAAAAACAGGAAGGCAACAACCTTCTAAAATGGATCTGACAATGATAGAGAAAACTTCTGTTCCACTTCTGACTAAGCTGTTCTGTAGTTTCTTATTCCTTTCTTCCTTCCATATAGAAGTTTCTGACAACCCCGCCTATTTGTATGTTCGAATGCAGTTCAGAAGCTGACTCACAGGATCAGGTACTCTTGCTTTGAGGACATAAGTGACCATCAGAACAGTGTCCTAGAAGGAAAGTGGCAGTAAATCAACTACCTGATTCTAATCGAATACTGCAAGTAACCAGACCACGATTTGCCAATATGTAGCTATAGTGGCTGAAGCAGTTCCCATCCTTTCCTGACCATGGTCTGTCACCTCTTCCCATCTCTTTATCCCCAGTGTCCCTCAGCCCTGACTTGTGCTGAGGCAGCTACTGGATTGAATCAGCTTTAGAAAATCACTAAGGGAAGGCAGTGATATTGTTTAGACTGCCATGTGTTATCAAATGACATTGTTGGAGCTCTGATTCCACGCTGCCATGTAGCTCCAGTACTCATTTCCACTTCTGACAATAAGGTCTAAACCATTTCTATTCCTGTTAGATGCTCTGTTGCATTGATTTTGCATAAACACAAATGAGTACAAGAATATAAAATTATAGTGGTGTGATGTGAAAACCAGAGGCTGAGGCAGTGGCTCTATACACATTCCTTGGGTTCTTGCTTTCTTAAACAGTTTTCAATCAGACCCCTAGTTTCTGCCTCTGCCTTCCTGCCTTGTAGTACTGCCATAACCCTTTGTGCATTCATATGCTGAATTACATCAGGGAACTGATCCAGTTTCAAAATAATCCTTTTTTCACTGAGCTGAGAGCAGGTAAATTCAGCTACTGCTGCTGCCAAAGTAAACACTTGTAAAAATGAATCTTCAGATCATTGTTCTTCTCATCCCAGGAAAGGTGATACAAAGACAAAAGAAGCAGTAACTCTATTAGAGAAACATGAATCTAAAGTTTCATAAAAAATCCTTTCAAAAGGGGAAGAAAAAGGAGGATAGCTGATGCCAAAGTTATGGCCAAAATCTCTAGGATAGTTTCAGATCACTTACTACATAATAATAATAATCCAAGAAAGTAAAAAGTAATATATGTGTTTATATAAAATTCATCTTTATTTCAGTACCAAGTGGGTGATTATAATTCATCATGAAAAATTCCCTTCTTTCTTTTCTGTTTCATAGTAGGCATATGATCCTGAAAATATTGCAGCATTTTTGAACACATGATTTCCAGGCTTGACCACTTACCAATTAGCCAGTATGAACTGACCCATGCAGAAACTTCCTTCAGTTTGTATCCTGAATGATGCCATCACTCTAAATCACAGACTTGATCCGTGCCTGTACGCCCCATGCCAGCAGCCTGACAAATACCAAACCTCGTGGTGTGTACTGACCAGACAAAAATCAGGAGGGTCAGATTCCAAGAGCACAAATCTAAATAATTGCAAGACGCAGCTCTATGTTTATTTATTTACTGATTAGATATGCAGTATATCAGACTTTTCTACAAGTTGCTATCTTCTGTTCAGTTAGACTTTTCTTATTAGTTAGTAGTTTTCTATCCCCTAAAAGTGCAGTCAGGTTCCAGTCACTGTCAACACTGTATGTTTCATTCATACTGCAGATCTTTATTGTATTTGTGTTTAATAGTCTTTGCGTCCATCTAATGCGATATCTGAGGTGTCTTGTTTAGTTCTTTGATAACCTGTTGATGTTCCATATAAAATATGCTCCTTAGCCTATTGTCTAGCTTTCTGGGTTTTTTCCTGGTGAAACCAACAATTTTGGTTTAGATTATTTCCCTCAAAATAAAAACACAGTACACACAGTCATTCCAAAATATGTTCAAAGGAGTTCAGTACCCCATTAGCAGGGGCTGTAGGAGCCACTGTGATGCCAGTCTTGTTAAGTGTCAGATCCTGGAAATAAGTGCCTGGGACAGCCACACATTCTCATCTGAACTGCAAAGAGCAAAGGACATTTTGCGGAGAAAAACCTTCGTCAGAATAAAGTAGGTTTTAAGAGCAATATAAATGTATGTATGATTGAAAGTAAACAAAATTACTTCTTTGGAAACCTAATCAATGAAATGAGGAGATGGCCATCCTTGGCTGATCAGAAATGGGGGATGACATCAGCAAAAAGTAAGAAATTATAGGCAGAATGGAACTGAGTTGTGAAGCATCTTGACAGGCAGCTCCAGTTCTGTGTGCTAGAATCTGTGAGATGGTAGATGGAGTAAGTGGGTGTAATCAATGGACTAGCAGAACAAACTCAACAATAGCATTCCAGATTGTTGATTTGCTAAAGACTGGGTTAGTTATACTCAGGAGAGAGATGTTTATTGCAATAAAATAGAATATTTTGAAACACTACCTTAGATTTTTAGCTCTGAAGCAATAGGAAAATACTACTTGAAACCTACTGCTCAAAAAGAGTGAAGAAGATGTGCACGTGAACTGGTTATGATATCTTGGGGAGTAATCTGTGTGAAAAATGACCTCTGAGGTTATGAGCTTGACTGACAAGCAGGGTGGCAATAGTACCAATAAATGAGGAAAGAAGTAACATGAGAGTGCTGAAGTTTTGTCTTCACATTGTTGAAATTGAGCTGACAACAACAACAAGGAAATGTCACAGAGAGAGGCCAGCATCCTCGACTGAAGTGTAGGCTTCTTATTTGTGTACATGATAAATGTGAATATGTTTTGAAAGGAAGCTGGATGTAGTCCTAAGGGAGTGAGTCTGGAAGGCACAATCTGTCTTGATCCAAATATCCCTGTCATCCATCTACCAGCGGCATAAGACCATTCTTGTGGGAATCCTTGCAAATTAAGGCAGTAAAAATGGCTGTTCAAGGGAGGCACAGGAAGAGAAGTGAAAGTAGGAAAGCAAATATATTTTGAAATGAAGGACTGTACAACATGAATATATTAAAAAAAAAGGAAGAGGCATAAAATACAATGGGTTGAAGCCGTAGGGTGAAAATATGTTTGCTTTGCAAATGACAGTAAGAAGGAACTTGTAGATTTTCATGTTAGATCTTTTACTAACTAATACAATTGGTCTCTGTTGAAAGGTGACACAATCCAGAGCTTTGCATAGTCACTCTTCAGCAAGATTTTCTTTTTTTTACTTCTAGATGTATGTAAGGTTAGGGATATAAGTAAAACAAAAGCCAAAATACATGATTGTGTGAAATAATACATTTTGCTCTTCCATTAAGACTGTCTAGAAATTTTTATGTTTTGGCAGTGCACAATGGCTGTACTGTAGAGGTTTGGAATACTCTGCTAGCCAGATATTGGGTGGATGGAAGCAAAAGGTAAACTGAGTTCTGTTCCAAGCTCTGTCGTCTTTCTGTCCCTGTCCTTTCTCTTACCCTCAGGTTTGCTTGCTCAGGTTTCTTTATTTAACCTGTCCCAGTTCCATCTCTTCAAGTGGTTGATTCCATTGCTATTGTCACTGTGCAGCAAGTCCTGCTTGCTCTTTGGTCTTGTTCCACTCATCTCAAAGTTCTTGCACATTCAGTTCCAGTCTCTACTGTTCCTTAATCGAGTAAGAAATATCTCTCTTCAAGCTGCAGCTCACAAGAGGCAGATGTGACAGAGCAGGTAGGTGAGACAGGCTTTCTTCTATCAGTGTGATCTCCCAGACTGACCCAGCACAGCTTGCCCCAGGCTCATCCTGTACTGTAGTGAAAGCTCTGCTTGCCCTGGGCTAGGCACAGTCAGGGCACACAGAATTTTCAGGGGAGTTCACTGCTACAGTATAAATTCACACTAAACACATGCGAATGCGTGTTTTTTACTTGGCCAAGTGTGCATGGATTTTCATAAGAAAACCGTATGGCCAAATGTGTAAGGCACTGCTGACCCCTGTGTGCCACTTTGAAAATACATTCCTAGCTGTTTCCCTGCATTTGATTTGAAACTGTTTAATATTTCCAAATAGTCAATTAAAACCCTGAAAATTTGACAGCTTTCTGTCAAAAATCAGTTACATGTATCAGGCCATGTGAGTTACTCTGGTCTTACTGCTCTTGAATAACATGGGAGGGTATCCATTAACTTCAAGAGAAGCAGAAGCGGCCTCTTGATTATTATTATTTTTATTTCTTAATGCATCTTTGTAATTCTGTTCAGTGTCCCACCTGCACATATTCTCATTGTAGGAAATCTTGTCTCAAGCTTTGAGACAGAAACCTCTTCTGCAAACATTTGGGTGCACACACTTCTTCCGAGTATATTCTGGAGAGACTGTCCGAAGTCGGAAGCATTACCCTGTACATATGTTGGTGTACATGAGATAAGTAGTTTGCTGCCTTTATTTACATAGGAATGATGGCATTAGATACTGCTATCAAGAAGTATGTTTTTTTCCTAGCTGTATGTGGGATTTAGCTTTACACAGTCCATTTACAGAAACGATGGCTGTGTAAAGCTAATCCCCGTGTACTGCTTTGAAAAATCACCCATCTTGCCCTGCATTTATGCAAGTGAGGTAGATCAAGCAGACACCATATCAAATAACTGTTGGGATACGTTTTTCTTCTTCACTCATTGCTCTTTGCCACCACCCAGTGATTCAATATACAAATAGGAAATCAGAAAATCAGTGCTAAAGGAACAGAAAGTGAATTTTAAAGAGCGGTAAACCATTACTCTGGCAGTAGTTCAGGTCAGTCTGAACCACTGTACGTCTAAAGATAAAATGTTCTTTTAGTATGATGGAAATGTATAAAAGAATTGCTGAGTGGCAGGTAGTTAATAGTGTTTAAAACCAATGTGTCAAGGGAGAACATTATCTCTGCAACGCCACTCAGAAAGCAAGCAAGAAAGACATGTTCCAATCTCAGTTCCTATCTTCCAATTCCTAGTTCAGGCTTCTACATAAAAGTGGAATTAGGTAGGAAAACTCACTGATTATTAGCCTCCTGTTTTTAGAGAAAAACAAATGAAATATGGAAGGATTTGTAATTATTGAATAGAGTAAGATGAATAACACAGTTTCCTCTAATTAGAGCATTATGATCAAAATCAGTCTAGTGGCGATTTTGTGTTAAACTCCATACATTTTATTTCTGCTATATGTGAACTTTATATCATCAAAAGAATTTCTGTTTGTTGTTCTCAGTGAACGATCAGACTTGATTTTCTTCCAGGAAGAAAACTACACTTTAAGTTGTAATCCAGTTATTTACCATCTTTGTGTTTGCTGTATTGTAATTTATGATGTTTATAACATAATATTGGACTTGTTTTTCACTGCAAATATTTTCAATAAGAACATAGGTTCATTAGCAACATGATGGATGATTCCTAGTTGCAACAAACAAGCCCTCACCTTCAATCATGAAGAATCATGTTATTCCCTCAAACCTCCTAAAAACTAATAAGTCCAGTTAAATGTTTTTGCTATTAAAACAGAATTCAATTTGAATTATCCTGAATAACACATTTCACTTAAAATAATTCCTAAGTCTATCTCAGATCCTTAAATTATTGGTGTTCACATTCAAATTTACATCTCTGTTTCTGTTGTTCTTCATTTGAATAGCCAGATTACTTCTTGTTTATCATCCTAAATGCATTTTAATACTCCTTTTATCAGACTGATGCCCTCCAGATAATATCTCCATTCTTGTGTACTAAACCCCTATCTTTTTATTAAGCATTCTTCAATTAAATCTATAAAAAATGATCCATATCCAGAGTGATGTTTCATCCAGTATATGTTGTACATAAAGATATTGTTTCATTAGAGTGTTTATAGAAATGGACTGCATCTGTTGATTTTGAAAGAAGATTAAGTTTCGTACCTAACTGAAGCATCCCAGGTATTGTTCTTCCACGTGACTGTTAGAATCAAGCTTTTGTTACAATAACAGGAGACAGATTTAACACGGGAGTTACCATGCAATGTTTGTGCCTTTCTCTATGCAAATAACTCACTCTATTTGCAGTGGACTTATTTGCTTCAATTAGAGTTGCAGGATCAGAGCCATCACATTGACCTTTCTACATCTCAGCTGCTGAAAAGCTTAGTTCTGTAAAATCAAAACTGCCACCCCAAATTCACTGTTTTGCTCCTTTATCCCTCCCATGTTGATAGCAAGATGAGCCTGTTTATAAGCTTTTCATTTCACAAGAACATGGTGTAATTTGGCACAACTCTTCATAGTTCTCATTTGTGCTGGTTCAGCTGTGTCTCACACATGCCCACTCAACTGATTTTACTCAACTGTGAGTAAAATCCCCAAATGTCAAAAGTCATAGATTTAGTTTTAAATATGAAGATAATGTAAGGCAAGAATGATAGATGTGGTGAAAAAAAATCCTACTAAATTATACAAGTATAATTTGTATTATTAGTTACTGACATAAATGCAGATTAGGATCTTCCTAAGGCAAGGATGGAATCTGAGTTTTCTGCAGTGCTCTGCTCATGGGATTTAATATTAACTACAGGGGAAAATAATGTTAACGGTACCTCTTGGTACAGCACTGGTCAGTATTGTCTCCTGAAGATGAAAATTCTACTCTGAATAGTAGAAGCAGGATCCTAGTTATATTCTAAGATCCAAGGAGTTTTTTCCCCCTTTGAAATTATTGGAAGCATTTTTACTGACTTCAGATGGAAAGAAGACTGGTGAGTGATTCAAAACCCAGTGAAGTCAATAGGAATATTTTTTTCTTTTCCAAAGCATTTTGATTAGACACTTGGAGAGGATATCTGATATCTGAATCTTCTGATATCTGAAGCAGTATAAACTGATCAGACTGTATCTGCAAAATGTGCATATTCTGCCTAGAAGTAGAGAGGTTCACTACATACTATTACGTGGTTCTCTCAGGAGGTGAAAGCTATTTTATCTTTTCATCAAATATTGTCTTCTTTCTAAAATGTTTGTTTCAACTCAGACTGTATCCTTAGCCTTAGAAGTCTTGGAGAGCATGACTGATGTTTCTTTCTCTCTTTCTCTCCAGAAGCAAGAACTTTTCTTTCTCTCCTCACCCATCCTTTTCTAACCAGCCTTATTATGATACAACCACGGTGGCAAAGCTTTCATTTTGCAGATACTTTTCCATTTAATTTGTGCTATTTCTTGTACTAACCCATGTTGGAAGTTGGTTGTGTACACAAGCCTTCTTACGCAGTCTCTTCTCTCCTTGAGGAAACTTGAGGTGTTCACAGCTACAGGTATGTGTCAGAGAGCAGGGAAAATATATCCATGGCAGCAGGCTAAGGGCATTAGGGATTTCTCAAAAGGGGGAGATAACACCAATCAGCACATAATTAGACAATCACATCTTTTTCCCATTATCCTGAACGATAATTTCAGGCAGAATCTTTTTTTTTTTTTTACAACTTAAACACTTATTAATCAGAAAAAGATTAAATTCAATGCCATAGAGAAAACACAGTCAGATATTTGTATCTATTAAAGATGTGTTTTGTCTTTGAATATTTTCAATATTAAGTGCACCAGAAGATGATTGCTGCATGTGTTACTTTGACCTGTAAATTATCTGGCCTTCCTCATGCTGAAGGGCTCACACATACTTGCAAACACAGCTAACTGCTGGTTGATTCAGAGAAATATGTGAGTTAAAGTATACCTGAAAAGGTAAGAAGTTGCTCTGATGGACAGATCAAAGGCTCACAAATTAGCATTTATTTATTCTTGCTGGCACCAATGACTTAGTGCTGCCTGGGGCAAATCTCTTACTGCTCCATGCCATAGTTCCTGCATTTAGAGAGTAATAGTAACCAAAAGGAATCTCATAAAATGCAATTAATGTTAGTAAAGTGTTTTGAAAACCTCATGCAAAAGGTGCTATAAACATACAATCTATCATATTGTACTGTTTCAGGATCATTTGTCCCACTCTGAAATACATCTCACCAACATAAAGAGCAGCATAAAGCCACACAGAAAGAATACATTTAGGAATTAGTGCCAGAAATTACACCTACCCAACATATTCCTTTCCCAAAGCAATTATTATTTTAGATATACAGATAAATTCTAAATATCCCTGAAGAAATTTGTAGAGGACACAATGCACTTTCTATGCAAAGAGTATCCCAACTGGTTTAAAGCATTGGCTCAGTTTTTGACTCACTAGGTGATCCACAGGGCTTAACCAACAACTGGCTCACCTTTGAGATTTCCTATCCAAGTACTCCTCCTTCCCAGTCTTGTTTAGTTGATTATGAGTTTTGATGAGATCACTTCCTCAGATGACACAGCTGCAGGCTGCTTAACTATTCTCAGTTTTTACATGTAGGAACAGAACATTCAGTACCTTTTGTGGTTGAAAGCATATTTGACTGATTATATTTCATGGTAAGACTTTTTGCCCTGTGGTCGACAGTATTACCAATCAGTACTGATGTTCTGGGGCAGAGCTGTCTCCAGGCTGCCTTTCCTGTCACCTTGTTGCTTGGCTTGAGGCCATGTAGTGGTTATGTACTTTCTTGCTCAAGGAGTAAGCAAGAGTAAGCACTTCTGTGTTTATTCTAACAGTTAGCTTGTGACTGATTTGTCAACTCAGAGCAGTAAAAGTAGAATAAATGTGAATATGCCATTGTATTTTTATGCTGCAGTCTCTACTGTATGGGAGATATGATTTGGGCACTGGTGGTATCATCTGTTTATCTACTTTTGGCCATTTCTCCAAAGTCCCTTTGAAAAGTGCAGGTTTGCTGTAGCACTTTATACATGTATGACATATCAAAGTACACAGAAGGCAAATGCAAAGATTCTAATCTAACAAAGATCTTGAAAACAATTTAAATTCTAGCTTTCTAGCAGAGATAATTGTGAGAGTTTCTATTTGGGCTTGTTTCCAATGAGCTTGACCAGTTTTAATATGGACTTTCTGTTTATTACCAGATCTGCTGTTTTCTGCAGATTGATCTGTTCATGAACAAGAGCATTTGCTCAAGGAGACCAATTATTTTAGATTAAAAATGTCACAATCCTGCTTTTACTGGAAGTGCATCCTCTCTCACTTTTCCAGTTCAGTTATTTAGGTTTGCTTTTGCCTTTTGTGGTGAATTCTTCAATATCTCATATCAAATTTGGGATATATATATTTGATCATTTAGTGGGGGCTTAGACTTCTGGATTTTCTTTGTTAGTTTTGTGAAAGAACTTCCATAAATCTTCATCCATAAAAGGTTTATTTGGAATGGACTTGTGCCTCACAAGAATTCTCAGTGCTTAGCAAGATGGAGTCCATGCTTCCCATCAGTGGTTTTTTTTGGTTTTGGAAAATTTTCAGATGCATTCAGTCTCTTTCCTCTGGTTTTTTTTCTGGTGATATGCACAAATTGGAAGGAATGAAACCTGGCTTTTGAGCAGGAGTAGTGAAAAAACTTATGCTTGCTCTGAAGGACAACCTGAGAAAATAACACTTTGAGTACTTCTCCATTATTTTTTACATTTAAATATTAGAACTGTAACTTTAAAGTTTTGCCTGGTAACTGCTCGGTCTCAAAGCCCTGTATAGTGTCATACATCAGAAAACTCACATAGTTCCATCCACCCTTAAACTAAAAATGAATCATATTAGGGAAATAAAGCGATCAAGAGGGTAGCAGAGAGCCTCCTAGGCAAGGTGAACCTCTCATCTGATATATTATTGCAGTTCAGTTGTTCCCACATTTCAGAGCTGTGGGAGAGATCTTATATCAAACGTGGACTATGTGTTTTCAGAAGAGGCACTTAGCTTTCTTCTTGACTTCTTGTCTAACCTCCTTAAATCAAAGGATCATTATTGTTTGTCATTTTGTCATTGCATGGCTGTCCTTTTTCAATTCATGTAATAAACTGTTCTGGGCCTCAGATTTTATTGCACTGTTTAAAGGTGGTTCATACTAGAAGTTTATCTCATACAGTAACAGGTATTCCATAGGTTATTTATTATGGCTGAAACTCTTTGTAAAGTTCAGGAGCATTCAAACTTTTTAAAGGGATTACATGGTAGGATGCAGAAGGCATTCAGTGAGCATCTGATTCTCCTATTCTCTTGTGGTATTGCATGAATATTATAAGAGACCTAGAGCATAGCTGGATAAGAAACAGTCTGCATTAAAAAGAATCCTGGCACTCACAGGTTGTTTAAATTGGTCATATTCTCCAAACTTAGGTTTCAGGAACAATTAAGAGTCTTGTCCATAATCCCTGTTCAGCTTCTCCCGTGAATTTAGTCTCCCTAAGTAGCTCAGACTTCACCAACAAAGGAGAGGTTTCCTGTGGGAAAACCAAACTCTTGCTGAAACTTTCTCATACAGTTGCCTAAGTTAACCATTGCTCATAGCTCAGAGACTTCAGATTTTCTTGCATTAACTGCTGACATTCACACGTCAAGGGCTTTAACTCAGTGTGTATGTCAGCAGATAAACTGAACGTTTAACACTGGGGAAGGTTACATTTTCCTTAACAAGGGCCATTAGTTTGCTGGGACTGCCCATATTTGACAGCATTAGAAGAGCATCAGCCCTACCAAGGGCACGGCTGTTCGTTATTCCTGTTTTCAACTTACTTCAAAATGATTGTACTTTTTGTACACAACAAACATTTTCTTTCCAGAATACATTAATCATTATTAATTTTGTATATCTATAGACTCTTAAGATGACAGAAGAAAAATTTGTATTGGATACACTAGCAGGATGCATAGAATATAAATCCTTATTGGATGTTGTAGTCAATGCCTTTTATGCTGAGGATGGGAGATACTGCCTGATTCCTGAGCGTAATCTCTACATAGGTGAGTTGTTTTTACAACACCAAGTGTGTTTATCACAAATCTTTAAAAAATACCATTTTACTAGAGCAGATCTTAGTTATATATTACATTCGGAGCATTGTGCCTAGTGCAGTATGAAATACAAGACATTTTCCAATGTCCTTACAATGTAAAGTCTAAAACTTGAAATTGTTATTTAGTCTGGACTCTTACAGGTGTTAACTGGAATTTTACCTAAGAAAGTGAGGTAAGATGCAGGTGGAAAAAGCATCACTGGCTGGAAGAAGCATCTTAGACATTTAACCATCCCTTTAAAAAATGTTCTTCACTGATTTCCCTTTATTCTCTTCTATGCAACCTGTTACTTCTGCCATTCAGACACAAAACTCTGTAACAAAGCTCTGTCTGCTGAGGAACAGCACATCTCACCATAGGCAGATAGGATTGTTTCTGTCCATACATGGGCATCTTCATTACTGACTGTCACAATGACATAAACAGACTTCTGTCTGTCTCCATGAGTGAAGTAAACTGTTTTCCTTGTGTTAGTTACTTGGTTAAAATCAGTTCCAATACAGCTACATCTGATACTATGAGCTAGTTAATTAGGGTAGTTACTACTCCCGAAGTTATTTCAGACATTGGGAAGTGCATTAAAATTTAATTTAAAAAATATTTTTATGTTAAGGATTTAATACACACATTCTGAAGTTGATTTATTAAGTCCCTAAATAAGCTGGAATCACAAATCACACCGGCATTGGTTCTCTAAGTCAGATATGTTCAGATGCTTTGTGGGTATATTGGAAAGTCAATTCAAAGTGGTTGAAAAATACAGTAAACATATAGATATATCTACATTTTATGTTTTAAAAGCTACAAATTTTTTATGGCAATTCTGGTTGCTTCTGTCACAATCTGGAAAAGTACAGAAATCTAAATCAAATAACAAACAGAAGGAAACCTAAACAGTCAAGGAAAAAATTATTATTGTATTGAGTTTATTCTAAATAGTAATGCTTCATTGTCTCCATTTCCCCAGGGCCATGTTTTTCATTGTCTGGGGCACATAAATTATATCTTTAAGCTGAGTGTTGCTATAATTGGATTATCAGGACTGGTCCACTCAAAAGCCTCCATTAATCATAGGCAGAGGGGAGGCCCCAGAAAATTTTCCTTTATCAACAACTTGAGAGTTTAAGGTCATTGGCTTACATTTTTTTAAGCTGCTTGTGACTCCCTTTGCCAAGCTGCATTGACACTTAAATGATCAAAGCTGCTTATAAAGGCTGTTGCTATGTGTGAGCAGATTTGAATTTAATAAAGCTTGTAGGAGATAAATGTATATTCTGCTAAGACTGCTTAAATATGTTGCTATACTAAAGCACATGAGATTGAAGCCTGACAATACACTCGGCTGGCTGCAGCACATTGGTCAGAATTTACTGGTTTTACCATTACTGTTTGGTGGCAGCTCAAACACTGCAGTGCAAGTGAAGCCTGAGTGAACAAATGCAGGCTGATTCAGAAGCCCATGAACTTTACAGGTCTGCAAAAATTTCACAGTACTGACTGTGCCTCTTTCTGTATCATAGAACAGAATCATAAATCATTTAGGTTGGAAAAGAACTCAAAGATCATCAAACTGTGTACTTGTCAGAGAGGGGTGCAAGAATGAGGTTTGGAATTTCCCAATTTAAAAACCTGATTTTATTTCCAAGAACAAAAACAAAGATTACAACATTTTAGGCAAAGTGGTCACTTGGGAAAAACAGTACAATAAATATGAAATTTTATGTTTAAAATTTTTGTTATGTATAATGTTGTTATGTATAATAAACTGTGAATTTGGAACAGAATAATAAGAGCCATCCTCTCTGAAAACATTAAAAATAGAGTATGTTGAAAAAATCACTATCAAAACTGTTAAAATTAAAGTGACAGTCTAAATCCCAGAGTATGCTGAGTATAGGTTTATTAGAATTGTCTGCTGCATTTTAAATGTATGTATCTTTTGATAGTTATCTGTTATCTGGCTACTTTTCAACTAGAAGAGCTTGGTCTTCAGCACTTCAGCAGAATTGTGAAGTCCTTGGACACTGCAAAAATGCAAAAGGTAATGAAATACAAAACATTTAAAGAAATAATTATCTCTTCATTGTGTTTGAGTAATCAGATGACTTTTCTCAACTTTGAGAATAACTTAAATTGAGAAATTAGTGTTATTTGCTGTTAAAATTCAGAAATTTAATTAGTATTTTGTTATCACAAATGCCTTAAATTTCTATACTTATGGGGTGATTCTCATATTCAGTCAAAGATCAATTTAAAATATACTTTATATAACCTGAGAAGGTGGAATAATCACATGATTTACACTTCATGTGATTTGCAATTGTCCCTCCAACTTGCACACTTACTCTTGCCTCTGCTCACATTCCTTCCTTGATTGTAGGCAGAAGTTTTTTCCATACACAATGAATCTGAATTGAAACCTGCAGTTCCTGCTGCTTAGTGTTCTTTTTCCCCCTGAACAAGCCACTACCACTTTCACTGTCAAGCCTATTGTGCTTCCATCACTTTTTCTCCTTTCCAAAAAACAACGGCTTACTTGGAGCTATTAATGTACCAATTGCCCCAGTACAGCATGCAATTGTCAAAACTGCTGCCAAATAGAAAGCGGGACAACAAAGTTCTGCCTGCCTTTCCTTCTCTGGAGTCACCAATTTGGGGTTCACTCCACTATTTGTTTGCTAATTTTCATGAAATCTGTAGCAATATAAATATCTTCTGCTTCTCTTTCAAAATGGTTGAAAGTGCTAATTATTCTAAAAGCTATGTTGTAAAGAGGGGCAGAAGGATAAAACTGAATAGCAATGCTTTCTCATAAGCCCTGTTTTCCCAGGAAAATGGGCTAAAAATTAAATTACTGGTGACGCAGCATCTGTAACCTTTGATCATCCAGATGTTTCAGAGCATAGTCTGAACACGCTGTTTGAATAACAAATATGGAATTAAAGAGACAGGCAAATTTTAGTAATTAATAGTCAAAAGGCTAAGGTTTATCCTTGTAGTGATTACTCTGAATGTTCATGTGGATGCCAGTGTCTCTTTAATGAGTACAGCTGCTTTGCAGTATGTAGGGAGAGAGCAGGTTAGGTTGTCTGGTTTTAGATGGACTTAGTGTGGAATGGTCTTTTATTAATTCCATTCAGAGACAAAAAATATATATTTCATTAACTATCAGAAAGAACAGAGAAGTGGCTGGAAGAATTATCATAATCTGGTAGACAGACAAATCACTCTGTCTAAAATGCTCTCCCAGCCCCTTCTTTGGTAAACATCTTAGACACGAGCCACTGGATTGGATGCATCTTGAGCTCGTTCAGCTAGCAACACAATTTTCCCACTTCTGCCAGTTATCCCTTCTTGATTCCATTCACCTAGCTTTATATGGCTTAAGCATCAGTGCCCTGGTGTTCCAGTTTAGATAATTTCTCTTTCCTTGTCTGGAATAACTCTTCTGATAGGAAAGTGCTGCGTTTTCCAATGGTATGCACCTGCTTTTTCTCCCTTTAGATGTAACTTTACTTAAGTATCTTATCAGATCTTCATCACCATGGTACCTAGTTTTTCTTCTCTTGCATTAGAAGAGGTTCTTTGTCTCCAAAGTGATGGTAGATGATATTAATGCACCTGCAGCAGAGGATTTAGAAGCAGCATTTGGTCCCCCCAGCAACAGAGACAAAAACAGCAGAAGGCAGATCTGCAGCCTTAGCAACAAAAGTTATCAGAAATCTGGGATTCTCCTTCAGGATACTGACCTGTAGATTTTGCCTGATGACTATTTTGTCTGCGTTCAGTTAAGATACTAAAAAAATTTTCACATATACCTACCTAGGATAGATTTACTGTAATTAAAAAATAAATTCAGCGCGTCACAGGCTGAATGGAATTTTCTTAATCACACAGATGAACCTTACTCAAAGGAGTAGTCTTCAGGTGAATGTGATCAACTGTGTGAGATTTAAGACCTTTCTCTTACAAGACTGTGTGACGAAATCCATTCAACTCAAAGTCACAGTGGTTCCCTGTTCAAGTTCAAATTTGTTCATTTGGGCAGAATATCCAGACAGAATAGTAATGCTGCCTCACTTACACATGTTCATCTGCTTGAACAGAAAATCACAAGCTCTTATTTTGTAACATTAAAAATACATGCAAAAATTCTTTATGGTTGTATAATTACAGAACCATAGGATAAACCCCATTTTTCTAACTTCAGTGTGATTATCCTTCTAAGAAAGTAGCCATGCATTGCTAGCTCAAGCCTATTTTTGTGTTCTATTACTCATACATGTTGTTGTTCTATATTTATTTTAGAATTTAAGGATTTGTGTATTAGAGAAAATATGCTATTGAAATAAAAATTCAATATGAAGCTGAAAATAGTTTTATAATTTCTTAATAGCCTTGTAAAATATGCAAAATACATAGTGTTTTCTTTCTAGCATTTAAGAACCTGTTATGTTCTATTTCATGTTCTAATTGCTTCTAGCAGCTGTTGTAATGAACTTCTGAGATCTTCAAAGGAATATCACTATAAGAATTGGGCATTGTAATAGCTATTATGATGAGGTAGGAATAGTAGGACAAGATCAGCCTTATGGAGTATGGGAGGTAAAACCAGCCCTGGTTGGGTCAGTAATAGTGTTCTCTGGTAGTGGCTGATCTATATAGAGAAACAGAACCTGCTGTTTCTTGCAGTTACTTCCTTAAATCAAGAGTCAAAAGCATATATTGTGAATATAAGCATTTCAGCTCTGCAAATGCTTACATGGAGGTAAAGATATTACCAAATGAGGAAACTTCCCACCTTTTATTTGTTTTTCAGAAATCTGTACAATCCCACTGTGTAAAAATGCATTAAGAATATTAGCAGGGTATGTTCAAATTCTCAAAAGCAAGGTATTAATTCAGCCCACCTGAAAAATGCATTAAAACCAGTCTTTAATTATACACAATTGTCCTACTACAGCCAGAGTACATTAAAGTAGTAAAAATGGGTACAGTTCATTTCATAATTCCCTGTGGTGTAATTCCACCACTTCTAAAAGAGAAATGAAACTTGGTTACCATGCTCTGTGAGTAGTGAAACTTTTGGAACATTCAAGATAGAAGAGCAAGCAGAATAATGCTGTTACCAAAATGACTGTCCAGTGGCTTCTCTCAAGAGACAGATGCTGAGAGAATCCAAACAGAAATCTGAGATGCCCCATTTTGCTGCTATAAAAGCAACGGCCACTGATACTTGATTTGCCACCTGTGTCACATATGGCCAAAGACCAAATAGAAATATAAGGGATTTGTTCTAGCAATTCAGTTCACAAAACACAGAAGTTTCTGTTGTTAAAAAAAAAAAAAAAAGTGCTATGGCTTCATGGCTCTTATTCTGCCAACATTTGCCATCTGTGATAGGGATTATCAAAACTAAGACTGTGGACTTTTGGTTCAGACACACTCTGGTCAGAAAGGATGTCCAGTCATCCTGCATTGCCATTTGCAATCCCTGCAGTGCCTCGATGACCATTCCAGGGCTGCATTCCAAGTATTCTCTAGTATGATGCATATTGTGGCATATACTTATTGTAGCATTGCTTTGGGGACTGTGACTAAAACAGTACAAAAATATACATCACAGTATTGATATCTAATTACACAGGTAACCATTCTCTGTACCTCAGGAGTACATCATAGATGTGCCAATCACATGATTATGCATTTGTCTTAATACAGGGAAAAATGTTAATAACCAGTACAGGACTGGTGTTGCAGTAGGAGGCCTCAAAGAGGTAACAGCCAGCTGTTAAATACAACAGATAGAAATCACTGTGAGCTTTTTTTATTGTTTCATCTCTTCATCTTGAAGTGGCAGTTGAGTTGTACTTTGTAAAAGATAGTTACAGCACATATTTAGGAGGCAGAGAGTCAGGGAGAGCCGAAACAACAATTCAGAGGCGTAGTCTCACATGCCACTGAAGTAGAAAATTGAATGAAGCTTCTTAGGGTGGGCTAGTTATAAAGAGGAATACTGAGGGGGAAACAGAACAGGAGGAGTCTAACTTAGTGGAAGTTAGTGAAAGAAAACTGGAGGATTTACAAATTACCACCTGCAGCATTCCTACATCAGCTTCTTCTGTGAGCTCTTTGAATACCTAGAAATTTGAAACCAGCTTCAAATCTCAGGGTCTGCTTCATTTTAAGTGTATCAGCTCATGATCAATTCATTCCTGTTATACACTTGTTTAGATGGGTTTAAAACCATGGTTCTTATAAACTTTGTGTGTAGTCAGGGCCTTCCATAAGGTGGGAAGAGTTCTGGGGCAGGGGACCTGTTCACTGGGTCTGTAATCGCACATAACTGCTGGGATAACTGGATGTGAAATTTTGTTACAATGACTGGTTGTCATGGTTTGAGATAGCCCCAAAATCCAATTCCCTAGCTCCATCCCCCCTCCCACATCTCAACCTAATGTGAGATGGGTTTTTTTCCAGACAAAACACAACCAGACTCATAATGGGGGAAAGGGAATATATTACAATGACTGTACAAATAAATACTATAACACATTATACACACGATCACAACTATCTCTACCATGACATATAGTATTTACAATGGATCAGATCTCCTCTCCCCTCCAAATAAAAGTCCAGGAGGGAAAGAACGACAGATCCTTTCCAGTCTCTCAGGGCAGCAGCATCTTCTAAGGCAGCAGGTTCTCCTCATCTCATGCATGCAGCAGTAACTGGATTGTTGTAGCTGGATCTCTGTTCAATACACACAAGGGGGTCTCCAACCCCCTTGGCCCGTCGTCTCCAAAACGAGGGTCTTTCTCTTCCGTGGACTGCGTAGCAGGGACAAGCTCGCGTCACCACGTCATACCACGAAGCTCAGGGGTCTTCGTGGCAGTCCCTTTCCTCAGGGGATTCAAATTCCCCTTTGCAGAGCTCTGTGCTCTGTCTCAAGGCTGCTAGCTTAGCAGCAGCAGCGAGGGGGGCCAAGGTCAACCCCCCCCCCGCATTCCTTCTCCGTCCCGGTCCAGCTTCAGGACGCCTTTGAGCTTCTCAGCTCCTCTCTGCAAGTGCTGTAGCACTCCAAGGCTCTTTCAAGCAAGAGTCCATCATCTTCCTCCTTCCAGGAGGTTTCAAGGAGTTTGGGGGTTTGGTACAGTTCCTACCCCAGAACTCTGAAGTTCTGCTGCGGGCTCTCTCTTCTGCTGCTTCCTCCGGTTCAGTTCTTATCTGTCCTGGCTCTTATCCAGAGTCTCTGGACACTGCCACCGCTTCTGCTCTGTCTCTGTAGCTCCCAACTGGGGCTGGGGGGGGCCAGAGGCCCCAAAGGGGCTCCGGGCCCCTTTCCTCGTGAGCTCCTACAACATGGCTACTTCTTCTACTCACCAAACTACAACCCCTTCTCTTCCGGTGCTTGTGATATGTTTACATTTCTGCAGGAGCGCTAATTGGGCAGAACTTCAAAACTT
This sequence comes from Corapipo altera, assembly GCF_003945725.1. Classification (NCBI taxonomy): domain Eukaryota; kingdom Metazoa; phylum Chordata; class Aves; order Passeriformes; family Pipridae; genus Corapipo; species Corapipo altera. Next base: position 2,999,002 of record NW_020884947.1, read on the forward strand.
CCAGGGGTCTCCACCCCTGGGGGTTACCACTTTTTCAGCCTCTGGGGGAAAACAAGGTTCAAACCACTACACTGGTAGAAATAGTGTCTATAAAGTGCTTCTGTTCTGGTGGAGGGTATGAACTCTGTCTAGACTTCTAACATTTTAGTTATACATTGCATAAGTACAAATTACTATGTTAGGGGACAAATTTAATCCAATATGCAAGTGCTACAGAGGAAGATCCTCCATAAGGACGATGAATGACTTGGACAAAGACCGATGGGATGAAATGCATTCCTTACCATATGCTTTGCAAACTCCATGGAATCTGGCAGCACCAAAAAACCCAACTTCTTGACGATTCAACACTTAGTTTATAGTCATGCTTTTAGGGATGAAAGATCTTTTTTTGGGTGGTGTGCTGATAAGCCAGCATCTGCAGTTTTGGGGAGAAGCAGTAGTTTCTAGGCAAGAATGGGAATCCAAGGGGGTAATATTCTTCTAGTCCTGCAGCATTGATTAGTCTTTTGACTACCAAAAGCACAAAAGATGAAAATAAGGCTAAATTTACAAGTTAATTCCTTGGAAATGGTCATATCAAGACTACAGATTTCAAGTAGAAGGCTTTTTACACCTATTGCACCTCTGCAGCAAACACCTTGAGTCAAATCTGAAGGTTTGTAGCTGAATTATTCACAAAGCTCTGAGGCACCTTGCGCCTGGAACCGCATTTGAATTAAGGAGCTCCTTGGTAGTCTTGCAGAACTAAAAACTCAATACAAAGAGCTTTATGGCTCTTTAGAAACCAACTCAAGATGAGGCTGATGCCGAGTCTAAACTAAGCTCTGCAAGTCTCCACTGGAAGCTTCTCAGAATGACTGCACACTGCTGTCCAGTATGTCTCATGATATCAAAATTATTTAGTGTGGTTTTTTCTCTTACTGTGACTGTTTCAGCATGATGCTTGTGCTTTCATTTCCAAGAATTTTAATGAAAGAGCTAATGTTCAAATTTGGAATTTATATTGTTGTAAGTGATACAGGCTGAATCTGAGTGCCATTTTTCAAGAGTGTTTCAAAAGTTGAATAGTTCAAGATTTAAAGAAAAGCTTTTGACCTTCTGGTGAACTGCAGTGGCAAACAAAAGTTCAAATGTTAGTTGCTATTCCTCCAGCATGTAGAACCATACAATGTATAAGTGTGCCAAATTTCAGTCTTCTAGTTTAATGAGAATATGACAAATAATTATATTTCAATAAAAGAAGAAAATATATTGTATAACATTTACTATAGTTTTCAGCAATTCTCCCTGCGCAGTTCCCAGGGAGATGAAAAGAATTTAAGTAATTCAGGTGCAGCGCCAGGCCTGACACGTTTCTGGGCTCCATGGATCATCTAGTAATAAGTAATCAGAACTTGGCTCTGGGTATATTAAACTCTGAAACTGTATTGTAAAATTATACTAAAATCAGAGTATTCCAGTAGTAATTAATTTTGAATAAAAACTGTTTTTTCACAATCTTTGAAGCAAATTAAAGGCGAACCAACACATCTGTATGTTGTAGCCTCTAGACGATTTTTTTGCCACTAAAATATTTTAGTATCTATTGGTGTTTCACAAAATAGGGCTGAAAGACATGGGAGTGTCCACCAACTAAGAAGAACCTAAAAATATTGAGCACCTATGATTATAATTTCAAAGTAAAATACAAGCTAGCTCTTCAGCAGTGTTTGTAATAGAAACAGCTATCTTTTTGTGGTCTTAAGTACACCATATCTTCAGTATTCATAGATAAAATAAACCACTTATTATTAGTTTCTTAGATTCTTCTTCAATAAATTGCATTTGAACACATGGATAAAAGATGAATGGAGTCACTTCTACGATTCACTGTATGTAAAAGAGAATTTGATTGATCCACTGCTAAGGTAAGTAGAATTTAGTAGTCTCTGGTCAGCTAAAAGTTTAAAAGCTGGGGAAGGCTTACCCTGAAAGCTGAGTTTTCTGTTAAAGTGTTTCTTCTGTTGAAGTCCCTCAGAACTCTTCTTGTCTTCATGAGACTTCACTAATCCCTTTTACTTACCCAGAGGCAAGGTTCTGTCATAGAAAAGTTCTTTCACAGCTGTTGTACATGTACTCCCTGGTGCCCCTGAATATATCAGACACCATAATCTGAAAAAAAAAATAGAAGGTTCAAATTATCTTACCAAGTTAGAGTCATGCCTCATAAGTCACTTCAACATCTGTGACATTAGGCATTTGAAAAAATGATGTTTGACTTCTCTGAGTTTGGCTTTATGCACAGACTTGTTTATGCCAATGGTCGTAAAATCCCTTCTGAGCAAATCAGATAAGCATGTAAACAAGTCTTTTAAAATTATTATTTATTTACACAGTTGCAGCATCATTTAACAGCTTAAACGCTCTGAGGTGCCAGGTGTGACTACCCACTGGTTAGGGGTGATAGAGTAGCAACAGTACCCTTGCCAGACTGGAACATTTCCGTGTTCCATGGGCAAACACCAGCTCTGCAGCCTACTGGGTCACTTTTTCGCTGTTTTTATCCAGAACAGCATAGATTAACCTAGATGATAGCAGGCACTGTTAGACAAAAATATGCTACAGACAATGTCAGCTGAAAAAGAGTTTGCATCTGGTTCTGTCAGATCAGAGTCACTAGAATTAATCCTTTCATACTGTGTAGTTTATGAGCACTCCAGCAAATGTATAGCATAGATTTGGCTTGCACTACTCTGAATTTTACTGAGTTCTACAGGAACCGCAGGGATGGATACATTTGAAGTCAGAATTTGACTCAAAATACTCCAGTGTAGTGACTCTAATTATAACATATGCTTACAACACTGTTAAAGATACAGATAGAGAGGTAGAGATAGAGGTACACATCCATATTCACACCGTTTTTATACGTACACATGCAGGCAGATGCTTAGGCCATTGCTTGTTTCACTAGCACTCAGTTTATTGGAGCTGTCCTTCACAGTCAGTTACACTCAGTGGAATGAATTGTATTTTGCCTAGAAGTGGTAAATGTAAGTTCTACAAGAATGTTAAAGACCAGATTTGGTTCCTGCGTTTGAAACTTCCTTCAGGGGGTTGAGGATGCATTGATGAGTTTAGTCAGTTCAGTAGTGCAAATTCTTTTAACTATGTCTGTGTGTTCCTCTTTCTAATGTCAATTATGTCAATATAAAGAGTCCTATTTATTTTAGCGGAGCTTCATCACTTGCACAAGTTACTTGCAAGCCTCCTCCTGTAATGACAGTACACTGTTTGTGTCTTACCTTTAATATGCCCCTTCCTGTCATTCCTTGGAAGAATTTTGAACCTTCATACAAGTCCAAAGGCAAACACAGAGAAAAAATTATCTTGGCTGCCCCCAGGGTTCACTGAGGGTTCATTTGCTAACTCACCAAACTCCTTACATCTTTCTATCTTTTTTACTAGAACTGCCTGTGCTTCGAGATTGATTTGTGTGCTGTGTTGGTTGGTACAAGTGACATTATTCAGACCACTGTTTGTTCATAGTCTCTTCATTTAAGTGTGTTAAGTGTGTAATTAGCTTATGACAGCTGCTTTTCTGATTCATAGTCTGGTCCTGTTGCAAAATGAACTGGCAGCAAGGAATAGTTGCTTAGTCTGTAAAAACTGTGACTATTTCACCAGTAGTAATCTGAATGGACCAGCATCTATCAAGAGGTGAAGTAACACAGTGCAACTAAACCCTGAGTACAGATTCATAGACCAGTTTTATCAAAATTGAATGGCTGAAAGCTTTACAGAATTTGCACCCATGCCAACCTCATATAGTCTGTAAGTTTGTATGAAATTAAAAAAATTAAAATAAAATTGAAAATTCTGTTTTTATTTGAAGATGGCAGCCAAAAGTCCAGCAACTGATTGAACAACTCACAAATAAATTAAATAATTGTGCTACCACTGCCAAGACTTCTAAAGTCACTCAGCCAAAGGAATTTAATTTGACTGTGCCCAAACCACGTGCCATTCCTCTACCTCTGCCAACACATCTGCCAGTACTGGAAAAAAGACGACCTGTAAGTTGATTTATGATTTGAAAAACTCTAAATTTTATGTATGCTTGTGCACAAAATCTTGGTGGGGGAGTTAATAACCTCTTTTAAGTAACCTTTGACAGATCAAAAAGGACTTTGGCAATAATCTATGTTATTGAAGGTCAGATTTCTAAAAATCTACCGATAAACTAATTCTTTTCATTTCAGTGAATGTTGTGTAAGCAAGTGGTAAGCCAAACAGAGGAAAGGGAAAAGGTTGGTTCTTGTAGTCATTTTGTGACTTTCAGAGGTAGAATTACAAAATGGGTATAAATTGATGGCAGCATTGATACAAGTGTTTCTGATAGTCCTTGGCTTTGTAAGATGCTTGCTTTGGATAATGAACTGAAGCAGGTAAGAAAAGAACATTTAAATGAAAATGTTTCATTAACTTAGATTTTTTTGTAGATGAACTCTCATTAAAATAAACAGAAAAGCAATTTAACTGGAAATGAGATGGACTCTAGGTTTGCAGCTCCTCCTTGAGGGTGGAATTTTATTCCTTTCTAACTGTATTAGTGCTGAATCTCTGAAATTAAAGTTTTTTTTAGTTTAAATTCATTGCTCATCCTCAAATGAGACTAGATGTATCTTTGAAATACTAAGTTGTTATTTTACTGATTGTCTCAGATTGTGGTTCAGTTACACTGGTACAAATCAGAGACCCACAACTGGTTGTAAGTTATCTCTCTGGGGTAAAGCAAACAGGATCTGGGATCAAGCTGCTGTGAGTAACTTAATAAGGACTCCAAAACCATCTGTATTCAAATGTAGTGGGAAGTGAGCTTGGAAATCATAGATTTGGGCATTATCTGCCACCTTGTATTAGCACTTCAGGTTTTAAATAATACATGTGTTGAATGCTCTTAGAAACCATTTACATCTTAGGATGGCAGAGCAATTTAATGGTACTGTGTTATACAGTTAATGGGATTTTACATTGAAATAGCTTAATACCAGGCTCTGAAAAACTGCATTTAATAACTACTTAATCAGTATAGGAATGAGTCATGTTGCTGTCATTTTAGAACCTTTATGCTGTGCAGCCCCTCTTAGAATAAATTTGCTTTAACACAGATGCATTTAGTGAAGTTCATTTGGGGTGTTAGGATTATACTAAATTTGGTTTACATTCTGGCCAGGTCTGCAAATTTAAAGCTTGTGTGGATCTAAAACCAATAGTGTAGTAGTGACACATGTTGTACTCATTTCTGTACCTATCTCAGCAAATTAAGCTTCACTTTAATTTGCCATATTGTTATCAGTATCACCATTTTACATCCTGAAAGGAAGAGAGACTGAAAAGACAAGCTCAGATGGCAAGAGTCAGTAAAGTGAGAGTTTATTTTTGAAATTTAACAATGAAACGACTCACTCTAAATATTTGGTCTAAATATTATAAATTCTTGTCTCCACTGGCCTTTGCACATGGATGCAGACACAAGTATGCACATACGCACTCACACATTCATAAATACAATTCTACAAAGGAGTGCTTTGCCTTGAAGTTTTCAAAGGAGACAAATAGAGACAGGTGCTTAAACCTGATAACATGCAAAATTATTTGGACACATTTAACTTCCTTGGATATCTTGGCCTAGACTGACAAATAAAATCCATTCTTTTAGTATCAGCACTGTACCAGAACAATAAGATTATGCAATGATTTTATTTTTAGATTTTCTAAAACCCAATAATATATTTTAAAAACCAAAAAGGCTGCACTGGGATGTTATTGTAATGCCTTTCAGCCAAATTTAATGTATTTTTTAGATATTTTCCTTATTATTTCAGCTGTGCTTCATGAATGAAATTGCTGATCGTTTAAAATAATTAAATGGGTGAAATAATTTAAGCAATACAGAGGATTTTGTTTGCAAATATACAGACCAAACAATCGATTTATGATCTTCTTATGTACAAAAATAGAAACCCTTAATACAATAGCATTGCATTAGCTTGTCCTTGTCCACCTTACAACAATAACTTTTAAAACAGAGTGATGAAAGTTTAGAGCAATTAATAATTTTGTTCTTCCTTGAACTTCTTGTGGTACCTACTCCCAAAATAAACCTCTGGTTAAGGGATATCCACACAGCCTATGTGAGCCTGACCACTGGCTGGAGAGGGAAAGCAAGGTTGGTGTCTTACTCCCAGCTCCCTTTTTTCACATTTGGATTAAGTAGGTACAGTTTGGCCTTTTTGATCTCTCTGTTGCTGGAATTTACAATTTACTTACAGTGACCTCTTATCTTCTTCCAGCAATTGGGTAATTGCTCTATTGTCTATACATCTGTCTGCCTGGTATTCATACCATGGTGTCTGAGGGCTGAATTACAAGGCTAAGAACGTTTTTCAGGCAGAGCTGATTGAAAAGGCTCCTCCTTAAATTACTTGGAATAAGCATAGCTGTTTCAGAGGAGAGATTTTCAGCTTACATTGGCAGACGAGTGCAGTTTTGCAGGTACAGCACATGACTAGGAAGGAGAGTGAAATAAACTGATACTCACTGCATGTGCAACCCTTTGCACATCCTCTGGGCTTTAATTTCTGCATCTATGAAAGCATAATAAAAATTCTTAGATACTGCTGGCAAATACTTTCATTTCTGCTTTACTTAAAAAGCTCACAAAAATACTTGAGCAGTCTCACCAGTGCATTTAATTGCTAGCTTTTTCTGTTTGTGCATTTATTGTAGCTGCAGATAAAGATGTCACATAGTAAAGGCAGTGGAAAGTCACAGAATCACAATCCATCAGATTCAAGACTTTTTGAAAGCACAGCTCTTTATACAGTCCAATAAAGCTAGATGGGATTCACATGTTCCCTAAACTGATCTCCAGTACAATCCAGACTTATACATTTCCCCCATTAATTCTTTAATTAATTTTGTAACTTCTAATTGATCTAGAACATTTTTAGCAAGATAAACATTTAAGCAGATGCCCACTAAACTGTCAGACTATCTCACCCACATAGGAAGGAGACATTCAGTCTTTTTTCAGAGTTTGCTCTGGTCAAAATTTGTTGCTCAAGCAAATCTTGAAATCTCCCCAAAGTCCCTAGTCTCCTGTTGATCCCTATGACAGCCATACAGTCTCTTCCTGGTCATTTTAGCTGTAGCACTTTCTGATCTGTGAATGCTTTCCCAAATCTTTGATTAATGCTAGGAGGGCCCTTTCAGTCCTCAACCTCCAAACATTTAATCCATACCTCCAGTGGTTTTCCCTTACAAGGACATTGGGACAGCCATGGTAAACCAGAGCAAAGGCCCATTTTGCCCAGTGTATGTTTTCCAGCAGTGGCTAAACACAGATGTCTGGGAAGACCAGAGGGATGGGACAAGCACAGCTGCTGCTTTCTCCACCTGCCTTCTCAGTCTCCCACCATTTCAGCTCAAGGACTTCCTCAGTTACAATGAAGTTTCTGGGTATTTATTAAACTTCAGAGGATTTCTCTTCTCTAAACTTCATTGGAGTCCCTGTAACTTGTTGCTACTACCACACAGGGTGCCGGAGAGCTCCACAGCTTAACTTTATTCAGCTGCTCTATGTGGCTGTCAGTGCTGTAAAACTAAAGTTTATGAGATGTTAAACAGAACTGTTCCCATTCTGGCAACATTTTTTTCCCCTTTGATAGGGCCTATAGGACTTAGTATTGTTTTAGCCTTTCTTGTACTAGTTTCAGATTTTTTTTTCATTTGACCAGAGATTATATTACATTAGACAGGACTGAAAAGCCTGGGTAGTTCCAGCTAATTGGAATCCGTCCCTGTCTTCTACATTGGCACTAATAGAAAAGAATCAATATTTAAAAAATAATTGCTGCTGTTCTATGGTAAAAGTGAATGTGTCACTTGGAATGTTTTATATCCTGTGTTCTTGAGATTTTTCTCTTTTAATATAGGTTCCTCCAAGCACCTACAAACCTCCAAAGGAAATAAAGCAACTAGAGGAAATCAAAGAAAAAAATTTCCAAAAAGCAAGCGTAAGTGTATTATATTCTTGTTCTACTCCTTTCTTTCTTCTAAACTTGTTCTTCTGTATTGTTCCATCTTCACAGGTCTTAGAACTTTATCTGAAACATATCTGCTTTTGCACCTAAATTTTGCACCTTGTGGCTCTTTATAGAGTCATGAAGTTTGTATCCTCTGTTCTGTTCTAGCACCCTTTCCCCATCTTCTTTATTTTATTATTAATTGTCTAAGGCAAGATCCACCTTTTAGTCACTGTACAAGTACCACATCAGAAATTTTGCAAGTGGGCATATAAGGCAACAGAAACATGATTACTTCCTTGTCTTCTCAAGCTTGAAGTAGTTTGATGGTTCTTTTACTCCCACAAGAAATGTGGATATTTAAGTTATTTGGTTATTAATTAAGGCTTGAAATTATAAAATATGTTCAATATTTTTGTTTTCTGTAGTAACTGATAAATAACCATGTCATCATCCACTGTTTTACAATATCAGCAGACTCTGACTTCTTTTAATGTGCAGACTTCATACCCTTTCCTTCAGCAGCTGAGAGAGCAGGAAGTCACCCTGGCTTGTACACAGTCTGTGTGTTAAGAGAGCAGGAGAAGGGAGGCCTGGGAAAACAAACAGATCTAGTTATTTTATCCATACTTTGACATGAATCTTGTTTAATGATTTAGCTCCTGTCATAGTTAAATCAGATTGTTATCATCTTCTCCTTGGAAAGGAATTAATTTAATGTCCATTTCCACTTTCTTTCTCCCTCCCCACACTGCAGTCACCATATCCAATTAAATAATAGTATAAGCTTATAAAAGGTATTGCCATGTGACTCCTTTTTAACTGCACTCTCACACCTCCATTCTGAAAATGCCTGACTCTAGTTTTCACTGGCCAGTACAAGTCCATTCATCACTGTTCTGGGCTCTCCTCATGTCCTTGTGAAAGGGGCATTGGATTCTGTTCCGAAACTATAGTAAGTGCTTTAATGTGGGATAGATTCTAGGGGGATAAACTTTGCATTCCTTTTGCTGGCCCATCACACTACCTATGCTTGATATTTCATTATAAAACAATAAAACATTAATTTTTTTATTCTTTTGTTATTTCCATATTGTTGAGGAAGCACATGTCTATTTGTCTGTACGCTTATTAGTACATTATGAACTTCTTAGAAAAACCAGGAAGGAAAACTAAATATCACAGTGCCTAAATTGTCAAAAATCTATGGCAACTATAAAATCACTTTACAACCAGCCACATTCTTCAGTAGAGAAAATGCATGAATACAAGAAACAAAGGAAAACCACCGCAGAAATTATAGCTGCAATAACAGCAGCTTTTGCCGCCTCTGGAAATGTTATAAAAGGCATCCAAAGCATTCACAAAGGTCAGTTCCCTTGACTATTTGCTAAGCAAGCTGAAACGATGGGTCCTAACAGAAATATGCATGAAAAAAAGCCATTTGTTTCATAGCATTTCTGCAGAAGCTGTAGCTGTCATTATAAGAACCATGTCTGAGCATCTGTGAGGAGTGAGAGCATTGGAAGCCACACTCCAGACAGTTATGGAAGCACTGATGTTATCAGCTGTTGCCCAGAAAGCCATTAGAAAATCTAGTCTGTGTTTCACAGCTCTGATTAGGAATTTGGTTTACAACCAAAAGAAATATACAAAAACTGGAAACATGGTTGCCTGCACTTCCCTCCTTAAAATGACAGAGGGAATTACTGCCAGAGGTGTGCCCATTGGAGCAACCCCTGGTGCTGTGATCCCCTGATCATAATCTTCTAATGTAGCTCAAAAACAAAGCCATTGTTTGTCAGCTATGTGGAAACAGTTACTACCAATGGTACTCATGTGCCATGGATAAGTATGATGCTTTTAAGTTGAAGTCTGGATGAGCAACATGTTTCATATGGATGGACCTATCAAAGGCCTGATGCCCTGTGCCGAGGATACAACCACACAGAACTGTGTAGAAAATCAAGAGTTGCTTACTTCAAGTCTTTAGTCAGGAATGAAAATTCATATAAATACTAAGTCAAGCTTTCAGGGTCCGTCTTGGGACCAGTGTTATTTAATGTCTTCATTAATGACAGAGATGAAGGGATCAAGTGCACCCTCAGCATATTTGCTCATGACACCAAGCTGAGTGCTGCAGTTGACACTCCTGAAGGATGGAATGCCATCCAGAGGGACCTGACAAGCTCAAGAATGGGAATCTTGTGAGGTTTAACAAGACCGAGTGCAAGGTGCTGCACCTGGGTCGGGGCAAATCCCCCCCATCAACAGAGGCTGGGGGATGAACAGATCGAGAGCAGCCCTGCTGAGAGGAACTTGGGGGTGCTGATGGATGAGAGGCTGGACATGAGCCAGCCATGTGCACCTGCAGCTCAGAAAGCCAACTGTGTCCTGGACTGTATCCAAAGCAGCAGAACTGTGGCCAGCAGAGAGAAGGAGGGGATTCTGCCCATCTACTCTGCTCTGGTGAGACCCCTCCTGCAGTGCTGCATCCAACTCAGCACAGGAAGGACATCAACCTGTTGGAGCAAGTCCAGAGCAGGACCACCAAGATGATGAGAGGGATGGAGCACCTCTCCTACGAGGAAGGGCTGAGAGAATTGGGATTGTTCACCCTGGAGAAGAGAAGACTTTTGGGTGACCTAACTGTGGCCTTCCAGTACCTGAAGGGAGCCCACAAGAAAGATGAAGAGAAACCTTTGACAAGGCCATGTAGTGACAGGACAAGGGGGAATGGCTTCAAACTGAAAGAGAGTAGGTTTTCATTAGTTGTTAGGAAGAAATTCTTTACTGTGAACGTGGTGAGGCACTGGCACGTGTTGCTCAGAGAAATTGCAGATGCCCCATCCCTGGAAGTGTTCAAGGCCAGGCTGGATGTGGCTCTGAGCAACCTGGTCTAGGGAAACGTGTCCCTGTCCATGGCAGGGGGGCTGGAACTAGATGACCCAAGCCATTCTATGATTCAATGAAAAGACCCTGAGATTAGCTTAGTTGGTTAGAGCACAGTGCTAATGCCAAGGTTGTGGTTTTCATCCCAGTAGAGGCCATTCATGAGTTGGACTCGATGATCCTTGTGGGTCCCTTCGAACCCGGAATATTCTGTGAAAATAGTGGTCAGGGCTGCAAGGCTTTTTGAGACAAAATTGTTCTTAGAGAATTTAAATGTACCACACTCTTCAAGTTAATTGTTGTAATTGCAGGATCTGCTCCTGAAAGCAAACACTGACCGGTTCAGGTGTGCAACCATGAAGCCTGAAAAGAGAGAGGTATGCTACAAAATACTTCCTTACCCAAAAATCCCCCAGTATGAAGATGAAAAATGACTGAAGTATTTAAAGATCTCAGAGTATTTGAAAAATTATATTTACTTGGGCTTAGGAATTATGTGGTATGATTTATAGCTGTACTGTCATTTCACATCCATATACCAACCCCTGCCTCTTTGGATGCATAATGCACAACCCCCTTTTCTTCTGGTGCTGCTTTATTATTCTCCTAATTATGAGACAATCAACCTTTCTGTGAAACTCCTCCAACAAGTCTCCAAACTGGCAATATTTCTCTAAATCCACATATTATTTTTCCATTAACTTTTATGCCACAGAGTCGCCAAGCTGAGGGAATAACAGTCCCATTCATACAGAATTCTTGCTTTGGTTGATTCCCAGTTTGCAGTTATGTCACTAAGCTATGTATGTAATATATGCATTTCAGCATCACTGCTGCATATTCTATTCACTGTGTTCATCCCCGTGATACCAGACAGTTTCACATCAGTATCTATAGTGAACATGATAAAATTAAATTAGTAACCATCAGTAGAATTCTACCACTAATTAATAATTTCATGAAGTGTGCTTTGACACTCTATTTTGTCCTCCCAGTATCTATTTCAGTTAAAAGCTGAATTTATTCTTATATATATAAGTAATATTTCATAGTCAAACAAAGCATCACTTACTTTTTACCATTATCTTAGTCAATAAATTTTAGTTAATATTTAGACCTACATTTCTGTGGTCATTTGATTTGAAATTTTCCCACTAAATGGGGTGTACATAGCAAGTTTTTGTGGATAGAACAATTCCAAAACATGTCCCCTATGTATTTGTTACTCTAGATGAATATTCAAGTGTTATTTTTGATAAATATCTAATATTTTTTGCTGAATAATTGAAAATCTGTTTCTGAAATGAAACCATATATTTTAGTTTGAACTACAGAGCACACATGACAGTATGAAGAGTAAACCATCATTCCGGGCTCAGAAGATCCAAAGTAAGGTGAGAAACCTTTAAGGAACTGATGTCAGATGTGCTTGAAAATTTTGGAGTGAAAAACACACATGAAAATCCTGTGGTGACACAAGCTCTCCTGGAATCCATGTTTTTACACTAAGGTCTGTGGCCAGGAGCATGGGATGGATTGGTCTGTGGTTCATAGATTTTGTCCTATGCACCATGAACAATCCACAAAGAAATGGTCAGGGAGCAGCAGGAGTGTGGCTACTCCATGAGGGAAGAGAAATAAGGAGCCAAAGGTAATGAAAGCACAGGCAGTGCCCTCACCAACCAGGACACAGTATCTGAACGTGAGAAGGGTGGTGGCAGTGGCAGGTTTGCTGACAGCAAGTCACCCTTGGGCAAAGCAAGGCAACAGGTCAGGTCTGGAGTCTGCCTCCATCCCTCAGGAGGAGGCAGACTACAGCAACCTGTGTCCATGACAGCAGGAGACAGAACTGGAGAGTCAGCCAGGAGTGGAAAAAATCCCAGCACAATGGGAAAGGACTGAAGGCCATAACTGAGCTTAAGTGGGGCTCCCAGACCAGTGAGCAGAGGGTGTGAGTGGAGGTTCCAGGGGAGGCTGGTCAAGGTGATTAAAACCTGTTGGTTCCCTGAGGGCTCTGACAGGTAAACTGTGTGCAGTTGCACCGTGTAACCATATTGCCTTTACAGTGTTTTCAGTTACAAAGGGAGAAGATTTTACGTAATACGGTAAGAATTGAGAATCATCCCCAGGAAAAAAAGAATTGTAAACCCTTGGGTTAAGAACTTAGCATAAGGACAGAAGAATCTTGCATCAGTAAATCACTGTTTCAAATGAGATCCTAAAGAATGCTGAGCAATCATTCCAGCTAATGACTGTCTGATACACAATATACAATCAGGCTGGATGTTTGTCTTGTTTCCTTCAGATGCATACTGAGGTTATGAAATCCACTATACTGATTGCTTCTCTTCTAGGATTTCCAAGGGTCAGGGAATTGTAAACGTGGAAAATGGGCTGTTCAGCCTTAATGGTGTAACACATGAAAACTCACGTTGCTGTTTCTGCAATAACTGTACTATGATGATCTTCAGTCTTGTATTTGTTCAATCTGTCACCTTTCATTTGTTTCAAGCTCATATGCAGAATAATTTAAGGTGGAAACTGTGCTTGTATCATGGTCTCAAATATCTAGTGAGCAGGTCTGCCTGTGTATTTAGGGACAGCTCATATATACCCTGAAAAGACTCTATTTGGGGAACTGGGCATCTGGCAAGTATTTCTAAAGCCTATCTGGCATTTATCACATACCAGAGTTATCTTTAATAACAGTATTGGCTACTCAGTCTGCTTGCTTATAGTCCAGCAGCATTTAAAGTACAGGAAAGTAGTAAGATCTCAGTTCCTTCTGCACAAAACAGAGGCAAACACACTCCCCCCCAAAACAGGAAACATTTACATAGTTAACCCAAACACACATGATCTGTAATTATGTGGGCTCAGTTCAAAACTCTGTATATTCCACTCCCTTTTCTGATAATATAAAACCTTAGTGTGGACTACTGAGAGTCAAACCATCTGCCCAAATTGCATAACAAAAAAGATGGATCTGGCATCCTCTGGCATTGATCAGGGCCACTTCTAAAACCTGCTAGTGTCTCCTCTAGAAGCATAATCAGTTTTATCTTGTCTGAACACATTTGCCTTAAAGGTTGGTTAGGTGATATTCAAGATGCTGCTGTAACTTTCAAGCAGAGATTGGCATATAGTTATTGACTTCTAAAATACTTTCTATTCTTGTTGCCTCCTGCCTGTGCAACTCTGTGAGTAGACAAATCCTAAGAGGAAAGTTTATCCAAGATGTGTAAATAAGATTATAACCTATCTTCAAATTAATGAAATTATATAATGTTTTAACTAACTAGGATTTTCCTTTCCTCTTTTTAGAACACCCACACTATATTAAATATTTTTTTTTTCATTTCAGGCACATTTATTATGTGCAGCAGCAACTATTTCTCTTGCTCTTCCAAAGTATCCATTCATCCTTTTCAGTGGGAGAATGAGACAGTACAAATGCATCATCACTGTCTCAGTCTGCCTCTTGTTCATATCAGGCCTTGCTCTTTACATATTTATTGGTTTTGGTGAGCTATGGCGTGTTCATTAAGTGGCAATAGTGAAAACAATTTTTTTTTTACAAGACCTAGAGTGTTCTGCAATTTTCCCAATTATTTCCATTTTCTCATCTTAAAAAAAGGAAACATATCTCATGACAGGAAGAGAATGAGTAAAATTCAGAACTTCTCTGATACTATATGACATAGAAGAATCTATTCAGTTATTTTACTCATGCCTGCCTGCATATATCTTGGGAGTCCTACATATTTTTTACTGTATTTCTGTTTCATTGTTATACAGTCATATTTCTGGTCAATAAACTGCAAAACTGAAGCTAAAGGTATTTCCATAACCATTCTTAGTTCAGTTCTCTATCCAAATTATAGTTGGTAAATACCAAACATGAAATCTGTACACACAGATCATTGCCAAAAATATGAAAACTTCTACATGTGTCAGAGGAAATGCCTAAGTTTACATTTTTTACACAGTAGAGTACCTAAAATACAGTCTGGCAAGTGACTGTTCATATAATGCAGAAACTCTGATATGTGTTGAGAAGTAGATCAAAAGGTAGAACATCATTAGGCATTAAGAAGAATAAGTATAACGGGTCAAACAAAAGAAATAAAATACATTAGTTTTGAGTATTTTCCTACATTCTTCAAGCTATCACAATTTTGTCAAGAAACAGACAGGTATTTAACTTTTGTGCATTAAAATATGCCATCTATGTAAAAACATCTTAATTCTGCTTAGTGGATTTCTGATGGGAATGTGTTTTCTATCCTCAACCTACCTAATTAATAGAAATTATGAAACATGCTTTTTTCCAGTTAGCTCATGTATTTCAGGAGACTGCAGTGCATATTTGTGCATACAATATTTGCAGTATGTAGCTTGAGTGATTCTGTGCATCTGTTTCTCAGCCACTCATTAAGTTCTTAATTTGGAATTTAAGTACGTGTTTTAATTCTGAACGCAGAACTTGTCTGGATTTAAGTCTAATGTGTTGTGATTAAGCTTTGTTTTCTGCAGGAATGATCCCACTTTTTACCCCAGCAGCAGTGCTTTGCCCTGGTTCAGATCAGGTCTCTTACATGTGTCTGCGAAGGTGATCCATTTTTTCTGAATAGCCTACTTGTGCAGGGAACAATTGTAGCTGGCAGAGAAGTTGTTCCCTTCCTCCCTCAGTATTTAGAGGTTGTCTGGTAGTCAGTCCTAAGGCAATACTTTGAAGAACTACAAAGCAGCCACAGGGTCTAGTCCAAGTTACACCATGAGGCCTGAAAGTCACTGAGACCTGTACTTTGCTTCTTCTATCTAGAAAATGGATATGGCAATGGGTGATGCCAGTTGTATTGGAAATACAAGTTATAATAGTGATTATTTATGAATTGCCTCTGAGACCTTCCTATGAAACATGCTGCTTATGTTTTTACTTGAATGGTTTTGGCCAACTGACTGTCTTTCAGAGTAGCAGTTTATTGTCTTTTTCCAAAACAGATGGAATCCCTTCGCACTGTGTATGTGAGCACTGGAAGATATGAAGGGAAGTGAAGACATTCTATGGGATTTGACATGGTCCAGGAGTGATTACAAATTTATAATCCACTTGGGGGACTTTGCTGATTTCTTAAGCAGCTTGAGTGGTTTATGAACAGCATGCAATTTCATTGTGAATGTCAGATTAATGCTAGATGAATGCTTTAAGCAAAATTTATGCTGTCTTGGGTCAATTTATTTAACCCGCTGAAGTGTTTTTATACTCTGTTTTATGGTTTACATTACTAACAACAGTATATGCATTCCCTTTCCTGACAGATTGACAATATACCCATTAAATTAAACACTGCAGCTATTTTGAGGGAGGGTGCCCTCTATCAGAGGAAAATGGAAGACGAGCTCAAGAGGTATGACCACTCTCCTTCTAGAATGACTTTTTGCATCTCTGGATGTGGGATAATTAACCACATTCAAAATAATTAAGTAAAATACAGGTAAACTAAACTAATGGATCTGTTGTAAGCATTAGGAAGCTACTCTATAAAGATGGTTGACAAATAAAGAGAGAATTGGGTTGAAAAAAAAAAGTCTACATTAAAGTAATTGTTTTTCTGTAGATGTTGTACAGTGTGACTGGTTCTGATTCAGCACTCTGGTTAGAGTCCACTTGCAAAGTCCAACAGGGATCACTTTTATATTTATTCTGATTCTCTAGAGTAAATAATGACCCAAATACACATCTATTTCTGTGTCCTTCATAAAGGTGCATCTGTAATAAGCCAAATAATTTCATATATCTCCATTTTCTTCAATGGTTGTGGTCAACTATGTGCCAAGTTTGATACTTGAACTTGTTCATATGTATATAAAAATACCAGTCCATTGCTATCACAGTAAGATATGGCAGGCAAAGAATGCTTGCTCCTTGAGGCAAGATAAGCCAGGAGCTGAGGGTGACAGCAAGACATTTGTAGGGACAGTGTCCTCACTGACAGCAGCTCAGTTCCATGTTACCCCAGCAAGGCAGTGGAGCAGGTCCAGTGACAGCCAGCAGGGTCAGCCAAGGGCCCAGGGATTGCAGGATGAGTCCAAAGTGATGAGTCAGGACCGAGGTCCAGCCAGGAAGCCAAGTCAACAGGGCAAGGTCAACGAGGTCCTAGGCTGGGTGCAGGCATATCTGCAGCATGGCTTAGGCAAGGCTTTTAACACTGGCTTAAATGTGTCTCCTGGGATGAAACTCTCCACACACACCAGGACTTTTCACAGCTCTCCCTCACACAGTTCTTTTCACTCAGCCCAGTGCTGTGTTACACTGTCACACAGCAACAGAGCTGTCTTTGAACACAAGCACTAAATCCTGGGTGGTGGTGGTGGGGTGAGAATAAGAGGTTGCAGGTCTTTTTGGTGCACTTAGGGCTCTAAGGAATCCTGACATAAGGATTCCTCTGACATAAGGAATCATTATTCAGCAGGATATGTTTTCACAGGATGTTAACTACGGAGAGGGTGATTCCTGGATGGCCACTACAGATTGTATTCTGTAACTAGAATTACAGAACATTTTCACTAAAAATTTTAAGAAAGATTAAACCTCTATCATGTCATCTTGATTTAGTATTACTTCTAAACCACCTGACTTAGCAGGCTGAGTACTAAATATTGTTAGCATTTTAAGTCCTGGAATGACTGTGTAAGGTTGGACTCGGTCTTTCAACCTTTCAGGTTTTAGTAGATGCATCAGGATTCTAGCAGTAAGATATTATACATCACTCAGGTTCTGTTATCAGCTATGTATGTATATTGAGACTCTTCTGTATTACACATGATACTGTTCACTAGAGATGGCAGAATTTGTTCTACTCAGCAAAGGAATAGATTTTCCCTGTAACTATTTTACATTAATAAGTTTAATCTTCAGCTGCATTTAACACACAACAGATATATATAGATATGTGTATATATACACACATATATATGCATTGGGGAGCAGCAGTAAGATGCAATTCATTGCATGTTTGTGTCTCTGCCCTAGTTATTGGCTTATTCCCTCCTCTGCTGCAGGACTTTGATGGGCCTGCCCCAGGGCTTTGATATGCTTTTCTCTCTCAGCTGAGCACAAAAATAAGAATGGTACTTTGCTTAATAGCTGAATACTTCTTTGCCTCGTTACAGCAATATTATTTGACAGAATGCAAAACAGAAACAGAATTAAGCAGAAGTTTTTAGTTCTCTGTGTTAAAGTTGCCAAGAAGATTGCCAAAGAGAAAAGTTATTTGTTATTTCTACCTGTAAGGAAAACAATGCTCTGAGAAAATGTTCATACCTTCAGCCTGATTCTCTTGGTTCCTTATGAGAATCCATACGTAGCTAGAGTTTGCCCTCTCTTGGGGCTCTGTTTTACTGAAAACTTTCAGGTCTGTGTCCTCATGCACTTTTTTCCAGTCTGGCTTTCTCAGGCTTTCCTCATAGTAGAAACATCTCTTAGACTGGAATTAAAATATATCTGCCAAGTGACTTTGCAATGACCAACTTTTTTCTCAGCAGAGATCAAACCTTTCCTGTACAAAAAACCACTGGAAATGTTTTATGAACCAAAGAAGGGCTGCAGAGGCAGATCCTTAGAATGGTATGCTCTTCTTTTCTCTCTTGTAGAATTGAAAATTTGGAACAAGGGTTTGGAGACCCATCTGAATTCTTGGAATGGCAAAAACAGATGCGTGGAAAAGATTTGGAAGAACAGCTGGCAGAAATAGAGTGTAGGAGGCTTCAAGGGAAACTGAGTCATGAAGAGGCAGTTCTAGCCCGTCAGAATGTAATTCAAGAAAACAAGAAGAAAGCTGATCTGTTGAGGGAAGAGGTAATGCATACACAGATGCTCAAATTTTGCTTACTTTCAATCAGTGTAAAACACACCACAGATAAGACTTCCCATAAGAAGGTGTAAAAATTCTATGCAGCATTTTTACTCACTTAAGTCTGCAAACAAAAGAAAAATAGTGCTATAACTTCCAGATGCAGCAGTGCTTGTATATTTAAGTACTTGTACAAGTGATTGATTTGATTGATAACACTTAAGAAGTAAGTTGAATAAAAGCAGAAGGTTAAAGCATGCTCCCCTATATTCACATCATTATGGAAATCCCTTTTGAACAGATACTGAGATACAAAGCACGATTTGCAATGAAATCAATAAAATATAGGACTAATTTCTTTATCTTATTAAAATGAGAGCCACAAATACTAAAGAATTTGTTTTCTTCAACTGTTATAATTCAATTGACTTCATATTATCTGACATGCCTAGGTCTCTCTTAAGGGAAAACTCAGGCAGAGAACCCTCTTTGGATCCACCTATATGGAAAACCGAGTATTTTTGCCAAGAAACAGTTTCACACAGTTTTTGATCTGGCAAATCAGTTTCCCAAAAACATTGCTAGATATTTTCATTATTTTTCCAAAATTTGCCTTACATTTTCTATAAACTAAACAGGTGATCAATAATCAACATATACTATAGATTTTAAAAACTTTTCATAGCCACTGTCACAGGCTTTTCTTTTCTATTAGTCCAGTATGTTGCTGTGCCCTGTAGGCCAGTAATTGTCTCTTGACCACCTCTCACAGATGTCTCTCTTCAGTGTCTCAGCAATGTAAGATGGGACAGAAAATGTACAAAATTTTGATAAAGACCCTGCTGCAAAAAGGAAACTTGCTTAATGAACTCCTTTTCTGTCCTGTAAAATCTTTCAATCTTTTTTTGGCATTGAGTCTTCCTGGTTGTTTAGACAGACTGTAGCAAGGATTTACAGTGAACCCTACTATGTACAACTGATCATAGTGTGATCACTCGCACTCATTCCAAAATTATTGCAATTGTTATATTCAATGTAATTTCAGAGCATATGTTTTATTTGTTAACAGAAATGCCGCAATATGAATAGATTTTGGGATGTAGAAATAAGACTTGCTCTAAGCTGACCAATTCCAGGTAGCTCCCTTTGCCTGTCAACAGATGCCAGCAGGGTATTTCATCCACATGCAGATCTCCAGACACACTGAGCACCAACAGCTGTTGTGCTGACCTTCCTCCTCCCTTTAAAACTCTGGTATTACATCTAAAACAGAAAGAACAGCAAGGAATCTAGCCTGGGAAAATCCATTTTCCTGCTTCTTGTTCCTTTCCTCTGATAAAGAAAGGAACATGGTAGCCAAAAGTGGGCTGTGTTACAGAGCTGTGGCTTAGGCCCAAGAAGATCCTGTTACGTAAGCACATAAACAGCTATATATTAGATTACCACACCTCTTGCTATCTCACAACCAGATCCAGAAATGGCTCTTTTTGTCTGCTTTTAGAAACATGTAGGAGGGAATAATGGAAAATAGCAGCACAAATGTCATGGAGGGCAGTTGTGAGTAAATAAAACAAAGAAAGGAACTTAAATCTGTGTCTCTTTCTTGTCCCCAGCCAATGTCCTTTGCTACTTTTGTGGATGATGTAATAGTTTGAATCCAATTGTCCTTGCCCTGTTTCAATGATTTGAGGCACTCAGGTCACCAGCCATCAGGAGTTGTGTTCACCTCTTTGTTTGCAATTTAGAAAGCAGAGCTGATGCACCAGCATGCAGAGAAACGTCTACAGGAACAAAAAGAAATGAAAGAGCTGGCGGAGCAGGTCATGGAAGGACACAAGAATGTAAAGCAAGTAAAAACAAAGCTCCAGGAATACAAACAGCAGATAGGTATTTATATATTGCCAGAAAAATGAGAGATGGTGCTAAATGTCCCCAAATTACTTCATCTTTCTTTTAGTGGGCCAATTACAATTTTTACAGAGGGGAAAGTAAAACTGAGGGAAAGATCCAGGCTGTACATTCCCATGAATGTATGAATATGAATTCCAGGAATAAGCTGGATAGATTTCTGATCTATCTAAGCTACTGGTCATGGGACTTAGTCTTTGTGTAAATGGGAGAAATAAAGCACTAATTTACTGCAACCAGTTTTCCTTCCATCTAAAAGTAACATGTGAATGACTCTACTTTTTGTCAAGTCATGAAGCTCAGATTCTTGTGATTCATAGAATTTTTGCCTGGTAACTGGTGTGAAAGAATCATGGCTCAAGATTATTGTCTTCTCCAGAGAAGGCCATCCGGAGAAGAAGACTGTACCTATTTAAAGAAAAGCCATCTTCTAGAAGGACAGTATCACAAGGGAGAAGGATGTAACACCTCCAAGATAGACCAGTGGTTATGATGAAGGGAAATAATGTTACTCATCCTCCATTATCCTTAAAGAAAATTCTTCAGTTAATGCATTAGCTAATAAAGCCCACTGACATGGGGCTTTATTATATAAAGTTTCACTGACATGGTTGTACATATTTCAATGCAATGCCATGTTTAACATCTACTGTATGAACAGACTGCCTCTAGTTGGGCATATCTTGGTGAGGACACTTTTCTCTGCTTGTGTATCTCCATACTTATATCCATAAGGGTTAAGGCAGACAGAGAGTGTTAGCCACTCCAAAATGGACTAGGAGAGCCCACCAGCCTTTGCAATTCAGTGATTTCTAGGATATACATAGCCTGAAAAACTATGAATATTTTCTATTGTATAATATCCTTTGATTAAATAATGAAATAGTATGCATAGATGAGAACAGAAACTACAAAGCAGTAATTCAAAGTGCCTGTGTATGTATACAGTACATTTATGAGCTGAATAGAAGGATAGATAGTAGAGGTGGGAAGTACTCATTTGTTTCTCTAATGATTCCTCCCACCAATGCCAGACTGTTCCCTAAAGTACCTTCAGATCAGTATTATTATCATTATTCACAAATGCATATGAATTTTCCTCCAGATGGACTACTTGTTAAAATGGGAAACCAGCTAACAGAGATTAATTCTTATCTTTCAGCTCAGCAAGTTTCTGAAGAAAGTGGAGAACTTCTTCGGCAAGCTTTAAAAGAAGAGGAGGAGAAGGCTAAGAAAAGATATGAACTAATTCAACAAATACGAGCTCTTGAGTCTATACCTGGCATCAGACACAAGTTTGTTGACTTAACAGAGGTAAACTCAAAAAGCAGAACTACTGTTTTTACATGTGTAAAACATGTATATGTTTCACACATTAAGAGGAATCGTGTATTGCATGCAGATATATCACAGTCTGGGTGCATTAAGTACAAAGTGACCCCATAACACAAAGGTTAGATTTGAAATGGAACTTTCCCAAAGTTATAAACCAAAAAATTTTATCAAGAGCAATATTCTGATGGTAAGTGAAAACTTAGTTCCCTTGAACCTTCTTTGAATTTTGCCAATACAATCTGGGTTTCCCAATATCTTACAAAACGAAACTAGCAAGTGATTACAAGATGTTCTATTCATATTAACAAATTCAAAGATTTGTCAGTCCTGGGTAAGAACTGAATGAACACAAACGTTGGACTGAGGTATAGCTGTTCATATTGCAGTGGTGATAGCCAGGGTAATTAGCAAAATAAATTTCCTTTGCTTTTAAAACTGTCAACATTCAGGTATATGAAAGAGATGGTCAAGAGAACCCAAAACCTTCTGAGCTGTTACGTATGTACTGTACAAATGACTTGTGTGAGTGTGTTTAAGTCTACAGGAACTGTGTCCCAAACTTCTGTTGATGCACAACAACTGATATGCCTGAGATTGGGCTTTCTAATGCCCAGACTTAGGCAACATCCAGAAATCTGTTAACTTACCACTAAATCAGAACTAGATCAGCTGAAAATACTTTTCCATTTTTCTTATCTACACTGAAAGACGAATAACATAGAATAATGTTAAATGACACTAGCAATTTTAAATCTCAGAATCCTTTTGTTTTGGTGGTTTTTTTCCTTTCTTTCATGAGTACTCAAATGAAGAACACAAAAAACATCCATGGCTAGTCTGCAGAAATCATACAGAAGGAACAGGTCTTCCTTCCATGGGGCTGTGGTGATGCTTTTTCTTTAAATATTTTATGATCACACATATGAGAGATAAACTCTACATTTTAAAAACAGCTTTTAAATACCAGTAACTTTAGGGCCATCCCTATATTTCTGGAAGTCAGAATATATTCGGCATGCATTGGAACACAATCAAAATGCTCTGATTTTACTCATTTACTCTCCCCTTGGTATTTACAGTGTTATTTGAACGTATATTTCGTGTTCTCTAGACTGGTGGCCATGGTTTATTTTGTGAAATGTCAATAGTGGAACTACGTGAACGCCTCGCTCTACTCAAAGAAGCACAGAAGGCAGCAGAGGAAGAGAAGAGAGACCAGATAATTCATGAAAAACAAGCTAAGGAACAACTTATTCTAGAAAAACTGGACCAGATTTCCCAATTCAGAGCAGAACTTGGACGAGCAGCTGCTTTAAAGTCAGTATAAAACAGCATGTGACATTTAAGACATTGCGACTTTGTTAATATTTTGCCAGCCCCTTGAGGAGAAGAACAAGTAGAGAGCAAAATACTGCCCTTTTGTAAATCAGTATGACTTTTGTCGGGGATTACACTGGGGACAGGATTTCCTTTTTATTCTTGAAAATAACTTGCATCAGATTTAACAAATCTTTTTCATCATTTATGGTTGAAGACGCTCCATAGGCTAGTGTTGACAGTATTGCCCCGGGATTCAGAGCCAATAATATATATTTAGAAAGAAGTTTTGCCTTTCTTCTGTTCCTTTTCAGCTAATCAGAACTAATTTGATGTTATTAGAATCATCCTAGCTTGCCACTTAAAGTGGTTTCTTGTTTTCATCTAAACCAATATTAAGGCTGTAGCTTTCTTCCTTGAATATCATCTGTAATGTGAAAAGGCAGGCCTTATTCTAGAAGTTAAAAATACTTTAGGAAGAATATTTTCTGATAGCAATAATAAGTTATAAATTAAATATGGCAGTAGATCAAAGAGGAAATTCTTTGCTTACAGGCTCTCTGATAAAATTCTGCATTTATTATTCATATTTATTATTAATTATTATATTTATTATTCATTGTCATCAAGGATCCATAACTAACATAGATGCCTCACATATGCAGAAGACAGGTCCCTTCCACAAAGGTTTTAAAATCTAAGTTAAAGCTATTTACAAATAAAGCTAAGCCTGTGTAAAAGAATCAAATGTGGCACACATCTTACACCATTTTTACTGCATCTGGAATATTTGCCACTGTTTTCTTGCAAGCTGTCTTTCACCTTTTCCCTTTTGTGGCTTTGAGAGGTTAGTCCTTGTCTTGCTGTATGTATTTTCCAAACTGATTTCAAGCTGACATTCTGAAGACATATTTTATCAGGCTACAAATATAAGTCTTTAGACATGTCTTAGATTCATGTTTATGGCCAAAGGTGGCTTCTTAGAGTTCAGTTCATGTTATTGATTAATCATCCAGTTCTAAATCTCAATTCCAGAAGGCAGTACTGATGTATTCCTTTAACTAGTTTACACTAGTCTCAGCTCTAATTTGTTTTTTTGCTGATAATTAATCTCCAAAGACTTGGGTTTTAGTATGTTAGTACTTAAGAAGATGGTTTAATGAATTTAATGAATCAATAACCGTGGCTGCAGTGGACTGACTGCACAGATCAGTGACCCTCTTTTCTATGGCATATATCAAGGCATGATTTTAAGACTTAAGAACTTGAAATGGAGGAGCTGGAAATACACCCTCACTGCTAAGCATTCAATATTGTGAAACCCTGTGGGAGCAACTCAAGCCACTGCTCTCCAGTAGAGACACAAACTGGACATTAAGAATTTGTGTACTACATGAAACCTGTTTCACTAGTAACTGCTTAAAGAATCATCTGTCCTGCTAGATGTGCAGTCTGTGAATTTTGTATAGCACTGGGTTCCTTTAAACTTTAAACTCTTTGGCTTAATTCAGACCTAAAGCTGTTCTGATCCTGAAATAAGCTATGCTTGAATGAGAAGCTAACTTTGATTCACTTTTTTGTCCTGTCATTTGAAATGTTTTTTAGAATAGAGGAGCCAAAGATAGTAGAATCCAAATGAAGTTAAACACTAAATTTGCAAGCTTCTGGTCAGACTTATGATAAATAATACAGTAATTTTAATGTGCTCTGTTTGCTCTCCAAGTAAAGAAAATATAACATTTCATTATAGATGTTGTAAGACATTTTCCTTTCATGGCTCCCAGGCAATCTATGTATGGAACTTGGAAGACTCTCCTATAAAAAGTACATAAAAAATGTTGTTCTTTAGGAGTGTATTTCATGCATTTTCATCTAGAATCCAAATGTCTGGTGTTATTTCTGTTAATACAGAAATAAGGCATGCTGGCCATAGCATTTACAAATGTTAGACACTTTGATGCAGTTTTTATTTCTCTCTATAGAAATTATAGACTTAGTATATTAAACCTTATTTGCAGATCTTGAATTCTGAAATACCTATCAAATCAGTGTGAGAGATTAATTGTTTTGGTTGTTTTCTTGATACACTGCACAGGAGATGTAAAAAGCAAATTTTTATGTTTACAGAGTTAATTCATTATGGGGATAGAATAGCGAACCTTACCAATGGTCCTCATAATTTAGCCCTATGCATCAATATGAAACTAGGTGTTTATATCTTAAATTGCATTATGTTGAAGGCTACTGCTAATCAGCTAAAGTATGGCAGCTAAACTTTGCTAAAAAAAGTGCTTTAATGTCCGCTGGAGTTTAATCAGGTCCCTATCAAGCAGGTTCCTTTCAATGTCATTAACAAACAGACATACATCAACACAAAAGAAGCACATTGAGCAGGCCTATAGTGAGTTATATTAACAAAACAGGAAATGGAACATGAAAAATTACTGAGACATTGGCCTTTAACAGACTGCAAGCCGTGACACCCATCACAGCAGTGGCTTTGTGAGTGCTTGCAGAACACTTAACAATGAATGCAGTTCATATGCAGGACATCCCTTTAATTGCTAGAATTTCACACAGTTTGAAAATCACCACTGGCATATGAAGTGGATGAACATTTGAGTTCTCAGATTTCAAACTGGAGCACCAGCAGATTTATGTGTGTTTGAAAACATGCTAATTTACCAAGAAAGAGAAAGACAAAGAAGACAAGCAGAAGGGAGGGTTATGGATGAATGGCTGTGATGGTCCTATCCAAGCAGAACAAACTTCCTAAAGCAGGTGTTCCCTGGAGCATCCAGGTCTGACTTAGGGGTTCAAAAGCTTTCTGGATGAGGACTGGAGAATGGAGGCCCATCCTTCAAAACTCATAAGGCACTCTGGCAGCACAACCCTGAGATACAGCACAGAACTGAGGGAAGGGGCAAACAGCACATGGAGGGGGGGAAAAAAATAGTGCTATGCTATGGCTGTATGTGGTTGTTCCTTCAGATCTTCAAAAATATAGCCTAGAATAATGAAAAAAAAGCTGAATAATTAACAATATAAAGGACTTTGGTTTGGTACTTCACAATACTCGTGATTTCATTGATTTCACAAATTTAAGAAATATTTCATAAAAGAGTCCTGTGTATGCTTGCAATAAGGAAGTAAGATTTAGTTTCTCATTTCCTACACTGGTAATGAGTTCTTCACTAGCATTCAAACAGAAGGAGGAGATTTATCAGCAATGATGGATCAGAAATGTAAGATGTGAAGAAAGACTTTTAGAAAAGCAAAGCCAGGCTCTTCTCAGTGGTGACCTTTGAAAGGACAAGAGGAACATCAGGGAACACTTTTTACTGTGAGGGTGACCAAGCACTGGCACAAGTTGTACAGAAAGGTTGTGGAGTCTCCATCCTTGGAGATGTTCAAAAGCCATCTGGACACATTCCTGTGCAACCAGCTCAAGGTGGCTCTGCTTGAGCAGGTTGGACAAAATGACCCCCAGAGGTGCTTTCCAACCTCAGCCATTCTGTGATTCAGTGAATGAACTTTGATTATACACCCTCATAATCTTTATTTCAAATGAGGAAAACACTGTTATGAATAAAAATCACTTCCCCACCTAAAATTAGGTTGATTATTTTGGAAAGGAGTCAGAGTTTGAGTGCTTAAATCCCTCACATTAATACAAAATAGTAATCAGTCTAATAGTGTAGAGTTCTTAAATTTCAAAATAATGACTGCCTTAACAGTGAACTTTTAACAGTTAGATACATTCACTTTACTTACTGCAGTAACTAAGAATTATATGGTGCAGGACAGAAAAAGGCAAGGAGGGAAGTACAGGGAGACTGAGAGTATGAGGAAACAAAAAAAATTATTGCACTATAAGGCAATCCTGGTTTGGGGTTTTTTTAACAAAATGTGTTTATTGCACAAGACTCCATTTTGCAAGGTGAGGTTATAAATACAGTCTCAGCTGCTTAGGTTGATATTCTGGTCCCTATAATGGTAAAGTCATCATTTTTACTCTATCTCCTACAAGTATTGAGTCAGTTAAGAGCTGTCATACATCTATCTCTTTATACTTTTGATGCAAAGGTGGAGTTTGAAAATGTAAATGAAGAGCAAAATGTAGTTTCTAGGAGGAATCATCTGTGCAAATCTTCAAATTCTCCATTTTTTAAACACAGAAGATTTTTCATAAATTATCACGTAATTTTATATTGAATCTGGATAGGACTTTTCTAACTATGTACTAGCCCTTTCTGACTGGCTGTTACCATATTTCCTTCAGAAATATGTGATATGAGGTGACAGAGATCATAAGAGATTTTTCTATCTTGAGTCATGAAAGTTCTCAACTGACCATCACAGAAAAACAGAATTTTAAAATTTCCTTTTTCATTCCTTCCCCTCTTGGAGTTTCCAGTATGATATGGTGTGGCAGCTGAAAATCTATGGGACTGGCAGCTTTTTGGAATAGTGTAGGTGATTGGCACATGACTTCCTGTAGAAGAGGACTAAATATTACTCTGGGGATAAGGAACTATTTACAATGTTAATACAGAAGCAGCTGCTGCTGCTTCATGATGTTAAACCTCTTGCTGTATTTCCTTTAATTGTAGTTACAGGAATCTGGATTTGCACGTAAGGAGAGGTTTTGTTGTTTATACCCATTGACAAGATTTAATCATCAAGTATTTACATAAAACCTTACTGTTATGTTCTCCTATATCCTTTGGAATGCAATGCCTTGATACAGTGCAAGTAGAAATAAACCATGTTCTCAATTAGATTAAGTGATAGTACATAATTTTCAGATTTACAGAATAGTGTTAAAAATTAATCTCGGTGTAGCAGAGTATATCACAGTATTAAGGAGGATAAGGAAATGTTATCCTAACCAGACAGTATGACACAAGAAGCAGAGGGGTTTGGGAAGTGTCTCAGGAAAGCAACTGGAAATGAGAAGCCAAGCTAAACTGTGTCCCTGATTTAGAGTTCAGTCACATTTTAGAATGTAACAGAGGTCATATCTCCCCTTCATCCACTCCCTGAGGATTTTGGGCCCTGTAGTCCAGAATGCCTGCTCTGAAGAAAATCTGCTGTCATGGAGAGTTTCCTGTTAGCAAAGATGAAGCTAACAAGGCAGGCAAAAGCCATCTCTCCCAAGATGAAAGAAGTGTTTCGATCCCTGGAGTCTTGATACAGACACTTTTTTAAGGCAAATTGGTGGATTTAGCATCAGAAGGAACTTCCTTCTTCCCTATCTGCCAGCTTCTTGAAGAGAGTGTGTCTTATACTGAAAACACTTGATGTAAGACCCAAGATATAAGGGTAGAGTTCAGTTGTAAAACATTTATTTCCAAGAGGCATCTTGTCTTTGAAACTAGTCCTGCCACTGGCAGAATGACAGTTACAGACTCAGCTGGACAATGCCCCGATGCACTCTGCTCTGGGTCATTTGGTGTCTTTATCTGGTTTCCAATAAAAGCAATTGTAATGTTGCACCACTGCACTATATAAAAAGATCTTTTATAAACTATCCCCGCCAGCTGCATCAGATCTAACCTGATTATATGTTATATAATTATGTGCATTCTTTGGAAGATCTGACACTTCCTTTAGCTCTCAATTTGGCCAGAGAATCACAGCTGATCATGATACAATATTAACTCTGCAATTTGATCATACTAGGCCAAATTCCAGTGCAATGTTGAATAAATGAGAGAGTTGAATGTTAAGTGAGTCACTATGTAACATGGTGCAACCTGCATGAAGAAGTTGTGACTAAATTGTTCCAGTTGTGTGAAAGTAAGCAAAACCAGATCAAATGTAAATTCCAGAGGACAGAGAAGTGGCTACAATAGAAGGGGAGGAAAAAAGGAAGACTGTCCAAAAACCTCTCTCTTATGCCTTACTTTTATGCTGCACATGCTGCTATCAATTTATGCTCACCTAGAGCAACTAACCTTAATTAATACATCACCATCCCAGAGATTCTGTCTGGGCATTGGGATTACACAGAAAAGAATATCTTTCATTTGCCGAGGAATACAGCGATCAGGATGAATACTAATGATCATATAAGGAAAACTCCATAGCTTTCACAAGCAAAGTGCTGCAGTATTATCTCAGGTTCTGCACGGTTTTTTTCTGAAGAATATCATGTCAAGCTTGAAGTACTTCAGATATTGTCATCGTGGCATCCTGTGGGAAAAAGTTATTCTATATGGTGTAGTAATGCTATGGTGTAAACAACGAGAGGCAAGTTGCAAATACCACATGCAAGTTATATGATTTACATCTGTTTTGAGTCTAGCTGGTTCCCAGAAGCAAGAGCAAATTCATTATTATTAAGGTAATATATGCTCAGATGGATTTATTCTGTGGGATGATATTATTTTGTCTTCTCATTGCTTCTTTTTGATTTTGCAGGCAAGAAGAAAAGAAAAGAAAGTCCCAGTCTGGTGAAAGGCCCACGAAAGATGAACGCATTTTAAACCTGCAGAGGAAGATTGTAGAAAAAAAAATGGAGCGTAAAAAGCAAGCAGGACTCTTAAAGATTATCCCCCAGAAAACCAGCATCATGCCAAGCAAGGTCTGGTTATTACATAAGGAGAAAGGCTCTGCAATAGACCTGCTGTTCACAGACCTTTGCTCAACTGCCAGCACTGGCAAGGGGGGCAGAGGCAGATGGTGCCATGCATGACTGGCAATAGCAACACCCTGCTTCCTGCACAGGCACAGTTTCTCCAGCCTCGGCCTTGACCTCACCTTCTTGTCACACATTCTGCCACCACGGAGCAGGGCTCATCCATACTACACCTGCCTTCCCACTCCTGTTATCCCATCAAGACAGCATCTTACCATCTCTAACTCTCGTCTTTCCCAGCTTCCCATCACACACACCTCATCCCAAACTGGGATTACCCCCTCTCTCACCCGAGGTATATTACAGTTCATCATTCCCATGGTTTTGTGGAGTGTTGCAGCTGTGTTTAAGTCATTTTAAACTGGGCAAGCTGCTCAGGTTACCTTTCTGTTCATCACACACCTACTTTGATGTTGACAAGTTTCCCAATCATGTTAGAAAACAAACCGGGTTGTCAGCCAGCAGGATCAAATAGAAATTCAGTGTATCCTCTGAAGAGGAGACCACTGTATCATCTGCAGTCTGATCATCTGTGTGTCTTTCCTGCAGGATTCCTCGCAAGGGAACCATTGGAGAGAACTGGAAGAGATTCGGGAAAGACAGTTCAAACTCCTTCAACATGGCTTCATGGCCAGAGAAGCAGCTCAGAAAAGGGCTGCCTGTGTGGCTGCAAGAATTGGAACCACAACCTATATACTGCGCTCTGATATACAGTAAAATACACTTGGAACCAATTCAGGCCTGCTGCAAATCTCCCAATGTACCTATGTACTACAAGGTTGAGTTTTATTATTTATTTCACCTTTACAGTGTGATTAGAAAAATGTGGGTCTTACAAGCACAATAGAATAAAAATGGGTGTGTTTCTTTATAGTTTTATTATTTTATATTATTTTATAATGATATAATGAATAATTACGATATAATGATTTTTTTCTGGTATAATCAAAAGCTTTAAGAAACAGAAACCTTATCATCAGAAATCCTACAGCAGAATGGCAAATATCTGGGTAAGAATGTTGAGACCTGTATTTCTGTTATTGTATAGTATGCCATGGTTTGCTACACTCATCTTCCAAAAGGATAAAAATGAGGGCAAAACCCAAGGAACATTTTTTTACAAATGCATCTTTTCAGAAGGCATGGTCAGCCCAAGGTTCTAACACGTCTTCTTACATGACAGTAACTGTGTGTAAGAGGATCACCAGTTTCAACACTGGTTTTAGAGGATGAGGGAAAATCTGTTTAGAAGGTTTAGGTGATGTGATAGCCTCCAGGAGCCATTGTCTAGATTCAGTGACCCAGGCAGACCGTCTCTCTATTTGCAGATGTAAATCTCGTCAGTATTTAAACAGTGGAAGGAGAACATAACATTGTTTGATCTCTTTAGGGAGCTGCTTCCAGAAAAAGTCAAAATTCTGTTACTCACTTAGAAGATAATTTGCCCTCTATGACAATTGCTATACTGTGTAAAACAGCCTTTAAATCACAAGACTTATCCAGGCACAAAGCCAAGGAGGATATAAATCGGAATTAAAATCTACACAGCAGTAAGACTATGTAATGTATTTCCATTTTAACTCAATGCCAGTTACTAAGTGTTTAATTATGGCTATTGCAAATATTTAAATTGACGGAGACTGTCACTGACATTAGAGTCAGGCAGCTGCTTCTAATGCTCTCACAACATTGCATTTCTCACTTTTTATTGCAGGAAGTCTAATGGAATTCTTTTGTTGCCATCTAGCTGTGAAGATCATTTCCACAGCCCTTAAGCTGATAAAATGTGTTGTATTTTTCACTCGAAGTAAATGCTATAGTAGTCCACAGAAGCAATGCAAGTAGGGCTCATGCTCCATAACAAGAGTTAAAGAACACAGCTGAGTGAAAAGAAGAAATCATAGAAACAGAACTACAGAGAAAAGGGAACTATGACACCATGTTGAGTAAGGGATTGTAATATCTTTAAATGACAAACCCTTGGTGGCAGGGAGTTTGTCTTCCCTTGTGGTTGTTCAGCATTCTTTTGCACTGTATTCCAGAGCAACAAAGCTAAGTGGTGACTCTAACACCTTGATTTTCCAGAAGCCAGCAATTAACAGCTGACAGTCACAGTCTAGGATGTTGCATAGCCGAATAGTTCTTCTTAAACATTTTCAAGAGAATTTAAAAATGCAAGAAAAAAGCATTATTAAGCAGGTAGGGAAGTCATGTGGAAATTTCAACCCCCCATCATACTGCAGGCTTCTTCCCCTGTGATTTTGGACCAAGTTTTCAAAACTTTTACTGAATTGCAGTCAAGCTGATTCATAACTATTTCCTTATCCATATTTTCCCTGCTCTCAAATGAAAGGACTGAGGAATAAAGGAATCTCAATAATCCAGCTGTGGAATTTTTACCTTCAGAAGTCACAAATAGTCCTATTGCTACTTTAGGATCTGATGCATAAAGTCATCTTCAGATTCAATGTTTTGAGGAATATAAAAGAATGTATTTTGAAGAAAATAACAATACATTCCTATTTTTATATCTATATATTCATCATTTTTATATCAATGTAGGCTATTGATTTTTTCAGTGAAGGCAGGTCTTGCAACGGAATACACAGAATAGCATAAAAAATACCACCTTCCTTCTGACAAAAGCGTATAACTTGATGCTGGACACAGCAGATCCTATTCAGAACCACTGTGGCCCTGCCTTCTAGAGCACCTTCTCTAGTATTCCTGTTCTAGCAGTGTGGAGTACACAAAAACCTGAGGTGACCCAGTGCAGAGCCATCAAAGGCCTGGTGGGACTTGTTAGAATTGTAGTACAAAAGCAGCTGTAATGCCCTTGGAGCCAGGTGAGCTTTGGAGCCACACAGCTCTACTCAGACTGCTGCCTGGTGTCTGTGGCAGGGACCAGCCAGCACCTGGTTCTTCCACTCACAGGTAATTGAGCAAGCAATGCCTCTACCCTTGCTTCATGGAAACACAGGTGGATGAATAATTCATGATTCATTCATTTACACATTTGTTACACTATTTGCAGCAAAGAAGATGAGCCTAAGTGAACAAGGCTGACTCTGAAATCATCCATCAAAAAAACCCCAACAAACAACAGAGGTTTCACCTGTCTGATAGTGACAGACTCATTAAGAAATATTTCTAGTGCCAAAAGCTGCACATTCCAGAAATCTCTCATTCCAGTGTAAATGGTCAGACCACAGAAGCCTTCACATGCCACTATGGTGTAAGGAGGTGTAACAAAGCCCAGATGACCTGAGGAAGACCAGGGGGTTTTGCCCTGTGATAAGCACCAGGCACAGGGTGCTCACCTCTCACGTAGCATGGTCACTGCTGGCTAGCATTTGGCTCCCTCTTCCACATCAGCCCCAGTAACATGACTGCCAGGCCAGGTAATGCAACCTGCCCTGGAGAACATGATGTTGTCTCTCAGAGAGACAGACGTTTTCTTGTTTAAATGAAACCAAAGACAGTTATGATGGAATGGCAAGCAAAAAAAATACCCAGTACAAACCTCCAGCACTTTTCGCCCAGGGAAGAAGAGAAGTCACCAGGGAAAGCTACAAGCAGCCCAATTGCTGGGCACAGGGCAGTAAGAAACCAGGGAGGGACAGATGGTCCTTGCATTAAGGTAAATCAGCTGGGAAACCCCCTTTTTGATGGTGAAGTGAGTTGAAACACCTCTGCCATTGTTTATAATGAGTTACACACTGGATCTGGAGTAATTATGCCATGGGAAACAGGTAACGATCTCCCACGTTGATGGCTCTGATAAATTTTGCTCAGTGTGTTGGAAACACTGACAAAAATAATTTCTTCACAGAAGGGGTGATTAGACATTGGAATGGGCTGCCCAGGGTGGTGGAGGCACTGTGCCTGGAGGTGTTTAAGGACAGACTGGACGAGGCACTCAGTGCCATGGTCTCACTGACAAGGTGGTGCTCGGTCACAGGCTGGACTCGATGATCTCAGATGTCTTTTCCAACTTCATTGATTCGCTGTGAAACGTTTATAGAAGACTGGCGGGGGGGGAGGGGAAGGGGGTTGAGAGGCACCCCAGAGATCACACGCATCCTACCTCCAGGTACAACAGCACCACAGAACACAGCAAAAGCGCGGTCAGGGCCGAACTAACACGGGGACTGAGGAGAGCTTTCGAGGGACAGCGACGAGGGACAGCGGGCCCGACAGCCCCGCACAGGCCGCACGCCCGTGCGGAACTACAGCTCCCAGCACGCCCCGCGGCCGGGGGAGAGGCGGGGCCGCCGGTCAACCCTCTTTGATTGACGTGCGCGCCGACCACTCGGCAGGGTGCGGGGCCGCAGTTCCGCCAATGGCGGGTGGGAGGGGGCGGGCGCTGCCGTGCGCGCTGCCGGCCGGCGCTGAGGTGAGCGCGGCGGGCCGGGGGCTCGGCCGGTGGTATCGGGCCCGTCCCGCCCGGCAGAGAGCCCGGGCGGCAGGTGAGCGGGGGAACGGGAGCGGAAAGGGGGAGGGAAAAGGGAGAGGGGAAAGGGAAAGAGGAAGGGGAAGAGGAAGAGGAAGGGGAAGCAGGCGTTCCCGGCCGCGGCGGGGGGAGCGGGGGCGATGCGGCCGCTCCTGCCGGTGCGCGGGGCTGGGCCGGCGCCGCTCCGGCCTGGGGACGGTTCCCGAGCCCCTGCCCCGGGCGCGGCCCTGCCCGGGAGCCGCGTGGCAGGTCCGTTCTCCCCCCGGGCTCGGGGGGCTCCGGGGCCGTGAGCGGCGCTGCCCGGGGGGCGCGGGGCGGCCCCACCGCTCCTGCCTTGCCCTGCCCTGCCCTGCCCTGCCCGGCAGGGCCGAGGTGCGGGCGCGGCGGGGCTCCCACCGGCTCTGCCCTGTGTTCCTGGGAAGGTGGGTCTCCTCTCCCGCGGAGGAACCGCAGGGGCTCAGTGGATGTAGCTGCGTGAAGTTGCCGCTCTCCCTCCCCCCCAGTATGGTATGACAGGAGGAGGGGAGGGGAATGTTTCTCTTCTGCTTCAGCGCCCCCCCTCTGCACTTCGATTACAGAATGTGGAAAGACTCAACTGTTTTTGTTTTCCTTTCTTTGTATCTGATTTTTGGGACTGTTGAAAGTAAGCTGTGTCCTCTCAGAAAAACTTGTGCAGGTAAGAGCAATGAGGAGCTTTTCTTCTGGCCATTGTCCATCTTTCGTTGCTGTTTCTGAAACAGGACATCTGACCGATGGAAAGGTTTGGTCTGTTCTGTTCTGTGGGTGTTTTAATGTTTTGTTTTTCTTAGGCTGATCGTGAACATGCCATACTTGTCTATAGATGTAACTGGCTGCTTGGAGCAGGCAGACCAGTGTATCTCTGGTTGGCTGGTTATCTCTCATGTTACTCTGTTTATAGTGCCTCTCACCAAGCTTTTGTAGTGTGGGAGTGTTTGACCTAATTTGGGTAACACATAATAGATTCAACTTCTGTTTCCAACTGAAGTTGCTGTAGGGCATCTGAGAAAAGGGGAGCATCTTTACAGGTACTGGAAGTACAGGAATACGAAGCTTTGTAAGAGTAAAATATCAGATTAGTGTTCTCTGTGATAAAAAAAACATAAAAATTAAGACTAACACTTTGTGATTGGCACGTGCATCTTCTGGCCACAGAAATCTTGTTATGCAGCTGCATTTTTGATACTGTGTTTTCTGTTGCTAGTAGTACACAGAGACATTTTGGGTAGAAATAAGAAGCAAAGTCTTAAAGGCATGGGATAACACCTTTTGACATATTTAGTATATACTGGTTTTGTGGGCTGTGCCTTGCACATTTCCAACGTTTGGATTGACATAATTGCTTCCTTCAAGTAGGTACTTAAGTGTATTTGTTGTGTTTAGGATGTTTATGAACTAAAGTCTTGTTTGTGTTAGTCAGACACAGGGAAAATGTCTGTTTCTTGCTTAAGACAGTTTGCCTCAATTCATGCTAAGGAC
The DNA here is from genome assembly GCF_003945725.1 of Corapipo altera. Classification (NCBI taxonomy): domain Eukaryota; kingdom Metazoa; phylum Chordata; class Aves; order Passeriformes; family Pipridae; genus Corapipo; species Corapipo altera. Next base: position 3,034,975 of record NW_020884947.1, read on the forward strand.
ATGGGAGACCAAGACTTTGTTTTCAGAGTGGTGCAAAAAAGTTTTCAGTTTATGTTGTCTAGAAAATCAATTATCTTTGAATGGTAATTCAAACATGTTTAATTAGGTCAACTTGAACTCAGTGAAAGTGTTAATTTTCTTGTGGAGGAAAAAATGTAACAGGAGACTTAAATGAGGAATAGGGGTAGTTACCACTCCTGGTGTAAATATTCTTATTTTAAATGGCTTGACCCTTATTATTCTCAAGTATCTACCTGTACAGAGAAAGGTTGGTGGATATAGTCTTTAAAATGCTGTTTGTTGTGAGGTCAACACTGCTTAAGCCCTTGGGAGAGCTAAATGATAGGAACAATAACTGCATGTGCAGAGCTCTGCCTGTAAGGGGAAGGGGAGTGGCTTTTTCTGGTACTGTTATCATCCTGCAGTGGTGCAATAAAAAGTATGTAAAAGTTAAAAGTATTTATTGGCTTCCTGAGTTGATCTACTAAGTTTTCACATACAAAAGAAAAAAAAAGTCCAGCTGAAGCTGTGAGTTAATGAGGTCACTGGATGTGTAGGGGTTGAGAGGAAGGGGGTTGATGCATAACTCTTTGTATCAGCTCAGCCACTCTTGGGAGTCTTGGTGCTGGGTGGTTCCATGGTGGCTGCTGGAAGAGGAGTGTGTGGGCCTTATCATTTAACTTGTCCTCTCCAGTCCTGTGTAGCAGATTGTGTTATTAAACTGGGTGGTCCTGATGTTTTGAAAATTGTGAGGAATTCTTACTGGTGAGTGTATCTCTTAATGTGCCATGTGTTTGCCTCTGTCCCTGTGCATTACTAGACTTGACCTGTGGTGTATTTCCTGTGCATTGCTAGACTCGGTCTGTGGGGTACTTAAGGAGGCAAACTTTGCTTTATTTTCAGTATGCATTCTTACAGTTCAGGTAGTTAATGTTCAATAAAGTTTCCCAAGTAAGCCAAGAACATGTGGAAATCTGTAGTTCCACAGAAGAGGTTTGTTCTTGCAAAACAGAAATGTTGCTGGATCATGAGACCACTTCCGCAGTCTTAATAAATTCCAGTAGTCTGATTTGCTTTGTGAACATGACTCTCCTGAGATGGGTCATGTTGATACTGATGAGCCTGCCTATGGTGCTTTATTTTGAGGTGTTTTTACACTGATGAGCTTCCCTATGGGTATAATTCTCAACTTTCTTCTTCAAAGCAGCTCCTGAAGAAGTTAAAATTTGAGCCATTGCAGGTAGAACGTTTGTGCCTCATATGTACTCTCTGCATTAATTACAAAGACAGCCTACTGTTGGAAGATTCTGAAAATTAAACCATCTAAATAGCAATCATGCTCTCTGTCATTTAAGTAAAAAAGTGGTTCTGTCTGCTGTTGCCATTGAGGTCTGATACTAGATCCTCTGAGACATTTCATAGTAATCCTGTAAATAATCTGTTCCTTGATATCTTGTTAAAGAAGTAAGTGGATATTTAAAGTGAGTAGGGTGGTCTTAGCACAACATGTCTTCTATTGTGTATTACTTTGGTTTTCTTTTCACCATAACTTTGAAAATAGAAGTTTGTTTGTTGGTTGGCTTCATTTTTTCTTCTGTTTTAGCTCTTCTTTGGCATTTAAGCCACTTGTGGCCAAAGAGAATCTGTGCAACGTTTTTTGTTTGGAGTCATCCCAGGTGTTCCTCCCATGTTTTTAACCCTTTCTAAAGAGACTTTGTCAACAAACCATTGCACTGGGTTGTATTTAGTGTTAAATCCTAACAGCACCAGGTCTTGGAAAACCTTCTGGGTGTTTTATATCCAAACTCGTGCTGTCTGGTGAATACAATGAGCTTCTTTTTTATCAGTGCAGTTATGTCAGGTTGCTCCAAAAGGTTCTGTTTTAAAACAGTTCTAAGAACCTGTAATTAAAAATAAGCTTATATAAAGTTAATTTCTTTGTAATCCTCAGGTGTGTGTACCAACTAACATTTCACAGCTTTTTAAGATCCCAAATATTTTTTCCAATTCCATATCTGAGGAGAATCAAGGAAAACATCCTTGACTTTCTTGATGAAATAAAACTTGTAGAAGAATCTAATGTCCTAACTTCCTAATGTACCTCATGGGTTGCTGTCTATTGTTTCTTTTGCTGTGTGCAGAAAACTACTTTGCCCAAGTTATTTTTCATTTCATTTGTACCTGGTTGATGAAGATGGTAGCTTGTCTTTCAGAAATTAGTTTGAAACAGCACATGTGCCAGGCTTAGGGATGATTCTCTCCCTTGCCCCCATCCCTCATCCCCTGTGCTGTGTCCTCCTCCTTCACCTCCTTCTTCCCTTTGTCTCCTAAAACCTCCAAACCGGTGAATAATAATTGTGTGGAACTAGGAACTCCTATAGCACAAAGAAAATGTGCTCACAGAGCAGTCCTGCTGTTCTTTTGGGTTTGGGTTTTTTTTGTATGAGTGCATCATTAGGCATGGTCTTGTTTTAAAAGTTCTTGTCCTCTACCCGAGGAACTCAGTAGAGTGAGTCCAATAGGCTCTTTGCAAGAATGTTGGTAAGGCTGGCAGAAAAGCTTTCCTTCTTAACAAGTGAAATGAAATCTAGACCTTAAGAACAGTGTGAAGTGTTCAGAGAGAGCTCACACTACCTGGACACAGAATGTTGTGGAAAGGAATGCGTAGGTGAGTCCTGCATTAGGAGAGCAAGAGACAAAGTCAGTTCCCAGCTTTCTCTGAGCCTCAGTCTTCAGGTGAGACAGAAAAACTGTACATGTCAGTTTAGATTCCTAAAAGGAACTGGTTACTGAATAGGTTCATAGTAGGAGGGGATGTTACACATAACAGTTCTGAAAATGAGATCTACTGTGATCAGAATCTGCCTGTGGACTCACTGAGCATTAAGTCTGGCATGTAGTAAATGATTCAGCTGGGGGGAGAGGGGGAAGACAATGTTGACTTTAATTGTGGCTTTTGTGCCAGTTTTAAAATGAAAAAAATGTGAGAAAATTGCTGAGCGGTGTGTTGCTTAAAACTATACATTAATGTATCTCTGGGCTTAGTAATAAGTAACAAATTTAGTGTAAGCGTTTTTCTCAAGCATGTTTTGTTTTAAAATATTACAGTTCAGTGTTAATGGGTCTCTTAAGAAAGTGATTTATGAAATAGAGAGAGTAAGTTGAAGATGAAAAAGATCAGTCAGATTTCCTTTAATTCAAGGTTAGGATTGACTACTGGTGCTGTTCCATCCCATTATCCCACTGCATGGTCTCTGTTTCCTCATCTGTGAGTAGGCTAACACCATGTGTGCTGGTCTTTGCAGTGAAAATCAAAGTCAGCTCAGGAAGACAATTCAGCAATTCTTGTTTAACATAATTGGTTTTTTCCTAGCCCCTCCACTGTCTCCCCTCACGCCCTCCCCCAGCTCCTCCTTGTGTGTTGGGTCTGTGGTAACTGTACCACAGCTGAGCTCTGAGATGGAACCTTCAGTACCCTGGCAGTTACTCAGAGCTGCCTTTATGCTTTTCACCTCTCCCCCTTGGCAGGTAGCTGGGCACACACACCTGCAGGCACCAGAGCAGCTACGGTGAGCACATGTTCTCCTGCACATCAGCAAGTATTTTGAAACTGAAATTTCTCTGCTCCACTTGCTTTAGATTCCTCTCAAGCTCTTTGGCTCCCAGCTGCTGGAATCTGAAGGTGGGTTGGAGAAGAGAACTGCTCATCTGGAGTTTTTGGTTCTCTGAAGATGGCTGCTTATGACACAATTCCCAGTGATTGCTGCCCACGGACATTGCCTCGAGAGTCAATCAGTTGCTTTTCAGTTCAGTGTCATTGGGATTCCTTAGTATTCTTCTAGTTTGCTGTCAAATTCACTTATTCTGGTGTTTAGTTAATGGTTAAGAATGACTGAGGCTTCAGGCTCAGCTGCAGGTGTCTGAGGCTCAAATACTGAACTCTGGGACTTCCCTCTGGCTTTGGGCAGAAGCTGGTGACTCAGGAATGGGAGTCTTGGAGTAGGAGTATTGAAGAGAACAAGCACTGCAGATAGGTAATCTCTCTTCTCTTTGATAGGTTTGGAAGAACATCGTTCTCTGACCCTGAAAAATCTGGACTTTTTGTCAGTGACCTACTTAAAGGAATCCAAGGAATTTATAGTTTTAGCTTCCTTGCCATTACTTTTTTGTTGTGTGTACCTCTTGATCGGTGGTTTTAGATCAAGAAACACTATGAGCACAGTAAGTATTTCACTACTCAATGCAATCCTGATTCTTGAAATATGTTTTCCATCGTACTTCTGAAAATTATTTTAAGAGTTTGTAGTTAATACACAGGAACATAAGTATATTAAATCTTCATGTAACTTTATGTTCAGTGATAATGAAGATTTTGAATCTCTCTAGGTTTTAGCAATAGTTCAGAAATGCTTACAATGTGAGCAAAAACCTGATAAATTGTGAACTAGTCTTCTCATTTCCAAACCACCATGATAGGCTTTTTCTTGGTGAGGCAACTGGTAAGAGATCTGGGGTGATGTCTTTTCATTGATGCCATGCATTCAGGTAGGAATAACTCATACCACCATTCAATGAATGCTACAACCATTCCAGGAGTGTTGTCTGTATCCTTGTGTGCTTTCGTTGGTGTTGCAAAATCGAGGGCCACGTTAATATTACTCACACAGAAAATGCTAAGTCTTTGTTCTCTCTTAGACTCAACGAAAGCGCCGTGGAGGAGCAGTTAATTCTAGGCAAGCTCGAAAAAGAAACAGGCTCACGGCTTCTACTGCAGAAATGGCCTCAGAAGCAGAGCCAATTGAACTTGAAGAAAGCGGTAAGCTTTCTTTTGAACTTGGTAAGAACAGAAACTGCTTCTGGAGGCTTGGTGTTCAACTGAATGTGTGTTTTAGCCTAGAAAATGTTAGTTTCTAGGCCCTTTACTGTAGAGGAAGGGAAACCTAGAATGGAAGCACCTAGTATGGCATCTTGAAATAACAAGCCTACTGACAGCTGGTTTTATTTAGTACTGGGCTACAATACATTTACCACTAGTGATAGGTGAGTTGCATAGGGAAGGTCCTCAAAAGCTGCTCAAACATCTGGAAGTCTACTCTGATGAGCTGGGAGTCGCTGCAGCTGCCACTACAGAGAGTGGCAAACTAAGTTTGGGAACTCCTAGGTTTGAAAAAGATAAGAAAAGCTCTGTCATTAGTTGTATCCTATTTAAAGGGAACATGTGCAGCACGGTACTTTAAAGTTATTATTTTTTTTCTGTGTGATGAACATTCTGCTGTGTCAGATGAATTGTCTGTTGCTGTGTGCCTCCCACAAGCTGTATTATCCAACAGAACTGTGTGAGGAGCTCAGCTGCTGTTCCCCTTGCGTTGCAGCTTGCAGAAGACAGGGCAGGTAATGCTCTGTGTGGACTGCTGAGGGCAAAACTTGAGTGAAATGTTGGACACATTCTTAAAGATAAAATGGACAGAACGTGGTTGAATCTTGGCCTGTGGTACAGTGGCAGGCAATTTTACTCCGCTGCAATCTCTGATCTTGATTCTAACATTCTGTTTTTCAGCTGGTGAAGAAGTAGTAGATCTCACATGTGAATCTTCAGATCCTGTGGTCGTTGATCTAACTCACAATGATGCCGTTGTGGTAAGCAGTGAACAACACACTTGTCTAAATCTTGTAGTCAAATGAGTTTTCTCTTGTGCTCCCTCATAGAATCTGACTTTAAGTTCAAAATTGACTTGTCAGTGCATGGAAGCCCTGTGTTACAGATAACACAGAAGCTGCTCTGGAGGTACACTTGCAGGTAGTGATAGGATAATATAAAATACCTTTTTGCTCCAGAACCTGACGTGAATATATATCAGTCATGAGTAGTGTAACATAAAGAGATAGTTGAAGCTTTTCTAGATATAGCAAAGATAGAATCATAGAATTGTTCAGGTTGAAAAAACCTCTAAGATGATTGAGTCCAACCATTCACCCAGCACCACCAAGTCCACAACTAAACCATGTCCCTAAGCATGACATCTAGATGTCTTTGAAATACTTCCAGGGATGGGGACTCAAGCACTGTCCTAGGCAGCCTCTTCCAGTGCTTGCCAACCCTCTTGGTGAAGAATTTTTTCAAATATCCCTAGTGATTTAAAGAAAAAGCTAAGGGAGAGAAGAGTAAGTCTTTGACTTATTCTTATATGAAGTGTTTAGCTGCTGTATTGGTTTGAGATACTCCTGTCAGAGATGCCAAGCACAACTTTAGCTGACTGGGTGCAAACCAGTTGATCTCATTACTCCAACAAGTCTTAAAAAAATTTACTTTTTTTTTCCCTTTAGTGCTGTTTTGAAAGCTTTGATTCAGCCAGCAGTGTGGTTTATCCTCTCAGGTTTGGGATGCCACTGCTGCTACGCAAATCAGAAACAAGCAGCAGGAATAGCATGGGGGTACTTCTTGCTTGGGGTTGTTCCTTAGCCTTTGCAAAGGAAAGGCCTCAAACTTTACAATTGCACTGCCCCTGCTCCAGTTCCACCAAAGACAACAGTGGGTTGGGGATTATTTTTTTTCCCTTCAGCAGCTGCTCTCATATGAAGCATTTATGGATATCACTGCTGAATCAGCCTGTTTGGGGAGAAAGAGGGAAAGAACCACCTCCAGCCTGAAACCATAAATCATGGAACTGAAGTGGGGGAGCAGGGAGGAAGGGGCTCAGATGGTTCATAAACTGCCTTTGTTTCTACCCCATTGGAGCAGTGGGAGCAGAACCTTCAGCATCCACTTGGTTGTTTAGAGAGCAGCAGTTAATATAATACTTTTAACATTCTTAGTCAAAACAAGAGCAATAGCCTACCATTCTTAGCTTGTTTTGTTGTAACTGCTTTGCTTAACTGGTGTTTATATGTAATACCAGGGGTGCACAACAAAGTCTAATTGTGTTTTGTTTTCTCTTCTTTCCCATGTGTATTGATGCAAGATTGTTGAAGGTGAGTGGACGTTTTAAAATTGGTAATGGAATTGTCTTAAATGGACTTACTATTTTGTTTGCCTTTTCCAATGAGCTTGAGCAGCATGAATTGAAAATGTGTTTAGGAAAAGGCAAAGGATATTGATAAAGCATCTAGATGGTGTCTTAAGAGAATGAATCCAGTCTGTGTTTCATAGTCACTATCAGAGCTTGTAGAAAGTACCTGAAATAAAATACATCAAAGCTGTTTTAATTGCTTCTTACTTTACAAAAATAGAATTTCTTTAAGCCCCAAGTTGACCATAATTTTAATTAGCACTGGAATATCAGTGAAAAAAAAAGAAAATGTCAAAAGATTTGATTAACCTGTATTGCAGTGAAGGAGCTTAAGGAGAAAGTGATTTGTGGTCATAGTATTCAGTTTCATTATCTACTCTAACATGCTTTAAATTTTGTAGAGACTAGTATTAACAAGTGTTAATTAACAAGTTGGGTTTTTTATTACTTTAGATATTAAAATAGCTACAGGTCTAAAGAAGTTACTCCTTTATATCTTTCAGCCTTGTTCTGATTATATTATTGGACATGCTGACAATTAGTATGTTGTCAGCTGCTTACCTAGAATGTAATCTGTTCTGTGCTCTAAATGAAGCAAGAGCAAGTGAAAAGTACCGACACTAAAAGCTGTAGCTGAACACTTAGGCAGGAAGGGACTTTTATTTTGTGACTCTTTATGTCATTTTAATTGATTAGTGCTTGATTATTTTTACATGAGCACTGAAGTTGCAGAGATAATTGACTTCAGTCTTCTCCCTTCCCTATCACACAGCAACTGTTGCAGTTCCTCACCATAGGATTGTAGCAGTTTCTGTCAGCAGGCACTGGGAGGGGTATCTTCTTTTTACAGGGGAAATTGATTCACAGGTGGTGTAATTACATGAAACATATGACACTGAGAATCTTTAAGGTCGTGTTTTAGCTGTTTGTAGGGGGAGGAGTGCAAATGTTTTCTGTCAGTATGTAGCAAAATATTCACAATATTTGGACGTGTTCAGCCTTAATATTTAGGAAACTGGTTTGTTTAAGGTTGCTTTTAACCCAACTGAGTATGGTCTATTTAAAATAGGAACCCTTACAGACTATTTCTAATCTTGCATTTCAAGGATAGTTCCAGATAGAGAGAGATAATAGTATAGCTAACTTAAAAAATTAAATTGCAGAGAATCAAAGACAAAGGAGAAATCTTAGACTAAGAAGCCAGCGACAGTCGGACAGCTGTGTACTGAGCAGCGATGATGAAGATGAAACAAGAGATAATGATGTGTATGTAACTGAAAAAGTGTCTCGAGAACTGGGACCACTGGAAGAGGAAACTGAAAGCACTAAGTACGTATGCCTCATGACCTGCCAAACATTGAGTTGTGCTTCTTTTGATACAGACAGCACTGACTTGTATGGCCATCACCTGACTTGTCTTTGAAGCCTTCACTTAGTTCCCTCTTTCAATGAGTACAACATCCCATGTTGCATGATGATCAAATGATACCATTTCCACTTCAGGATGAAAAGCCAGCCCAAGACAGATGTACAGCTTTGTATACAGCCTTAAAGATGAGTGTGGGGGTATGGCAAGGAAGGGGGATTAGTCACAGGCCACAGCTCACAATGTATTGCGTTTGCTTTTTATACAAAGCTCTAGTAGTTATTTTAGATATGGAAATACTTTTGTTGGTGTTGATGAGGTTTGATATCACAAGGCTGGCAGGCAGCAGCCTGGCAAATTCCAGTAAAAATGCTTCTGCATTCCCTGCTTGTTTTGCACACTGTGCCACTTGCTGCCTTTCTCCAAGCAGCAGCCATCCTCCCCAGGGTATCCTTGCAAGGCCATTGTGGAGGTTGTGCTCTTATGGCCAGTTCTTGTTCCGTCCCATGGATGTTATGGAGCCCTGGTATGTCTGCATGTGAGATAGGGATCTTGCTGTTTCAGTCAGTAAAGACCCCATTATGCAGAGAAACAGTAAAGTCCTGCTGTAATGTGTTAGACTAATTAAGAGAACTTGGGTTTTCTGTGACTAGGGAAGACAAAGGACATAAGAATTGTTGTATAAACTTTTTTTAAAGTGGTTCTTTGGAGGGGGATTTAATGAAGCTGGTGTGCTTTGAACATTTTGGATTACTGAAAGGCAATGTGAGAGAGAACTTGAGTATGGAACTTCTGGGTGTCAGATCATAAATATGCCATTGAAAGGGCCTGTACTATTCTAACTCATAGTGCATTTTGACAGTGGATTTATAGATGTTTAAATTTCGGTTGTTAAGTATATCAGAGAACAAATCCCACTAATTGGATAATATGAGAAATATTAGTTTGTTTCTTCAGCCTCAGGCTTCTCTGTTAAAGACTGTGCCTTCCTGCTCTGTGTAGGTGAGGCTGAAAGAATTCACTGCTGCAGTATTTAACATTGACAAAAGGGTCCTCCCTGGTGCTGGAGATTGCCAGAGCCATCTGTAGTGTTGGACTCCTCTTCCTTCTAAGAAGATTATCATTAATTATGATTTGTTACTGAGGTGCTATTATAGCTGCTGCCTAAAGAATCTGAGGAGTGAAAATGGGAGAATTAGTGGAGTTAAATTTTGTAGGTTAAACAAGGGGTAGATGTTAGTAGGGTTCCCTGCTTGAATTTAAGCTATCTTATGCTTTCTATTCCTCTATGATTAATAAATTACAAACTGTGATTTAGCATGAGCCGTGACATAAAGCCAAGTGTTTAAGGTAGAGGTCTGAAAGTTTAAAATAGAGATTGGTTTCAAAAGAAAAGCAGCAGGAAGCTCTTTCTAATAGAGAATAATATTTAGCAGTTGGGCTAGGACATGTTCCTTAGGCAGCTGAGCTGTATCCCTTTGGCAGGTGTGTGTGCAATAGAGCTGTCCTGGAGGCTGAAGGCAGCACAGGGGCATCTGTAAGCACAGCTGGGTAACAGCCACCAAGTGGGTCTTTCCTTCTTGAAAGTGGAAATTTGTTTTTTGGTATCTCCTAATGTTCGTGTGTTCCTGCCCTCCATTTTATACGAAGTTCTTGGAATGTGTGTGTTGCTAAATTAGAACAGGGGATATTTGAATTTCTGACAGCCTCTTCCCTTTCTAGTATGACTTGTTTCCAAGGCACAGGTAGATGCTTTTGTTACAGAGCTGTTACTGATGTTGTTGATGGCCGTACCTATGGTGCCCAGTGCTAGAGACTGCTGTCACTTCTAGTGCTAGAGTAGGGTGACTGACTGCATCTTCCCCCTAGTGAAAACCTTTCCCTTAGAACAAGGAGACCCAAACTCCTTATTACATGCCACAAACTGAGGGAGCTAAAGATACATGGGGATCTTCAAAAGAAATGTGTCATGGCTGGTCTGCGCTCGGATGGTGACGGGACATTTTGTGTGTCGGGAGCGCCCGACATGCAGTGAGATTAATGGCTGCATGTTCTTTCTTGTTCTGTTCTCTCTGCCACAAGGCCGTCTGGTACTGTTAGCTGTCCCATTTGCATGGATGTCTACTCAGAGGTAAGAGTCCACATCCTTTCTGTCTTTGTGGGAGGGAGAATGGGGCAGAGGGGGAGCTGCACAACTCAGTTGGCCTGTTTGGGATGTTGCAGAGATCTGACTTGAAGCACAGAGCTTGTTTTGAAGCTCATACTAACTTGTCACTCCAAGTCACTTCTTGGTGGCTTGGATAGAGGGAGAAATTTTTGCCAGGATGACACTGAAAGATCTTTCAGTTCCTTATTAATCTAAGAGTAAAAGACAATTCCAGATATCCAGGTCCTGTTTGCCTGGTGGCAGGAGACCAGCAAAGTTGAATTCTTTACTTCCAGTGCCTCTTGTGGTTTCCTTTCTTCCAGATTGTGCAAAGTGGACGACTGATTGTGTCAACAAAATGTGGCCATGTCTTCTGCAGTCAGTGCCTCCGTGATTCCCTTAGGAATGCCAACTCTTGCCCAACCTGCAGGAAGAAACTCACTCACAGACAATATCATCCCATTTATATATGAGTACTTTTACTTCTCAGGACAGTCTCAATGGATTTTGGGGGAAAATGTCATGTTTTCAGTGCTTTGAAGATTTAAAGAGCAACAGGTTGTGCACAAATCCAAATAAAATTGTTTTGGTTTTTTTTTTGGAGAACGACTTGTATGTATCTAGACAACTTTTTTTTACGGTCCAAGCTGCTTCTTTTTATGTTCCTTGTTATAATGTTTTATCAATGACTGTCTATAAACTAGACCAGCAGCCTAGACCAGGAAGGAAGCAGTTAATCAATTTTCTTCTACTTTTTCTAATGCTAAAATGAGGGGGCCTGAATATTTTGTTTTTTCTTACTCTATAAATTATTCCCACCATCATATATAGATATGAAAGTTTCCTTTTCAGAAGACAGTTTAGCAATTTACCATTTAATTACACTTTTGTTTTTGTCCTGTAAGAAGTTCATGACTCTTACTTTCCTGCATGTCATCTTTGCCCAAGTAGAGTAAGTTCTGTACTGATGGCTTGTGTTTTCATAAACAAGGCTTAAATTGACAATGAAGGTTATGCAATAAAATAACCTGCTGTTGACCAGCAGTCAGGTGTTTTGAGCAGAAGGCTTGAACATGTAGATGTTTTTATGAACTCCATGAGATCTAAAGTACGTAGAAACGTTGCAACATGTACAATGTGAAAATACTTCTTTGATTGTTTTAACTGCCAAGAATTCCTGTATTTGAATCCAAACACTGAATTTATTTTCTAACATGTTGAGGTGGTCTCTTGGGTTTACTGCTGTGCTGTAACACTCTCTCCTAATAACTAATGAGAATATAGACTTCTCTAGGCTTCCTAGTGATGAATAAGAAGCAAATTGTATGCTGCCCTCTTGTCAGGTGAATACCAAACTACCTACAGATCTTCTTACTGTGTCAGCTGTTCCCTGTTTAATGCTTTGAGTGTGTTTGCTTTGCTGTTCTCTCTGGTTGTTACACTGATACCTGACTGGTTGTAGCCTGGTGCATAGGATTGAAAATTAAATAACCATACTGCCTTGGATTTAGGAAGTGGAGGCTTTAGAAGGTGTTTGGTAGCAATATTAACTTGACAACTTTTTGAGAGACAAATTTAATCACTCTTTGCCCTGAGGGTTGCCCAGCTTTCTTTAAATGTGTATTTTTAAAAAAAAGAGAAGATGGGTATTTGTCCTAGGAGAGAGAATTCCTCTATTTCAGAAGGCAGGAATACACCAGTTTATGTACTGTTATCAAGTCACTTTTTTTTCACCTCAGAACTGAGTTCTAAATGCTTCAAGTCTGTTACTAAATGTGCAAGCTGATGTAGAATCCTAGAAGAGCCGATACAAACAGGTTTATGTAGACAAGATGATTAAAATCAATGTTTTATGATCCACATTTGCAGTAGGCATATCTATGAAAAAGTCCAGAATTAACCTTGGACACCTTTTGGCAGTTGGTTGATTATGGAAACCATTATAAGAACCATTCTGTGCCCTGGTGCAGCACAACTGTAGGATGTGCCTTTGCTAACCTGTCCTAGGGATCTGTTGTAGGAAGTCTTTAATTACAGCAGCTCTGTTTCAAGATCTTTCTTGAAGTTTACAACCCAAAGTAAAGTTGATTTTTTTTAATTTTTTTTTTTAAATGAGGATGTTTCTGGATATAGTAATACAGAGTTTTGTTCTGTAAAGGCTGTCTGAAGAAATGCAGTACCTTCCCCACCCTGGTTTGGAATAGCTTTGGTTCAGCACTGTTAGCAGGAATATGCAGTTTCTGCATTGTGGCACTACGGTGACTCCTACAAAGTTACACACATTAAGTTCCTGTGTGCTCCCACTGGTAATATAAACTACAGGCAAGGACTACAGCTGTCTTAGGGTGGTGTGGTGACAGTGACGGCTGCATTTGTGTCCCAAAAAGCAGATAGTCAATGCTTAAAGCATTAACTCTGCGAAGAGAAAAAACCCAACATTAAAACAGTCAAGACCCTTAAGGGTCACAGGAACAGCTTTCCCCAAGTAGCTTAAGAAACAAATAATACTAAATTAGGGCCAGTTTTCCTTGGGTGACTGCTCCATGAGAAAAACGATCAAAAGAAGATTTAAGGGATTACTTCTAGGGATGAGGGTCAGTTCCTTAACCATGCATCTTTCACAGTGTACTAGCCATAGCCTAAATGACTTTGCACAACTCCCTCCATGTAAATAACACTTTACAGTTAGTGTCTCCATAAATAGATTTAATTGAAATTTAGATATCATAAACTATAAAATAACAAGACAAAACATTTTTAGCTTTTGTGTACCCTGTGAAGTGCCACAAATTTTGTGCATCTCAAAATGGATATTATGCCTCAGTAAATGGAAAAAAAATAGGAAATTCATTACATGCTTTCTTTTTAAGGGGAAAAAAGAAAAAAGTCTGAATATACTTGAGTTCCAGTAATGTTTGGCATTGGCAAGAACTCATAGATACAGGAAAAAACTCTTTATAATATGTAGATGTCTGTCTTGCTGTATATAGTTCAATTTTTCCTGTATTTAATTGTATTCGAGTCTGTCTGCCCATCTGTGTGGGACTCTGCTGGTAAGCAAAGGGTTTTTTTAACAGGTGGAAATAAAACTCTTGGTTTGACCAATCATAA